>NC_092093.1:1994788-2341731 GCF_045679555.1 Salvelinus alpinus | reverse complement strand
GGTTATAATGACCTGGTGGTTATAATGACCTGGTGGTAATAATGACCTGGTGGTTATAATGACCTGGTGGTTATAATGACCTGGTGGTTATAATGACCTGGTGGTTATAATGACCAGGTGGTAATAATGACCTGGTGGTTATAATGACCTGGTGGTTATAATGACCTGGTGGTAATAATGACCTGGTGGTTATAATGACCTGGTGGTTATAATGACCTGGTGGTTATAATGACCTGGTGGTTATAATGACCTGGTGGTTATAATGACCTTGGGGTTATAATGACCTGGTGGTAATAATGACCTGGTGGTAATAATGACCGGGTGGTTATAATGACCTGGTGGTAATAATGACATGGTGGTTATAATGACCTGGTGGTTATAATGACCTGGTGGTAATAATGACCTGGTGGTTATAATGACCTGGTGGTTATAATGACCTGTTGGTTATAATGACCTTGTGGTTATAATGACCAGGTGGTAATAATGACCTGGTGGTTATAATGACATGGTGGTTATAATGACACGGTGGTAATAATGACCGGGTGGTTATAATGACCTGGTGGTAATAATGACCTGGTGGTAATAATGACCTGGTGGTTATAATGACCTGGTGGTTATAATGACATGGTGGTTATAATGACCTGGTGGTTATAATGACATGGTGGTAATAATGACCGGGTGGTTATAATGACCTGGTGGTAATAATGACCGGGTGGTTATAATGACCTGGTGGTAATAATGACATGGTGGTTATAATGACCTGGTGGTTATAATGACCTGGTGGTAATAATGACCTGGTGGTTATAATGACCTGGTGGTTATAATGACCTGGTGGTAATAATGACCTGGTGGTTATAATGACCAGGTGGTAATAATGACCTGGTGGTTATAATGACCTGGTGGTTATAATGACCTGGTGGTTATAATGACCTGGTGGTTATAATGACTTGGTGGTAATAATGACCTGGTGGTTGTAATGACCTGGTGGTTATAATGACCTGGTGGTTATAATGACCTGGTGGTAATAATGACCTGGTGGTTATAATGACCTGGTGGTTATAATGACCTGGGGGTTAAAATGACCTGGTGGTTATAATGACCTGGTGGTAATAATGACCTGGTGGTTATAATGACATGGTGGTTATAATGACCTGGTGGTTATAATGACCTGGTGGTTATAATGACCTGGTGGTAATAATGACCTTGTGGTTATAATGACATGGTGGTTATAATGACCTGGTGGTTATAATGACATGGTGGTAATAATGACCTGGTGGGTGTGGTTATAATGACCTGGTGGTTATAATGACCTGGTGGTTATAATGACATGGTGGTAATAATGACCGGGTGGTTATAATGACCTGGTGGTAATAATGACCTGGTGGTAATAATGACCTGGTGGTTATAATGACCTGGTGGTAATAATGACCTGGTGGTTATAATGACCTGGTGGTTATAATGACATGGTGGTTATAATAACCTGGTGGTTATAATGACCTTGGGGTTATAATGACCTGGTGGTAATAATGACCTGGTGGTTATAATGCCATGGTGGTTATAATGACCTGGTGGTAATAATGACCTGGTGGTTATAATGACCTGGTGGTAATAATGACCTGGTGGTTATAATGACATGGTGGTTATAATGACATGGTGGTTATAATGACCTGGTGGTTATAATGACATGGTGGTTATAATGACCTGGTGGTTATAATGACATGGTGGTAATAATGACCGGGTGGTTATAATGACCTGGTGGTAATAATGACATGGTGGTTATAATGACCTGGTGGTTATAATGACATGGTGGTAATAATGACCGGGTGGTTATAATGACCTGGTGGTAATAATGACATGGTGGTTATAATGACATGGTGGTTATAATGACCTGGTGGTAATAATGACATGGTGGTAATAATGACCGGGTGGTTATAATGACCTGGTGGTAATAATGACATGGTGGTTATAATGACCTGGTGGTTATAATGACCTGGTGGTAATAATGACCTGGTGGTTATAATGACCTGGTGGTTATAATGACCTGGTGGTTATAATGACCTGGTGGTTATAATGACCAGGTGGTAATAATGACCTGGTGGTTATAATGACCTGGTGGTTATAATGACCTGGTGGTAATAATGACCTGGTGGTTATAATGACCTGGTGGTTATAATGACCTGGTGGTTATAATGACCTGGTGGTTATAATGACCTGGTGGTTATAATGACCTTGGGGTTATAATGACCTGGTGGTAATAATGACCTGGTGGTAATAATGACCGGGTGGTTATAATGACCTGGTGGTAATAATGACCTGGTGGTTATAATGACCTGGTGGTTATAATGACCTGTTGGTAATAATGACCTGGTGGTTATAATGACCAGGTGGTAATAATGACCTGGTGGTTATAATGACATGGTGGTTATAATGACCTGGTGGTTATAATGACACGGTGGTAATAATGACCGGGTGGTTATAATGACCTGGTGGTAATAATGACCTGGTGGTAATAATGACCTGGTGGTTATAATGACCTGGTGGTTATAATGACATGGTGGTTATAATGACCTGGTGGTTATAATGACATGGTGGTAATAATGACCGGGTGGTTATAATGACCTGGTGGTAATAATGACCGGGTGGTTATAATGACCTGGTGGTAATAATGACATGGTGGTTATAATGACCTGGTGGTTATAATGACCTGGTGGTAATAATGACCTGGTGGTTATAATGACCTGGTGGTTATAATGACCTGGTGGTAATAATGACCTGGTGGTTATAATGACCAGGTGGTAATAATGACCTGGTGGTTATAATGACCTGGTGGTTATAATGACCTGGTGGTTATAATGACCTGGTGGTTATAATGACTTGGTGGTAATAATGACCTGGTGGTTGTAATGACCTGGTGGTTATAATGACCTGGTGGTTATAATGACCTGGTGGTAATAATGACCTGGTGGTTATAATGACCTGGTGGTTATAATGACCTGGGGGTTAAAATGACCTGGTGGATATAATGACCTGGTGGTAATAATGACCTGGTGGTTATAATGACATGGTGGTTATAATGACCTGGTGGTTATAATGACCTGGTGGTTATAATGACCTGGTGGTAATAATGACCTTGTGGTTATAATGACATGGTGGTTATAATGACCTGGTGGTTATAATGACATGGTGGTAATAATGACCTGGTGGGTGTGGTTATAATGACCTGGTGGTTATAATGACCTGGTGGTTATAATGACCTGGTGGTAATAATGACCTGGTGGTTATAATGACCTGGTGGTTATAATGACCTGGTGGTAATAATGACCTGGTGGTTATAATGACCTGGTGGTAATAATGACATGGTGGTTATAATGACCTGGTGGTAATAATGACCTGGTGGTTATAATGACCTGGTGGTAATAATGACCTGGTGGTTATAATGACCTAGTGGTTATAATGACCTGGTGGTTATAATGACATGGTGGTAATAATGACCGGGTGGTTATAATGACCTGGTGGTAATAATGACCTGGTGGTAATAATGACCTGGTGGTTATAATGACCTGGTGGTAATAATGACCTGGTGGTTATAATGACCTGGTGGTTATAATGACATGGTGGTTATAATGACCTGGTGGTTATAATGACATGGTGGTAATAATGACCGGGTGGTTATAATGACCTGGTGGTAATAATGACCTGGTGGTTATAATGACCTGGTGGTAATAATGACCTGGTGGTAATAATGACCTGGTGGTTATAATGACCTGGTGGTAATAATGACCTGGTGGTTATAATGACCTGGTGGTTATAATGACATGGTGGTTATAATGACCTGGTGGTTATAATGACATGGTGGTAATAATGACCGGGTGGTTATAATGACCTGGTGGTAATAATGACATGGTGGTTATAATGACCTGGTGGTTATAATGACCTGGTGGTAATAATGACCTGGTGGTTATAATGACCTGGTGGTTATAATGACCTGGTGGTAATAATGACCTGGTGGTTATAATGACCAGGTGGTAATAATGACCTGGTGGTTATAATGACCTGGTGGTTATAATGACCTGGTGGTAATAATGACCTGGTGGTTATAATGACCTGGTTGTTATAATGACCTGGTGGTTATAATGACCTGGTGGTTATAATGACCTGGTGGTTATAATGACCTTGGGGTTATAATGACCTGGTGGTAAAAATGACCTGGTGGTAATAATGACCGGGTGGTTATAATGACCTGGTGGTAATAATGACATGGTGGTTATAATGACCTGGTGGTTATAATGACCTGGTGGTAATAATGACCTGGTGGTTATAATGACCTGGTGGTTATAATGACCTGGTGGTAATAATGACCTGGTGGTTATAATGACCAGGTGGTAATAATGACCTGGTGGTTATAATGACATGGTGGTTATAATGACCTGGTGGTTATAATGACATGGTGGTAATAATGACCGGGTGGTTATAATGACCTGGTGGTAATAATGACCTGGTGGTAATAATGACCTGGTGGTTATAATGACCTGGTGGTTATAATGACATGGTGGTTATAATGACCTGGTGGTTATAATGACATGGTGGTAATAATGACCGGGTGGTTATAATGACCTGGTGGTAATAATGACCGGGTGGTTATAATGACCTGGTGGTAATAATGACATGGTGGTTATAATGACCTGGTGGTTATAATGACCTGGTGGTAATAATGACCTGGTGGTTATAATGACATGGTGGTTATAATGACCTGGTGGTAATAATGACCTGGTGGTTGTAATGACCTGGTGGTTATAATGACCTGGTGGTTATAATGACCTGGTGGTAATAATGACCTGGTGGTTATAATGACCTGGTGGTTATAATGACCTGGGGGTTAAAATGACCTGGTGGTTATAATGACCTGGTGGTAATAATGACCTGGTGGTTATAATGACATGGTGGTTATAATGACCTGGTGGTTATAATGACCTGGTGGTTATAATGACCTGGTGGTAATAATGACCTGGTGGTTATAATGACCAGGTGGTAATAATGACCTGGTGGTTATAATGACCTGGTGGTTATAATGACCTGGTGGTTATAATGACCTGGTGGTTATAATGACTTGGTGGTAATAATGACCTGGTGGTTGTAATGACCTGGTGGTTATAATGACCTGGTGGTTATAATGACCTGGTGGTAATAATGACCTGGTGGTTATAATGACCTGGTGGTTATAATGACCTGGGGGTTAAAATGACCTGGTGGTTATAATGACCTGGTGGTAATAATGACCTGGTGGTTATAATGACATGGTGGTTATAATGACCTGGTGGTTATAATGACCTGGTGGTTATAATGACCTGGTGGTAATAATGACCTTGTGGTTATAATGACATGGTGGTTATAATGACCTGGTGGTTATAATGACATGGTGGTAATAATGACCTGGTGGTTATAATGACAAGGTGGTTATAATGACCTGGTGGTTATGATGACATGGTGGTAATAATGACCTGGTGGTTATAATGACCTGGTGGTTATAATGACCTGGGGGTTATAATGACCTGGTGGTTATAATGACCTGGTGGTTATAATGACATGGTGGTTATAATGACCTGGTGGTTATAATGACCTGGTGGTTATAATGACATGGTGGTTATAATGACCTGGTGGTTATAATGACATGGTGGTAATAATGACCGGGTGGTTATAATGACCTGGTGGTAATAATGACATGGTGGTTATAATGACCTGGTGGTTATAATGACCTGGTGGTAATAATGACCTGGTGGTTATAATGACCTGGTGGTTATAATGACCTGGTGGTAATAATGACCTGGTGGTTATAATGACCAGGTGGTAATAATGACCTGGTGGTTATAATGACCTGGTGGTTATAATGACCTGGTGGTAATAATGACCTGGTGGTTATAATGACCTGGTGGTTATAATGACCTGGTGGTTATAATGACCTGGTGGTTATAATGACCTTGGGGTTATAATGACCTGGTGGTAATAATGACCTGGTGGTAATAATGACCGGGTGGTTATAATGACCTGGTGGTAATAATGACATGGTGGTTATAATGACCTGGTGGTTATAATGACCTGGTGGTAATAATGACCTGGTGGTTATAATGACCTGGTGGTTATAATGACCTGGTGGTAATAATGACCTGGTGGTTATAATGACCAGGTGGTAATAATGACCTGGTGGTTATAATGACATGGTGGTTATAATGACCTGGTGGTTATAATGACATGGTGGTAATAATGACCGGGTGGTTATAATGACCTGGTGGTAATAATGACCTGGTGGTAATAATGACCTGGTGGTTATAATGACCTGGTGGTTATAATGACATGGTGGTTATAATGACCTGGTGGTTATAATGACATGGTGGTAATAATGACCGGGTGGTTATAATGACCTGGTGGTAATAATGACCGGGTGGTTATAATGACCTGGTGGTAATAATGACATGGTGGTTATAATGACCTGGTGGTTATAATGACCTGGTGGTAATAATGACCTGGTGGTTATAATGACATGGTGGTTATAATGACCTGGTGGTAATAATGACCTGGTGGTTGTAATCACCTGGTGGTTATAATGACCTGGTGGTTATAATGACCTGGTGGTAATAATGACCTGGTGGTTATAATGACCTGGTGGTTATAATGACCTGGGGGTTAAAATGACCTGGTGGTTATAATGACCTGGTGGTAATAATGACCTGGTGGTTATAATGACATGGTGGTTATAATGACCTGGTGGTAATAATGACCTGGTGGTTATAATGACCTGGTGGTAATAATGACCTGGTGGTTATAATGACCAGGTGGTAATAATGACCTGGTGGTTATAATGACCTGGTGGTTATAATGACCTGGTGGTTATAATGACCTGGTGGTTATAATGACTTGGTGGTAATAATGACCTGGTGGTTGTAATGACCTGGTGGTTATAATGACCTGGTGGTTATAATGACCAGGTGGTAATAATGACCTGGTGGTTATAATGACCTGGTGGTTATAATGACCTGGGGGTTAAAATGACCTGGTGGTTATAATGACCTGGTGGTAATAATGACCTGGTGGTTATAATGACATGGTGGTTATAATGACCTGGTGGTAATAATGACCTGGTGGTTATAATGACCTGGTGGTAATAATGACCTTGTGGTTATAATGACATGGTGGTTATAATGACCTGGTGGTTATAATGACATGGTGGTAATAATGACCTGGTGGTTATAATGACAAGGTGGTTATAATGACCTGGTGGTTATGATGACATGGTGGTAATAATGACCTGGTGGTTATACTGACCTGGTGGTTATAATGACCTGGGGGTTATAATGACCTGGTGGTAATAATGACCTGGTGGTTATAATGACATGGTGGTTATAATGACCTGGTGGTAATAATGACCTGGTGGTTATAATGACCTGGTGGTAACAATGACCTGGTGGTTATAATGACATGGTGGTTATAATGACCTGGTGGTTATAATGACATGGTGGTAATAATGACCTGGTGGGTGTGGTTATAATGACCTGGGGGTTATAATGACCTTGTGGTTATAATGACCTGGTGGTAATAAAGACCTGGTGGTAATAATGACCTGGAGGTTATAATGACCTGGTGGTAATAATGACCTGGTTGTAATAATGACCTGGTGGTTATAATGACCTGGTGGTAATAATGACCTGGTGGTTATAATGACCTGGTGGTTATAATGACATGGTGGTTATAATGACCTGGTGGTTATAATGACATGGTGGTTATAATGACCTGTTGGTTATAATGACTTGGTGGTAATAATGACCTGGTGGTTATAATGACATGGTGGTTATAATGACCTGGTGGTAATAATGACCTGGTGGTTATAATGACCTGGTGGTAATAATGACCTGGTGGTTATAATGACATGGTGGTTATAATGACCTGGTGGTTATAATGACATGGTGGTAATAATGACCTGGTGGGTGTGGTTATAATGACCTGGGGGTTATAATGACCTTGTGGTTATAATGACCTGGTGGTAATAAAGACCTGGTGGTAATAATGACCTGGAGGTTATAATGACCTGGTGGTAATAATGACCTGGTTGTAATAATGACCTGGTGGTTATAATGACCTGGTGGTAATAATGACCTGGTGGTTATAATGACCTGGTGGTTATAATGACATGGTGGTTATAATGACCTGGTGGTTATAATGACATGGTGGTTATAATGACCTGTTGGTTATAATGACTTGGTGGTAATAATGACCTGTTGGTTGTAATGACCTGGTAGTTATAATGACCTGGTGGTTATAATGACCTGGTGGTTATAATGACCTGGTGGTAATAATGCCCTGGTGGTTATAATGACCTGGTGGTTATAATGACCTGGGGGTTAAAATGACCTGGTGGTTATAATGACCTGGTGGTAATAATGACCTGGTGGTTATAATGACCTGGTGGTTATAATGATATGGTGGTAATAATGACCGGGTGGTTATAATGACCTGGTGGTAATAATGACATGGTGGTTATAATGACCTGGTGGTAATAATGACCTGGTGGTTATAATGACCTGGTGGTTATAATGACCTGGTGGTAATAATGACCTGGTGGTTATAATGACCTGGTGGTAATAATGACCTGGTGGTTATAATGACCTGGTGGTTATAATGACCTGGTGGTTATAATGACCTGGTGGTTATAATGACTTGGTGGTAATAATGACCTGGTGGTTGTAATGACCTGGTGGTTATAATGACCTGGTGGTTATAATGACCTGGTGGTAATAATGACCTGGTGGTTATAATGACCTGGTGGTTATAATGACCTGGGGGTTAAAATGACCTGGTGGTTATAATGACCTGGTGGTAATAATGAACTGGTGGTTATAATGACATGGTGGTTATAATGACCTGGTGGTTATAATGACCTGGTGGTTATAATGACCTGGTGGTAATAATGACCTTGTGGTTATAATGACATGGTAGTTATAATGACCTGGTGGTTATAATGACATGGTGGTAATAATGACCTGGTGGGTGTGGTTATAATGACCTGGTGGTTATAATGACCTGGTGGTTATAATGACCTGGTAGTAATAATGACCTGGTGGTTATAATGACCTGGTGGTAATAATGACATGGTGGTTATAATGACCTGGTGGTAATAATGACCTGGTGGTTATAATGACCTGGTGGTAATAATGACATGGTGGTTATAATGACCTGGTGGTAATAATGACCTGGTGGTTATAATGACCTGGTGGTTATAATGACCTGGTGGTAATAATGACCTGGTGGTTATAATGACCAGGTGGTAATAATGACCTGGTGGTTATAATGACCTGGTGGTTATAATGACCTGGTGGTTATAATGACCTGGTGGTAATAATGACCTGGTGGTTATAATAACCTGGTGGTTATAATGACCTTGGGGTTATAATGACCTGGTGGTAATAATGACCTGGTGGTTATAATGACCTGGTGGTAATAATGACCTGGTGGTTATAATGACCTGGTGGTTATAATGACCTGGTGGTAATAATGACCTGGTGGTTATAATGACATGGTGGTTATAATGACGTGGTGGTTATGATGACATGGTGGTAATAATGACCTGGTGGTTATAATGACCTGGTGGTTATAATGACCTGGGGGTTATAATGACCTGGTGGTAATAATGACCTGGTGGTTATAATGACATGGTGGTTATAATGACCTGGTGGTAATAATGACCTGGTGGTTATAATGACCTGGTGGTTATAATGACCTGGTGGTTATAATGACCTGGTGGTTATAATGACTTGGTGGTAATAATGACCTGGTGGTTGTAATGACCTGGTGGTTATAATGACCTGGTGGTTATAATGACCTGGTGGTAATAATGACCTGGTGGTTATAATGACCTGGTGGTTATAATGACCTGGGGGTTAAAATGACCTGGTGGTTATAATGACCTGGTGGTAATAATGACCTGGTGGTTATAATGACATGGTGGTTATAATGACCTGGTGGTTATAATGACCTGGTGGTTATAATGACCTGGTGGTAATAATGACCTTGTGGTTATAATGACATGGTGGTTATAATGACCTGGTGGTTATAATGACATGGTGGTAATAATGACCTGGTGGTTATAATGACAAGGTGGTTATAATGACCTGGTGGTTATGATGACATGGTGGTAATAATGACCTGGTGGTTATAATGACCTGGTGGTTATAATGACCTGGGGGTTATAATGACCTGGTGGTAATAATGACCTGGTGGTTATAATGACATGGTGGTTATAATGACCTGGTGGTAATAATGACATGGTGGTTATAATGACCTGGTGGTTATAATGACATGGTGGTAATAATGACCTGGTGGGTGTGGTTATAATGACCTGGGGGTTATAATGACCTGGTGGTTATAATGACCTGGTGGTAATAAAGACCTGGTGGTAATAATGACCTGGAGGTTATAATGACCTGGTGGTAATAATGACCTGGTTGTAATAATGACCTGGTGGTTATAATGACCTGGTAGTAATAATGACCTGGTGGTTATAATGACCTGGTGGTTATAATGACATGGTGGTTATAATGACCTGGTGGTTATAATGACATGGTGGTTATAATGACCTGTTGGTTATAATGACTTGGTGGTAATAATGACCTGTTGGTTGTAATGACCTGGTAGTTATAATGACCTGGTGGTTATAATGACCTGGTGGTTATAATGACCTGGTGGTAATAATGCCCTGGTGGTTATAATGACCTGGTGGTTATAATGACCTGGGGGTTAAAATGACCTGGTGGTTATAATGACCTGGTGGTAATAATGACCTGGTGGTTATAATGACCTGGTGGTTATAATGATATGGTGGTAATAATGACCGGGTGGTTATAATGACCTGGTGGTAATAATGACATGGTGGTTATAATGACCTGGTGGTAATATTGACCTGGTGGTTATAATGACCTGGTGGTTATAATGACCTGGTGGTAATAATGACCTGGTGGTTATAATGACCAGGTGGTAATAATGACCTGGTGGTTATAATGACCTGGTGGTTATAATGACCTGGTGGTTGTAATGACCTGGTGGTTATAATGACCTGGTGGTTATAATGACCTGGTGGTAATAATGACCTGGTGGTTATAATGACCTGGTGGTTATAATGACCTGGGGGTTAAAATGACCTGGTGGTTATAATGACCTGGTGGTAATAATGAACTGGTGGTTATAATGACATGGTGGTTATAATGACCTGGTGGTTATAATGACCTGGTGGTTATAATGACCTGGTGGTAATAATGACCTTGTGGTTATAATGACATGGTGGTAATAATGACCTGGTGGGTGTGGTTATAATGACCTGGTGGTTATAATGACCTGGTGGTTATAATGACCTGGTGGTTATAATGACATGGTGGTAATAATGACCTGGTGGGTGTGGTTATAATGACCTGGTGGTTATAATGACCTGGTGGTTATAATGACCTGGTAGTAATAATGACCTGGTGGTTATAATGACCTGGTGGTAATAATGACATGGTGGTTATAATGACCTGGTGGTAATAATGACCTGGTGGTTATAATGACCTGGTGGTAATAATGACATGGTGGTTATAATGACCTGGTGGTAATAATGACCTGGTGGTTATAATGACCTGGTGGTTATAATGACCTGGTGGTAATAATGACCTGGTGGTTATAATGACCAGGTGGTAATAATGACCTGGTGGTTATAATGACCTGGTGGTTATAATGACCTGGTGGTTATAATGACCTGGTGGTAATAATGACCTGGTTGTTATAATGACCTGGTGGTTATAATGACCTTGGGGTTATAATGACCTGGTGGTAATAATGACCTGGTGGTTATAATGACATGGTGGTTATAATGACCTGGTGGTAATAATGACCTGGTGGTTATAATGACCTGGTGGTAATAATGACCTGGTGGTTATAATGACATGGTGGTTATAATGACCTGGTGGTTATGATGACATGGTGGTAATAATGACCTGGTGGTTATAATGACCTGGTCGTTATAATGACCTGGGGGTTATAATGACCTGGTGGTAATAATGACCTGGTGGTTATAATGACATGGTGGTTATAATGACCTGGTGGTAATAATGACCTGGTGGTTATAATGACCTGGTGGTAATAATGACCTGGTGGTTATAATGACCTGGTGGTTATAATGACCTGGTGGTTATAATGACATGGTGGTAATAATGACCTGGTGGGTGTGGTTATAATGACCTGGGGGTTATAATGACCTGGTGGTTATAATAACCTGGTGGTAATAAAGACCTGGTGGTAATAATGACCTGGAGGTTATAATGACCTGGTGGTAATAATGACCTGGTTGTAATAATGACCTGGTGGTTATAATGACCTGGTGGTAATAATGACCTGGTGGTTATAATGACCTGTTGGTTATAATGACATGGTGGTTATAATGACCTGGTGGTTATAATGACATGGTGGTTATAATGACCTGTTGGTTATAATGACTTGGTGGTTATAATGACCTGGTGGTAATAATGACCTGGTGGTAATAATGACCTGGTGGTTATAATGACCTGGTGGTTATAATGACATGGTGGTTATAATGACCTGGTGGTTATAATGACATGGTGGTTATAATGACCTGTTGGTTATAATGACTTGGTGGTAATAATGACCTGGTGGTTGTAATGACCTGGTGGTTATAATGACCTGGTGGTTATAATGACCTGGTGGTAATAATGACCTGGTGGTTATAATGACCTGGTGGTTATAATGACCTGGTGGTTATAATGACCTGGTGGTGATAATGACCTGGTGGTAATAATGACCTGGTGGTTATAATGACCTGGTGGTTATAATGACCTGGTGGTAATAATGACCTGGTGGTTATAATGACCTGGTGGTAATAATGACATGGTGGTTATAATGACCTGGTGGTTATAATGACCTGGTGGTAATAATGACCTGGTGGTTATAATGACCTGGTGGTTATAATGACCTGGTGGTAATAATGACCTGGTGGTTATAATGACCAGGTGGTAATAATGACCTGGTGGTTATAATGACCTGGTGGTTATAATGACCTGGTGGTTATAATGACCTGGTGGTTATAATGACCTGGTGGTAATAATGAACTGGTGGTTATAATGACATGGTGGTTATAATGACCTGGTGGTTATAATGACCTGGTGGTTATAATGACCTGGTGGTAATAATGACCTTGTGGTTATAATGACATGGTGGTTGTAATGACCTGGTGGTTATAATGACATGGTGGTAATAATGACCTGGTGGGTGTGGTTATAATGACCTCGTGGTTATAATGACCTGGTTGTTATAATGACCTGGTGGTAATAATGACCTGGTGGTTATAATGACCTGGTGGTAATAATGACATGGTGGTTATAATGACCTGGTGGTAATAATGACCTGGTGGTTATAATGACCTGGTGGTAATAATGACATGGTGGTTATAATGACCTGGTGGTAATAATGAACTGGTGGTTATAATGACCTGGTGGTTATAATGACCTGGTGGTAATAATGACCTGGTGGTTATAATGACCAGGTGGTAATAATGACCTGGTGGTTATAATGACCTGGTGGTTATAATGACCTGGTGGTTATAATGACCTGGTGGTAATAATGACCTGGTGGTTATAATAACCTGGTGGTTATAATGACCTTGGGGTTATAATGACCTGGTGGTAATAATGACCTGGTGGTTATAATGACATGGTGGTTAAAATGACCTGGTGGTAATAATGACCTGGTGGTTATAATGACCTGGTGGTAATAATGACCTGGTGGTTATAATGACATGGTGGTTATAATGACCTGGTGGTTATGATGACATGGCGGTAATAATGACCTGGTGGTTATAATGACCTGGTGGTTATAATGACCTGGGGGTTATAATGACCTGGTGGTAATAATGACCTGGTGGTTATAATGACATGGTGGTTATAATGACCTGGTGGTAATAATGACCTGGTGGTTATAATGACCTGGTGGTAACAATGACCTGGTGGTTATAATGACATGGTGGTTATAATGACCTGGTGGTTATAATGACATGGTGGTAATAATGACCTGGTGGGTGTGGTTATAATGACCTGGGGGTTATAATGACCTGGTGGTTATAATGACCTGGTGGTAATAAAGACCTGGTGGTAATAATGACCTGGAGGTTATAATGACCTGGTGGTAATAATGACCTGGTTGTAATAATGACCTGGTGGTTATAATGACCTGGTGGTAATAATGACCTGGTGGTTATAATGACCTGGTGGGTGTGGTTATAATGACCTGGTGGTTATAATGACCTGGTGGTTATAATGACATGGTGGTTAAAATGACCTGGTGGTAATAATGACCTGGTGGTTATAATGACCTGGTGGTAATAATGACCTGGTGGTTATAATGACATGGTGGTTATAATGACCTGGTGGTTATGATGACATGGTGGTAATAATGACCTGGTGGTTATAATGACCTGGTGGTTATAGTGACCTGGGGGTTATAATGACCTGGTGGTAATAATGACCTGGTGGTTATAATGACATGGTGGTTATAATGACCTGGTGGTAATAATGACCTGGTGGTTATAATGACCTGGTGGTAATAATGACCTGGTGGTTATAATGACCTGGTGGTTATAATGACCTGGTGGTTATAATGACCAGGTGGTAATAATGACCTGGTGGTTATAATGACCTGGTGGTTATAATGACCTGGTGGTTATAATGACCTGGTGGTTATAATGACCTGGTGGTAATAATGAACTGGTGGTTATAATGACATGGTGGTTATAATGACCTGGTGGTTATAATGACCTGGTGGTTATAATGACCTGGTGGTAATAATGACCTTGTGGTTATAATGACATGGTGGTTATAATGACCTGGTGGTTATAATGACATGGTGGTAATAATGACCTGGTGGGTGTGGTTATAATGACCTGGTGGTTATAATGACCTGGTGGTTATAATGACCTGGTGGTAATAATGACCTGGTGGTTATAATGACCTGGTGGTAATAATGACATGGTGGTTATAATGACCTGGTGGTAATAATGACCTGGTGGTTATAATGACCTGGTGGTAATAATGACATGGTGGTTATAATGACCTGGTGGTAATAATGACCTGGTGGTTATAATGACCTGGTGGTTATAATGACCTGGTGGTAATAATGACCTGGTGGTTATAATGACCAGGTGGTAATAATGACCTGGTGGTTATAATGACCTGGTGGTTATAATGACCTGGTGGTTATAATGACCTGGTGGTAATAATGACCTGGTGGTTATAATAACCTGGCGGTTATAATGACCTTGGGGTTATAATGACCTGGTGGTAATAATGACCTGGTGGTTATAATGACATGGTGGTTAAAATGACCTGGTGGTAATAATGACCTGGTGGTTATAATGACCTGGTGGTAATAATGACCTGGTGGTTATAATGACATGGTGGTTATAATGACCTGGTGGTTATGATGACATGGCGGTAATAATGACCTGGTGGTTATAATGACCTGGTGGTTATAATGACCTAGGGGTTATAATGACCTGGTGGTAATAATGACCTGGTGGTTATAATGACATGGTGGTTATAATGACCTGGTGGTAATAATGACCTGGTGGTTATAATGACCTGGTGGTAACAATGACCTGGTGGTTATAATGACATGGTGGTTATAATGACCTGGTGGTTATAATGACATGGTGGTAATAATGACCTGGTGGGTGTGGTTATAATGACCTGGGGGTTATAATGACCTGGTGGTTATAATGACCTGGTGGTAATAAAGACCTGGTGGTAATAATGACCTGGAGGTTATAATGACCTGGTGGTAATAATGACCTGGTTGTAATAATGACCTGGTGGTTATAATGACCTGGTGGTAATAATGACCTGGTGGTTATAATGACCTGGTGGTTATAATGACATGGTGGTTATAATGACCTGGTGGTTATAATGACATGGTGGTTATAATGACCTGTTGGTTATAATGACTTGGTGGTAATAATGACCTGTTGGTTGTAATGACCTGGTAGTTATAATGACCTGGTGGTTATAATGACCTGGTGGTTATAATGACCTGGTGGTAATAATGCCCTGGTGGTTATAATGACCTGGTGGTTATAATGACCTGGGGGTTCAAATGACCTGGTGGTTATAATGACCTGGTGGTAATAATGACCTGGTGGTTATAATGACCTGGTGGTTATAATGATATGGTGGTAATAATGACCGGGTGGTTATAATGACCTGGTGGTAATAATGACATGGTGGTTATAATGACCTGGTGGTAATAATGACCTGGTGGTTATAATGACCTGGTGGTTATAATGACCTGGTGGTAATAATGACCTGGTGGTTATAATGACCAGGTGGTAATAATGACCTGGTGGTTATAATGACCTGGTGGTTATAATGACCTGGTGGTTATAATGACCTGGTGGTTATAATGACTTGGTGGTAATAATGACCTGGTGGTTGTAATGACCTGGTGGTTATAATGACCTGGTGGTTATAATGACCTGGTGGTAATAATGACCTGGTGGTTATAATGACCTGGTGGTTATAATGACCTGGGGGTTAAAATGACCTGGTGGTTATAATGACCTGGTGGTAATAATGAACTGGTGGTTATAATGACATGGTGGTTATAATGACCTGGTGGTTATAATGACCTGGTGGTTATAATGACCTGGTGGTAATAATGACCTTGTGGTTATAATGACATGGTGGTTATAATGACCTGGTGGTTATAATGACATGGTGGTAATAATGACCTGGTGGGTGTGGTTATAATGACCTGGTGGTTATAATGACCTGGTAGTAATAATGACCTGGTGGTTATAATGACCTGGTGGTAATAATGACATGGTGGTTATAATGACCTGGTGGTAATAATGACCTGGTGGTTATAATGACCTGGTGGTAATAATGACATGGTGGTTATAATGACCTGGTGGTAATAATGACCTGGTGGTTATAATGACCTGGTGGTTATAATGACCTGGTGGTAATAATGACCTGGTGGTTATAATGACCAGGTGGTAATAATGACCTGGTGGTTATAATGACCTGGTGGTTATAATGACCTGGTGGTTATAATGACCTGGTGGTAATAATGACCTGGTTGTTATAATAACCTGGTGGTTATAATGACCTTGGGGTTATAATGACCTGGTGGTAATAATGACCTGGTGGTTATAATGACATGGTGGTTAAAATGACCTGGTGGTAATAATGACCTGGTGGTTATAATGACCTGGTGGTAATAATGACCTGGTGGTTATAATAACATGGTGGTTATAATGACCTGGTGGTTATGATGACATGGTGGTAATAATGACCTGGTGGTTATAATGACCTTGTGGTTATAATGACCTGGTGGTAATAATGACCTGGTGGTTATAATGACCTGGTGGTTATAATGACCTGGTGGTTATAATGACCTGGTGGTAATAATGACCTGGTGGTTATAATGACCTGGTGGTAATAATGACCTGGTGGTTATAATGACCTGGTGGTTATAATGACCTGGTGGTTATAATGACATGGTGGTAATAATGACCTGGTGGGTGTGGTTATAATGACCTGGGGGTTATAATGACCTGGTGGTTATAATGACCTGGTGGTAATAAAGACCTGGTGGTAATAATGACCTGGAGGTTATAATGACCTGGTGGTAATAATGACCTGGTTGTAATAATGACCTGGAGGTTATAATGACCTGGTGGTAATAATGACCTGGTTGTAATAATGACCTGGTGGTTATAATGACCTGGTGGTAATAATGACCTGGTGGTTATAATGACCTGGTGGTTATAATGACATGGTGGTTATAATGACCTGGTGGTTATAATGACATGGTGGTTATAATGACCTGTTGGTTATAATGACTTGGTGGTAATAATGACCTGGTGGTTGTAATGACCTGGTGGTTATAATGACCTGGTGGTTATAATGACCTGGTGGTAATAATGAAATGGTGGTTATAATGACCTGGTGGTTATAATGACCTGGGGGTTAAAATGACCTGGTGGTTATAATGACCTGGTGGTAATAATGACCTGGTGGTTATAATGACATGGTGGTTATAATGACCTGGTGGTTATAATGACCTGGTGGTTATAAAGACCTGGTGGTAATAATGACCTTGTGGTTATAATGACATGGTGGTTATAATGACCTGGTGGTTATAATGACATGGTGGTAATAATGACCTGGTGGGTGTGGTTATAATGACCTGGTGGTTATAATGACCTGGTGATAATGACCTGGTGGTAATAATGACCTGGTGGTTATAATGACCTGGTGGTAATAATGACATGGTGGTTATAATGACCTGGTGGTAATAATGACCTGGTGGTTATAATGACCTGGTGGTTATAATGACCTGGTGGTAATAATGACCTGGTGGTTATAATGACCAGGTGGTAATAATGACCTGGTGGTTATAATGACCTGGTGGTTATAATGACCTGGTGGTTATAATGACCTGGTGGTAATAATGACCTGGTGGTTATAATAACCTGGTGGTTATAATGACCTTGGGGTTATAATGACCTGGTGGTAATAATGACCTGGTGGTTATAATGACATGGTGGTTATAATGACCTGGTGGTAATAATGACCTGGTGGTTATAATGACCTGGTGGTAATAATGACCTGGTGGTTATAATGACATGGTGGTTATAATGACCTGGTGGTTATGATGACATGGTGGTAATAATGACCTGGTGGTTATAATGAACTGGTGGTTATAATGACCTGGGGGTTATAATGACCTGGTGGTAATAATGACCTGGTGGTTATAATGACCTGGTGGTTCTAATGACCTGGTGGTAATAATGACCTGGTGGTTATAATGACCTGGTGGTTATAATGACCTGGTGGTAATAATGACCTGGTGGTTATAATGACATGGTGGTTATAATGACCTGGTGGTTATAATGACATGGTGGTAATAATGACCGGGTGGTTATAATGACCTGGTGGTAATAATGACATGGTGGTTATAATGACCTGGTGGTTATAATGACCTGGTGGTAATAATGACCTGGTGGTTATAATGACCTGGTGGTTATAATGACCTGGTGGTTATAATGACCTGGTGGTTATAATGACCTGGTGGTTATAATGACCCGGTGGTAATAATGACCTGGTGGTTATAATGACCTGGTGGTTATAATGACCTGGTGGTTATAATGACCTGGTGGTAATAATGACCTGGTGGTTATAATGACCTGGTGGTAATAATGACCTGGTGGTTATAATGACATGGTAGTTATAATGACCTGGTGGTTATAATGACATGGTGGTAATAATGACCTGGTGGGTGTGGTTATAATGACCTGGGGGTTATAATGACCTGGTGGTTATAATGACCTGGTGGTACTAAAGACCTGGTGGTAATAATGACCTGGAGGTTATAATGACCTGGTGGTAATAATGACCTGGTTGTAATAATGACCTGGTGGTTATAATGACCTGGTGGTAATAATGACCTGGTGGTTATAATGACCTGGTGGTTATAATGACATGGTGTTATAATGACCTGGTGGTTATAATGACATGGTGGTAATAATGACCGGGTGGTTATAATGACCTGGTGGTTATAATGACCTGGTTGTTATAATGACCTGGTGGTTATAATGACCTTGGGGTTATAATGACATGGTGGTTATAATGACCTGGTGGTTATAATGACCTGGTGGTAATAATGACCTGGTGGTTATAATGACCTGGTGGTTATAATGACTTGGTGGTAATAATGACCTGGTGGTTATAATGACATGGTGGTAATAATGACCGGGTGGTTATAATGACCTGGTGGTAATAATGACCGGGTGGTTATAATGACCTGGTGGTAATAATGACATGGTGGTTATAATGACCTGGTGGTTATAATGACCTGGTGGTAATAATGACCTGGTGGTTATAATGACCTGGTGGTTATAATGACCTGGTGGTAATAATGACCTGGTGGTTATAATGACCTGGTGGTAATAATGACCTGGTGGTTATAATGACATGGTGGTTATAATGACCTGGTGGTTATGATGACATGGTGGTAATAATGATCTGGTGGTTATAATGAACTGGTGGTTATAATGACCTGGGGGTTATAATGTCCTGGTGGTAATAATGACCTGGTGGTTATAATGACATGGTGGTTCTAATGACCTGGTGGTAATAATGACCTGGTGGTTATAATGACCTGGTGGTTATAATGACCTGGTGGTAATAATGACCTGGTGGTTATAATGACATGGTGGTTATAATGACCTGGTGGTTATAATGACATGGTGGTAATAATGACCGGGTGGTTATAATGACCTGGTGGTAATAATGACCTGGTGGTTATAATGACCTGGTGGTAATAATGACCTGGTGGTTATAATGACCTGGTGGTTATAATGACCTGGTGGTTATAATGACATGGTGGTAATAATGACCTGGTGGGTGTGGTTATAATGACCTGGGGGTTATAATGACCTGGTGGTTATAATGACCTGGTGGTAATAAAGACCTGGTGGTAATAATGACCTGGAGGTTATAATGACCTGGTGGTAATAATGACCTGGTTGTAATAATGACCTGGAGGTTATAATGACCTGGTGGTAATAATGACCTGGTTGTAATAATGACCTGGTGGTTATAATGACCTGGTGGTAATAATGACCTGGTGGTTATAATGACCTGGTGGTTATAATGACATGGTGGTTATAATGACCTGGTGGTTATAATGACATGGTGGTTATAATGACCTGTTGGTTATAATGACCTGGTGGTAATAATGACCTGGTGGTTATAATGACCTGGTGGTTATAATGACCTGGTGGTTATAATGACCTGGTGGTAATAATGACCTGGTGGTTATAATGACCTGGTGGTTATAATGACCTGGGGGTTAAAATGACCTGGTGGTTATAATGACCTGGTGGTAATAATGACCTGGTGGTTATAATGACATGGTGGTTATAATGACCTGGTGGTTATAATGACCTGGTGGTTATAAAGACCTGGTGGTAATAATGACCTTGTGGTTATAATGACATGGTGGTTATAATGACCTGGTGGTTATAATGACATGGTGGTAATAATGACCTGGTGGGTGTGGTTATAATGACCTGGTGGTTATAATGACCTGGTGATAATGACCTGGTGGTAATAATGACCTGGTGGTTATAATGACCTGGTGGTAATAATGACATGGTGGTTATAATGACCTGGTGGTAATAATGACCTGGTGGTTATAATGACCTGGTGGTTATAATGACCTGGTGGTAATAATGACCTGGTGGTTATAATGACCAGGTGGTAATAATGACCTGGTGGTTATAATGACCTGGTGGTTATAATGACCTGGTGGTTATAATGACCTGGTGGTTATAATGACCTGGTGGTTATAATAACCTGGTGGTTATAATGACCTTGGGGTTATAATGACCTGGTGGTAATAATGACCTGGTGGTTATAATGACATGGTGGTTATAATGACCTGGTGGTTATAATGACCTGGTGGTTATAATGACCTGGTGGTAATAATGACCTGGTGGTTATAATGACATGGTGGTTATAATGACCTGGTGGTTATGATGACATGGTGGTAATAATGATCTGGTGGTTATAATGAACTGGTGGTTATAATGACCTGGGGGTTATAATGACCTGGTGGTAATAATGACCTGGTGGTTATAATGACATGGTGGTTCTAATGACCTGGTGGTAATAATGACCTGGTGGTTATAATGACCTGGTGGTTATAATGACTTGGTGGTAATAATGACCTGGTGGTTATAATGACATGGTGGTTATAATGACCTGGTGGTTATAATGACATGGTGGTAATAATGACCGGGTGGTTATAATGACCTGGTGGTAATAATGACTTGGTGGTTATAATGACCTGGTGGTTATAATGACCTGGTGGTAATAATGACCTGGTGGTTATAATGACCTGGTGGTTATAATGACCTGGTGGTTATAATGACCTGGTGGTTATAATGACCTGGTGGTTATAATGACCAGGTGGTAATAATGACCTGGTGGTTATAATGACCTGGTGGTTATAATGACCTGGTGGTTATAATGACCTGGTGGTAATAATGACCTGGTGGTTATAATGACCTGGTGGTAATAATGACCTGGTGGTTATAATGACATGGTGGTTATAATGACCTGGTGGTTATAATGACATGGTGGTAATAATGACCTGGTGGGTGTGGTTATAATGACCTGGGGGTTATAATGACCTGGTGATTATAATGACCTGGTGGTACTAAAGACCTGGTGGTAATAATGACCTGGAGGTTATAATGACCTGGTGGTAATAATGACCTGGTTGTAATAATGACCTGGTGGTTATAATGACCTGGTGGTAATAATGACCTGGTGGTTATAATGACCTGGTGGTTATAATGACATGGTGTTATAATGACCTGGTGGTTATAATGACATGGTGGTAATAATGACCGGGTGGTTATAATGACCTGGTGGTTATAATGACCTGGTTGTTATAATGACCTGGTGGTTATAATGACCTTGGGGTTATAATGACATGGTGGTTATAATGACCTGGTGGTTATAATGACCTGGTGGTAATAATGACCTGGTGGTTATAATGACCTGGTGGTTATAATGACTTGGTGGTAATAATGACCTGGTGGTTATAATGACATGGTGGTTATAATGACCTGGTGGTTATAATGACATGGTGGTAATAATGACCGGGTGGTTATAATGACCTGGTGGTAATAATGACATGGTGGTTATAATGACCTGGTGGTTATAATGACCTGGTGGTAATAATGACCTGGTGGTTATAATGACCTGGTGGTTATAATGACCTGGTGGTAATAATGACCTGGTGGTTATAATGACCTGGTGGTAATAATGACCTGGTGGTTATAATGACATGGTGGTTATAATGACCTGGTGGTTATGATGACATGGTGGTAATAATGATCTGGTGGTTATAATGAACTGGTGGTTATAATGACCTGGGGGTTATAATGTCCTGGTGGTAATAATGACCTGGTGGTTATAATGACATGGTGGTTCTAATGACCTGGTGGTAATAATGACCTGGTGGTTATAATGACCTGGTGGTTATAATGACTTGGTGGTAATAATGACCTGGTGGTTATAATGACATGGTGGTTATAATGACCTGGTGGTTATAATGACATGGTGGTAATAATGACCGGGTGGTTATAATGACCTGGTGGTAATAATGACCTGGTGGTTATAATGACCTGGTGGTTATAATGACCAGGTGGTAATAATGACCTGGTGGTTATAATGACCTGGTGGTTATAATGACCTGGTGGTAATAATGACCTGGTGGTTATAATGACCTGGTGGTAATAATGACCTGGTGGTTATAATGACATGGTGGTTATAATGACCTGGTGGTTATAATGACATGGTGGTAATAATGACCTGGTGGGTGTGGTTATAATGACCTGGGGGTTATAATGACCTGGTGGTTATAATGACCTGGTGGTACTAAAGACCTGGTGGTAATAATGACCTGGAGGTTATAATGACCTGGTGGTAATAATGACCTGGTTGTAATAATGACCTGGTGGTTATAATGACCTGGTGGTAATAATGACCTGGTGGTTATAATGACCTGGTGGTTATAATGACATGGTGGTTATAATGACCTGGTGGTTATAATGACATGGTGGTAATAATGACCGGGTGGTTATAATGACCTGGTGGTTATAATGACCTGGTTGTTATAATGACCTGGTGGTTATAATGACCTTGGGGTTATAATGACATGGTGGTTATAATGACCTGGTGGTTATAATGACCTGGTGGTAATAATGACCTGGTGGTTATAATGACCTGGTGGTTATAATGACTTGGTGGTAATAATGACCTGGTGGTTATAATGACATGGTGGTTATAATGACCTGGTGGTTATAATGACATGGTGGTAATAATGACCGGGTGGTTATAATGACCTGGTGGTAATAATGACATGGTGGTTATAATGACCTGGTGGTTATAATGACCTGGTGGTAATAATGACCTGGTGGTTATAATGACCTGGTGGTTATAATGACCTGGTGGTTATAATGACCTGGTGGTTATAATGACCTGGTGGTTATAATGACCAGGTGGTAATAATGACCTGGTGGTTATAATGACCTGGTGGTTATAATGACCTGGTGGTTATAATGACCTGGTGGTAATAATGACCTGGTGGTTATAATAACCTGGTGGTTATAATGACCTTGGGGTTATAATGACCTGGTGGTAATAATGACCTGGTGGTTATAATGACATGGTGGTTATAATGACCTGGTGGTTATAATGACCTGGTGGTTATAATGACCTGGTAGTAATAATGACCTGGTGGTTATAATGACCTGGTGCTAATAATGACATGGTGGTTATAATGACCTGGTGGTAATAATGACCTGGTGGTTATAATGACCTGGTGGTAATAATGACATGGTGGTTATAATGACCTGGTGGTAATAATGACCTGGTGGTTATAATGACCTGGTGGTAATAATGACATGGTGGTTATAATGACCTGGTGGTAATAATGACCTGTTGGTTATAATGACCTGGTGGTTATAATGACCTGGTGGTAATAATGACCTGGTGGTTATAATGACCAGGTGGTAATAATGACCTGGTGGTTATAATGACCTGGTGGTTATAATGACCTGGTGGTTATAATGACCTGGTGGTAATAATGACCTGGTTGTTATAATAACCTGGTGGTTATAATGACCTTGGGGTTATAATGACCTGGTGGTAATAATGACCTGGTGGTTATAATGACATGGTGGTTAAAATGACCTGGTGGTAATAATGACCTGGTGGTTATAATGACCTGGTGGTAATAATGACCTGGTGGTTATAATGACCTGGTGGTAATAATGACCTGGTGGTTATAATGACCTGGTGGTAATAATGACATGGTGGTTATAATGACCTGGTGGTAATAATGACCTGTTGGTTATAATGACCTGGTGGTTATAATGACCTGGTGGTAATAATGACCTGGTGGTTATAATGACCAGGTGGTAATAATGACCTGGTGGTTATAATGACCTGGTGGTTATAATGACCTGGTGGTTATAATGACCTGGTGGTAATAATGACCTGGTTGTTATAATAACCTGGTGGTTATAATGACCTTGGGGTTATAATGACCTGGTGGTAATAATGACCTGGTGGTTATAATGACATGGTGGTTAAAATGACCTGGTGGTAATAATGACCTGGTGGTTATAATGACCTGGTGGTAATAATGACCTGGTGGTTATAATGACATGGTGGTTATAATGACCTGGTGGTTATGATGACATGGTGGTAATAATGACCTGGTGGTTATAATGACCTTGTGGTTATAATGACCTGGGGGTTATAATGACCTGGTGGTAATAATGACCTGGTGGTTATAATGACATGGTGGTTATAATGACCTGGTGGTAATAATGACCTGGTGGTTATAATGACCTGGTGGTAATAATGACCTGGTGGTTATAATGACCTGGTGGTTATAATGACCTGGTGGTTATAATGACATGGTGGTAATAATGACCTGGTGGGTGTGGTTATAATGACCTGGGGGTTATAATGACCTGGTGGTTATAATGACCTGGTGGTAATAAAGACCTGGTGGTAATAATGACCTGGAGGTTATAATGACCTGGTGGTAATAATGACCTGGTTGTAATAATGACCTGGAGGTTATAATGACCTGGTGGTAATAATGACCTGGTTGTAATAATGACCTGGTGGTTATAATGACCTGGTGGTAATAATGACCTGGTGGTTATAATGACCTGGTGGTTATAATGACATGGTGGTTATAATGACCTGGTGGTTATAATGACATGGTGGTTATAATGACCTGTTGGTTATAATGACTTGGTGGTAATAATGACCTGGTGGTTGTAATGACCTGGTGGTTATAATGACCTGGTGGTTATAATGACCTGGTGGTTATAATGACATGGTGGTTATAATGACCTGGTGGTTATAATGACATGGTGGTAATAATGACCTGGTGGGTGTGGTTATAATGACCTGGTGGTTATAATGACCTGGTGATAATGACCTGGTGGTAATAATGACCTGATGGTTATAATGACCTGGTGGTAATAATGACATGGTGGTTATAATGACCTGGTGGTAATAATGATCTGGTGGTTATAATGACCTGGTGGTTATAATGACCTGGTGGTACTAAAGACCTGGTGGTAATAATGACCTGGAGGTTATAATGACCTGGTGGTAATAATGACCTGGTTGTAATAATGACCTGGTGGTTATAATGACCTGGTGGTAATAATGACCTGGTGGTTATAATGACCTGGTGGTTATAATGACATGGTGTTATAATGACCTGGTGGTTATAATGACATGGTGGTAATAATGACCGGGTGGTTATAATGACCTGGTGGTTATAATGACCTGGTTGTTATAATGACCTGGTGGTTATAATGACCTTGGGGTTATAATGACATGGTGGTTATAATGACCTGGTGGTTATAATGACCTGGTGGTAATAATGACCTGGTGGTTATAATGACCTGGTGGTTATAATGACTTGGTGGTAATAATGACCTGGTGGTTATAATGACATGGTGGTTATAATGACCTGGTGGTTATAATGACATGGTGGTAATAATGACCGGGTGGTTATAATGACCTGGTGGTAATAATGACATGGTGGTTATAATGACCTGGTGGTTATAATGACCTGGTGGTAATAATGACCTGGTGGTTATAATGACCTGGTGGTTATAATGACCTGGTGGTAATAATGACCTGGTGGTTATAATGACCTGGTGGTAATAATGACCTGGTGGTTATAATGACATGGTGGTTATAATGACCTGGTGGTTATGATGACATGGTGGTAATAATGATCTGGTGGTTATAATGAACTGGTGGTTATAATGACCTGGGGGTTATAATGTCCTGGTGGTAATAATGACCTGGTGGTTATAATGACATGGTGGTTCTAATGACCTGGTGGTAATAATGACCTGGTGGTTATAATGACCTGGTGGTTATAATGACTTGGTGGTAATAATGACCTGGTGGTTATAATGACATGGTGGTTATAATGACCTGGTGGTTATAATGACATGGTGGTAATAATGACCGGGTGGTTATAATGACCTGGTGGTAATAATGACCTGGTGGTTATAATGACCTGGTGGTTATAATGACCAGGTGGTAATAATGACCTGGTGGTTATAATGACCTGGTGGTTATAATGACCTGGTGGTAATAATGACCTGGTGGTTATAATGACCTGGTGGTAATAATGACCTGGTGGTTATAATGACATGGTGGTTATAATGACCTGGTGGTTATAATGACATGGTGGTAATAATGACCTGGTGGGTGTGGTTATAATGACCTGGGGGTTATAATGACCTGGTGGTTATAATGACCTGGTGGTACTAAAGACCTGGTGGTAATAATGACCTGGAGGTTATAATGACCTGGTGGTAATAATGACCTGGTTGTAATAATGACCTGGTGGTTATAATGACCTGGTGGTAATAATGACCTGGTGGTTATAATGACCTGGTGGTTATAATGACATGGTGGTTATAATGACCTGGTGGTTATAATGACATGGTGGTAATAATGACCGGGTGGTTATAATGACCTGGTGGTTATAATGACCTGGTTGTTATAATGACCTGGTGGTTATAATGACCTTGGGGTTATAATGACATGGTGGTTATAATGACCTGGTGGTTATAATGACCTGGTGGTAATAATGACCTGGTGGTTATAATGACCTGGTGGTTATAATGACTTGGTGGTAATAATGACCTGGTGGTTATAATGACATGGTGGTTATAATGACCTGGTGGTTATAATGACATGGTGGTAATAATGACCGGGTGGTTATAATGACCTGGTGGTAATAATGACATGGTGGTTATAATGACCTGGTGGTTATAATGACCTGGTGGTAATAATGACCTGGTGGTTATAATGACCTGGTGGTTATAATGACCTGGTGGTTATAATGACCTGGTGGTTATAATGACCTGGTGGTTATAATGACCAGGTGGTAATAATGACCTGGTGGTTATAATGACCTGGTGGTTATAATGACCTGGTGGTTATAATGACCTGGTGGTAATAATGACCTGGTGGTTATAATAACCTGGTGGTTATAATGACCTTGGGGTTATAATGACCTGGTGGTAATAATGACCTGGTGGTTATAATGACATGGTGGTTATAATGACCTGGTGGTTATAATGACCTGGTGGTTATAATGACCTGGTAGTAATAATGACCTGGTGGTTATAATGACCTGGTGCTAATAATGACATGGTGGTTATAATGACCTGGTGGTAATAATGACCTGGTGGTTATAATGACCTGGTGGTAATAATGACATGGTGGTTATAATGACCTGGTGGTAATAATGACCTGGTGGTTATAATGACCTGGTGGTAATAATGACATGGTGGTTATAATGACCTGGTGGTAATAATGACCTGTTGGTTATAATGACCTGGTGGTTATAATGACCTGGTGGTAATAATGACCTGGTGGTTATAATGACCAGGTGGTAATAATGACCTGGTGGTTATAATGACCTGGTGGTTATAATGACCTGGTGGTTATAATGACCTGGTGGTAATAATGACCTGGTTGTTATAATAACCTGGTGGTTATAATGACCTTGGGGTTATAATGACCTGGTGGTAATAATGACCTGGTGGTTATAATGACATGGTGGTTAAAATGACCTGGTGGTAATAATGACCTGGTGGTTATAATGACCTGGTGGTAATAATGACCTGGTGGTTATAATGACCTGGTGGTAATAATGACCTGGTGGTTATAATGACCTGGTGGTAATAATGACATGGTGGTTATAATGACCTGGTGGTAATAATGACCTGTTGGTTATAATGACCTGGTGGTTATAATGACCTGGTGGTAATAATGACCTGGTGGTTATAATGACCAGGTGGTAATAATGACCTGGTGGTTATAATGACCTGGTGGTTATAATGACCTGGTGGTTATAATGACCTGGTGGTAATAATGACCTGGTTGTTATAATAACCTGGTGGTTATAATGACCTTGGGGTTATAATGACCTGGTGGTAATAATGACCTGGTGGTTATAATGACATGGTGGTTAAAATGACCTGGTGGTAATAATGACCTGGTGGTTATAATGACCTGGTGGTAATAATGACCTGGTGGTTATAATGACATGGTGGTTATAATGACCTGGTGGTTATGATGACATGGTGGTAATAATGACCTGGTGGTTATAATGACCTTGTGGTTATAATGACCTGGGGGTTATAATGACCTGGTGGTAATAATGACCTGGTGGTTATAATGACATGGTGGTTATAATGACCTGGTGGTAATAATGACCTGGTGGTTATAATGACCTGGTGGTAATAATGACCTGGTGGTTATAATGACCTGGTGGTTATAATGACCTGGTGGTTATAATGACATGGTGGTAATAATGACCTGGTGGGTGTGGTTATAATGACCTGGGGGTTATAATGACCTGGTGGTTATAATGACCTGGTGGTAATAAAGACCTGGTGGTAATAATGACCTGGAGGTTATAATGACCTGGTGGTAATAATGACCTGGTTGTAATAATGACCTGGAGGTTATAATGACCTGGTGGTAATAATGACCTGGTTGTAATAATGACCTGGTGGTTATAATGACCTGGTGGTAATAATGACCTGGTGGTTATAATGACCTGGTGGTTATAATGACATGGTGGTTATAATGACCTGGTGGTTATAATGACATGGTGGTTATAATGACCTGTTGGTTATAATGACTTGGTGGTAATAATGACCTGGTGGTTGTAATGACCTGGTGGTTATAATGACCTGGTGGTTATAATGACCTGGTGGTTATAATGACATGGTGGTTATAATGACCTGGTGGTTATAATGACATGGTGGTAATAATGACCTGGTGGGTGTGGTTATAATGACCTGGTGGTTATAATGACCTGGTGATAATGACCTGGTGGTAATAATGACCTGATGGTTATAATGACCTGGTGGTAATAATGACATGGTGGTTATAATGACCTGGTGGTAATAATGATCTGGTGGTTATAATGACCTGGTGGTTATAATGACCTGGTGGTAATAATGACCTGGTGGTTATAATGACCAGGTGGTAATAATGACCTGGTGGTAATAATGACCTGGTGGTTATAATGACCTGGTGGTTATAATGACCTGGTGGTAATAATGACCTGGTGGTTATAATAACCTGGTGGTTATAATGACCTTGGGGTTATAATGACCTGGTGGTAATAATGACCTGGTGGTTATAATGACATGGTGGTTATAATGACCTGGTGGTAATAATGACCTGGTGGTTATAATGACCTGGTGGTAATAATGACCTGGTGGTTATAATGACATGGTGGTTATAATGACCTGGTGGTTATGATGACATGGTGGTAATAATGATCTGGTGGTTATAATGACCTGGTGGTTATAATGACCTGGGGGTTATAATGACCTGGTGGTAATAATGACCTGGTGGTTATAATGACATGGTGGTTATAATGACCTGGTGGTAATAATGACCTGGTGGTTATAATGACCTGGTGGTTATAATGACTTGGTGGTAATAATGACCTGGTGGTTATAATGACATGGTGGTTATAATGACCTGGTGGTTATAATGACATGGTGGTAATAATGACCGGGTGGTTATAATGACCTGGTGGTAATAATGACATGGTGGTTATAATGACCTGGTGGTTATAATGACCTGGTGGTTATAATGACCTGGTGGTAACAATGACCTGGTGGTTATAATGACATGGTGGTTATAATGACCTGGTGGTTATAATGACATGGTGGTAATAATGACCTGGTGGGTGTGGTTATAATGACCTGGGGGTTATAATGACCTGGTGGTTATAATGACCTGGTGGTAATAAAGACCTGGTGGTAATAATGACCTGGAGGTTATAATGACCTGGTGGTAATAATGACCTGGTTGTAATAATGACCTGGTGGTTATAATGACCTGGTGGTAATAATGACCTGGTGGTTATAATGACCTGGTGGGTGTGGTTATAATGACCTGGTGGTTATAATGACCTGGTGGTTATAATGACCTGGTAGTAATAATGACCTGGTGGTTATAATGACCTGGTGGTAATAATGACCTGGTGGTTATAATGACCTGGTGGTAATAATGGCATGGTGGTTATAATGACCTGGTGGTAATAATGACCTGGTGGTTATAATGACCTGGTGGTTATAATGACCTGGTGGTAATAATGACCTGGTGGTTATAATGACCAGGTGGTAATAATGACCTGGTGGTTATAATGACCTGGTGGTTATAATGACCTGGTGGTTATAATGACCTGGTGGTAATAATGACCTGGTTGTTATAATAACCTGGTGGTTATAATGACCTTGGGGTTATAATGACCTGGTGGTAATAATGACCTGGTGGTTATAATGACATGGTGGTTAAAATGACCTGGTGGTAATAATGACCTGGTGGTTATAATGACCTGGTGGTAATAATGACCTGGTGGTTATAATGACATGGTGGTTATAATGACCTGGTGGTTATGATGACATGGTGGTAATAATGACCTGGTGGTTATAATGACCTGGTGGTTATAGTGACCTGGGGGTTATAATGACCTGGTGGTAATAATGACCTGGTGGTTATAATGACATGGTGGTTATAATGACCTGGTGGTAATAATGACCTGGTGGTTATAATGACCTGGTGGTAATAATGACCTGGTGGTTATAATGACCTGGTGGTTATAATGACCTGGTGGTTATAATGACCAGGTGGTAATAATGACCTGGTGGTTATAATGACCTGGTGGTTATAATGACCTGGTGGTTATAATGACCTGGTGGTTATAATGACCTGGTGGTAATAATGAACTGGTGGTTATAATGACATGGTGGTTATAATGACCTGGTGGTTATAATGACCTGGTGGTTATAATGACCTGGTGGTAATAATGACCTTGTGGTTATAATGACATGGTGGTTATAATGACCTGGTGGTTATAATGACATGGTGGTAATAATGACCTGGTGGGTGTGGTTATAATGACCTGGTGGTTATAATGACCTGGTGGTTATAATGACCTGGTGGTTATAATGACCTGGTGGTTATAATGACATGGTGGTTATAATGACCTGGTGGTTATAATGACATGGTGGTAATAATGACCGGGTGGTTATAATGACCTGGTGGTAATAATGACATGGTGGTTATAATGACCTGGTGGTTATAATGACCTGGTGGTTATAATGACCTGGTGGTAACAATGACCTGGTGGTTATAATGACATGGTGGTTATAATGACCTGGTGGTTATAATGACATGGTGGTAATAATGACCTGGTGGGTGTGGTTATAATGACCTGGGGGTTATAATGACCTGGTGGTTATAATGACCTGGTGGTAATAAAGACCTGGTGGTAATAATGACCTGGAGGTTATAATGACCTGGTGGTAATAATGACCTGGTTGTAATAATGACCTGGTGGTTATAATGACCTGGTGGTAATAATGACCTGGTGGTTATAATGACCTGGTGGGTGTGGTTATAATGACCTGGTGGTTATAATGACCTGGTGGTTATAATGACCTGGTAGTAATAATGACCTGGTGGTTATAATGACCTGGTGGTAATAATGACCTGGTGGTTATAATGACCTGGTGGTAATAATGACATGGTGGTTATAATGACCTGGTGGTAATAATGACCTGGTGGTTATAATGACCTGGTGGTTATAATGACCTGGTGGTAATAATGACCTGGTGGTTATAATGACCAGGTGGTAATAATGACCTGGTGGTTATAATGACCTGGTGGTTATAATGACCTGGTGGTTATAATGACCTGGTGGTAATAATGACCTGGTTGTTATAATAACCTGGTGGTTATAATGACCTTGGGGTTATAATGACCTGGGTGTAATAATGACCTGGTGGTTATAATGACATGGTGGTTAAAATGACCTGGTGGTAATAATGACCTGGTGGTTATAATGACCTGGTGGTAATAATGACCTGGTGGTTATAATGACATGGTGGTTATAATGACCTGGTGGTTATGATGACATGGTGGTAATAATGACCTGGTGGTTATAATGACCTGGTGGTTATAGTGACCTGGGGGTTATAATGACCTGGTGGTAATAATGACCTGGTGGTTATAATGACATGGTGGTTATAATGACCTGGTGGTAATAATGACCTGGTGGTTATAATGACCTGGTGGTAATAATGACCTGGTGGTTATAATGACCTGGTGGTTATAATGACCTGGTGGTTATAATGACCAGGTGGTAATAATGACCTGGTGGTTATAATGACCTGGTGGTTATAATGACCTGGTGGTTATAATGACCTGGTGGTTATAATGACCTGGTGGTAATAATGAACTGGTGGTTATAATGACATGGTGGTTATAATGACCTGGTGGTTATAATGACCTGGTGGTTATAATGACCTGGTGGTAATAATGACCTTGTGGTTATAATGACATGGTGGTTATAATGACCTGGTGGTTATAATGACATGGTGGTAATAATGACCTGGTGGGTGTGGTTATAATGACCTGGTGGTTATAATGACCTGGTGATAATGACCTGGTGGTAATAATGACCTGGTGGTTATAATGACCTGGTGGTAATAATGACATGGTGGTTATAATGACCTGGTGGTAATAATGACCTGGTGGTTATAATGACCTGGTGGTAATAATGACATGGTGGTTATAATGACCTGGTGGTAATAATGACCTGGTGGTTATAATGACCTGGTGGTTATAATGACCTGGTGGTAATAATGACCTGGTGGTTATAATGACCAGGTGGTAATAATGACCTGGTGGTTATAATGACCTGGTGGTTATAATGACCTGGTGGTTATAATGACCTGGTGGTAATAATGACCTGGTGGTTATAATAACCTGGTGGTTATAATGACCTTGGGGTTATAATGACCTGGTGGTAATAATGACCTGGTGGTTATAATGACATGGTGGTTAAAATGACCTGGTGGTAATAATGACCTGGTGGTTATAATGACCTGGTGGTAATAATGACCTGGTGGTTATAATGACATGGTGGTTATAATGACCTGGTGGTTATGATGACATGGCGGTAATAATGACCTGGTGGTTATAATGACCTGGTGGTTATAATGACCTAGGGGTTATAATGACCTGGTGGTAATAATGACCTGGTGGTTATAATGACATGGTGGTTATAATGACCTGGTGGTAATAATGACCTGGTGGTTATAATGACCTGGTGGTAACAATGACCTGGTGGTTATAATGACATGGTGGTTATAATGACCTGGTGGTTATAATGACATGGTGGTAATAATGACCTGGTGGGAGTGGTTATAATGACCTGGGGGTTATAATGACCTGGTGGTTATAATGACCTGGTGGTAATAAAGACCTGGTGGTAATAATGACCTGGAGGTTATAATGACCTGGTGGTAATAATGACCTGGTTGTAATAATGACCTGGTGGTTATAATGACCTGGTGGTAATAATGACCTGGTGGTTATAATGACCTGGTGGTTATAATGACATGGGGGTTATAATGACCTGGTGGTTATAATGACATGGTGGTTATAATGACCTGTTGGTTATAATGACTTGGTGGTAATAATGACCTGTTGGTTGTAATGACCTGGTAGTTATAATGACCTGGTGGTTATAATGACCTGGTGGTTATAATGACCTGGTGGTAATAATGCCCTGGTGGTTATAATGACCTGGTGGTTATAATGACCTGGGGGTTCAAATGACCTGGTGGTTATAATGACCTGGTGGTAATAATGACCTGGTGGTTATAATGACCTGGTGGTTATAATGATATGGTGGTAATAATGACCGGGTGGTTATAATGACCTGGTGGTAATAATGACATGGTGGTTATAATGACCTGGTGGTAATAATGACCTGGTGGTTATAATGACCTGGTGGTTATAATGACCTGGTGGTAATAATGACCTGGTGGTTATAATGACCAGGTGGTAATAATGACCTGGTGGTTATAATGACCTGGTGGTTATAATGACCTGGTGGTTATAATGACCTGGTGGTTATAATGACTTGGTGGTAATAATGACCTGGTGGTTGTAATGACCTGGTGGTTATAATGACCTGGTGGTTATAATGACCTGGTGGTAATAATGACCTGGTGGTTATAATGACCTGGTGGTTATAATGACCTGGGGGTTAAAATGACCTGGTGGTTATAATGACCTGGTGGTAATAATGAACTGGTGGTTATAATGACATGGTGGTTATAATGACCTGGTGGTTATAATGACCTGGTGGTTATAATGACCTGGTGGTAATAATGACCTTGTGGTTATAATGACATGGTGGTTATAATGACCTGGTGGTTATAATGACATGGTGGTAATAATGACCTGGTGGGTGTGGTTATAATGACCTGGTGGTTATAATGACCTGGTAGTAATAATGACCTGGTGGTTATAATGACCTGGTGGTAATAATGACATGGTGGTTATAATGACCTGGTGGTAATAATGACCTGGTGGTTATAATGACCAGGTGGTAATAATGACCTGGTGGTTATAATGACCTGGTGGTTATAATGACCTGGTGGTTATAATGACGTGGTGGTAATAATGACCTGGTTGTTATAATAACCTGGTGGTTATAATGACCTTGGGGTTATAATGACCTGGTGGTAATAATGACCTGGTGGTTATAATGACATGGTGGTTAAAATGACCTGGTGGTAATAATGACCTGGTGGTTATAATGACCTGGTGGTAATAATGACCTGGTGGTTATAATAACATGGTGGTTATAATGACCTGGTGGTTATGATGACATGGTGGTAATAATGACCTGGTGGTTATAATGACCTTGTGGTTATAATGACCTGGGGGTTATAATGACCTGGTGTTAATAATGACCTGGTGGTTATAATGACATGGTGGTTATAATGACCTGGTGGTAATAATGACCTGGTGGTTATAATGACCTGGTGGTAATAATGACCTGGTGGTTATAATGACCTGGTGGTTATAATGACCTGGTGGTTATAATGACATGGTGGTAATAATGACCTGGTGGGTGTGGTTATAATGACCTGGGGGTTATAATGACCTGGTGGTTATAATGACCTGGTGGTAATAAAGACCTGGTGGTAATAATGACCTGGAGGTTATAATGACCTGGTGGTAATAATGACCTGGTTGTAATAATGACCTGGAGGTTATAATGACCTGGTGGTAATAATGACCTGGTGGTTATAATGACCTGGTGGTAATAATGACCTGGTGGTTATAATGACATGGTGGTTATAATGACCTGGTGGTTATGATGACATGGCGGTAATAATGACCTGGTGGTTATAATGACCTGGTGGTTATAATGACCTAGGGGTTATAATGACCTGGTGGTAATAATGACCTGGTGGTTATAATGACATGGTGGTTATAATGACCTGGTGGTAATAATGACCTGGTGGTTATAATGACCTGGTGGTAACAATGACCTGGTGGTTATAATGACATGGTGGTTATAATGACCTGGTGGTTATAATGACATGGTGGTAATAATGACCTGGTGGGAGTGGTTATAATGACCTGGGGGTTATAATGACCTGGTGGTTATAATGACCTGGTGGTAATAAAGACCTGGTGGTAATAATGACCTGGAGGTTATAATGACCTGGTGGTAATAATGACCTGGTTGTAATAATGACCTGGTGGTTATAATGACCTGGTGGTAATAATGACCTGGTGGTTATAATGACCTGGTGGTTATAATGACATGGGGGTTATAATGACCTGGTGGTTATAATGACATGGTGGTTATAATGACCTGTTGGTTATAATGACTTGGTGGTAATAATGACCTGTTGGTTGTAATGACCTGGTAGTTATAATGACCTGGTGGTTATAATGACCTGGTGGTTATAATGACCTGGTGGTAATAATGCCCTGGTGGTTATAATGACCTGGTGGTTATAATGACCTGGGGGTTCAAATGACCTGGTGGTTATAATGACCTGGTGGTAATAATGACCTGGTGGTTATAATGACCTGGTGGTTATAATGATATGGTGGTAATAATGACCGGGTGGTTATAATGACCTGGTGGTAATAATGACATGGTGGTTATAATGACCTGGTGGTAATAATGACCTGGTGGTTATAATGACCTGGTGGTTATAATGACCTGGTGGTAATAATGACCTGGTGGTTATAATGACCAGGTGGTAATAATGACCTGGTGGTTATAATGACCTGGTGGTTATAATGACCTGGTGGTTATAATGACCTGGTGGTTATAATGACTTGGTGGTAATAATGACCTGGTGGTTGTAATGACCTGGTGGTTATAATGACCTGGTGGTTATAATGACCTGGTGGTAATAATGACCTGGTGGTTATAATGACCTGGTGGTTATAATGACCTGGGGGTTAAAATGACCTGGTGGTTATAATGACCTGGTGGTAATAATGAACTGGTGGTTATAATGACATGGTGGTTATAATGACCTGGTGGTTATAATGACCTGGTGGTTATAATGACCTGGTGGTAATAATGACCTTGTGGTTATAATGACATGGTGGTTATAATGACCTGGTGGTTATAATGACATGGTGGTAATAATGACCTGGTGGGTGTGGTTATAATGACCTGGTGGTTATAATGACCTGGTAGTAATAATGACCTGGTGGTTATAATGACCTGGTGGTAATAATGACATGGTGGTTATAATGACCTGGTGGTAATAATGACCTGGTGGTTATAATGACCAGGTGGTAATAATGACCTGGTGGTTATAATGACCTGGTGGTTATAATGACCTGGTGGTTATAATGACCTGGTGGTAATAATGACCTGGTTGTTATAATAACCTGGTGGTTATAATGACCTTGGGGTTATAATGACCTGGTGGTAATAATGACCTGGTGGTTATAATGACATGGTGGTTAAAATGACCTGGTGGTAATAATGACCTGGTGGTTATAATGACCTGGTGGTAATAATGACCTGGTGGTTATAATAACATGGTGGTTATAATGACCTGGTGGTTATGATGACATGGTGGTAATAATGACCTGGTGGTTATAATGACCTTGTGGTTATAATGACCTGGGGGTTATAATGACCTGGTGTTAATAATGACCTGGTGGTTATAATGACATGGTGGTTATAATGACCTGGTGGTAATAATGACCTGGTGGTTATAATGACCTGGTGGTAATAATGACCTGGTGGTTATAATGACCTGGTGGTTATAATGACCTGGTGGTTATAATGACATGGTGGTAATAATGACCTGGTGGGTGTGGTTATAATGACCTGGGGGTTATAATGACCTGGTGGTTATAATGACCTGGTGGTAATAAAGACCTGGTGGTAATAATGACCTGGAGGTTATAATGACCTGGTGGTAATAATGACCTGGTTGTAATAATGACCTGGAGGTTATAATGACCTGGTGGTAATAATGACCTGGTTGTAATAATGACCTGGTGGTTATAATGACCTGGTGGTAATAATGACCTGGTGGTTATAATGACCTGGTGGTTATAATGACATGGTGGTTATAATGACCTGGTGGTTATAATGACATGGTGGTTATAATGACCTGTTGGTTATAATGACTTGGTGGTAATAATGACCTGGTGGTTGTAATGACCTGGTGGTTATAATGACCTGGTGGTTATAATGACCTGGTGGTAATAATGAAATGGTGGTTATAATGACCTGGTGGTTATAATGACCTGGGGGTTAAAATGACCTGGTGGTTATAATGACCTGGTGGTAATAATGACCTGGTGGTTATAATGACATGGTGGTTATAATGACCTGGTGGTTATAATGACCTGGTGGTTATAAAGACCTGGTGGTAATAATGACCTTGTGGTTATAATGACATGGTGGTTATAATGACCTGGTGGTTATAATGACATGGTGGTAATAATGACCTGGTGGGTGTGGTTATAATGACCTGGTGGTTATAATGACCTGGTGATAATGACCTGGTGGTAATAATGACCTGGTGGTTATAATGACCTGGTGGTAATAATGACATGGTGGTTATAATGACCTGGTGGTAATAATGACCTGGTGGTTATAATGACCTGGTGGTTATAATGACCTGGTGGTAATAATGACCTGGTGGTTATAATGACCAGGTGGTAATAATGACCTGGTGGTTATAATGACCTGGTGGTTATAATGACCTGGTGGTTATAATGACCTGGTGGTAATAATGACCTGGTGGTTATAATAACCTGGTGGTTATAATGACCTGGTGGTTATAATGACCTGGTGGTTATAATGACTTGGTGGTAATAATGACCTGGTGGTTGTAATGACCTGGTGGTTATAATGACCTGGTGGTTATAATGACCTGGTGGTAATAATGACCTGGTGGTTATAATGACCTGGTGGTTATAATGACCTGGGGGTTAAAATGACCTGGTGGTTATAATGACCTGGTGGTAATAATGAACTGGTGGTTATAATGACATGGTGGTTATAATGACCTGGTGGTTATAATGACCTGGTGGTTATAATGACCTGGTGGTAATAATGACCTTGTGGTTATAATGACATGGTGGTTATAATGACCTGGTGGTTATAATGACATGGTGGTAATAATGACCTGGTGGGTGTGGTTATAATGACCTGGTGGTTATAATGACCTGGTAGTAATAATGACCTGGTGGTTATAATGACCTGGTGGTAATAATGACATGGTGGTTATAATGACCTGGTGGTAATAATGACCTGGTGGTTATAATGACCAGGTGGTAATAATGACCTGGTGGTTATAATGACCTGGTGGTTATAATGACCTGGTGGTAATAATGACCTGGTTGTAATAATGACCTGGTGGTTATAATGACCTGGTGGTAATAATGACCTGGTGGTTATAATGACCTGGTGGTTATAATGACATGGTGGTTATAATGACCTGGTGGTTATAATGACATGGTGGTTATAATGACCTGTTGGTTATAATGACTTGGTGGTAATAATGACCTGGTGGTTGTAATGACCTGGTGGTTATAATGACCTGGTGGTTATAATGACCTGGTGGTAATAATGAAATGGTGGTTATAATGACCTGGTGGTTATAATGACCTGGGGGTTAAAATGACCTGGTGGTTATAATGACCTGGTGGTAATAATGACCTGGTGGTTATAATGACATGGTGGTTATAATGACCTGGTGGTTATAATGACCTGGTGGTTATAAAGACCTGGTGGTAATAATGACCTTGTGGTTATAATGACATGGTGGTTATAATGACCTGGTGGTTATAATGACATGGTGGTAATAATGACCTGGTGGGTGTGGTTATAATGACCTGGTGGTTATAATGACCTGGTGATAATGACCTGGTGGTAATAATGACCTGGTGGTTATAATGACCTGGTGGTAATAATGACCTGGTGGTTATAATGACATGGTGGTTATAATGACCTGGTGGTAATAATGACCTGGTGGTTATAATGACATGGTGGTTAAAATGACCTGGTGGTTATAATGACTTGGTGGTAATAATGACCTGGTGGTTGTAATGACCTGGTGGTTATAATGACCTGGTGGTTATAATGACCTGGTGGTAATAATGAAATGGTGGTTATAATGACCTGGTGGTTATAATGACCTGGTGGTTATAATGACATGGTGGTTATAATGACCTGTTGGTTATAATGACTTGGTGGTAATAATGACCTGGTGGTTGTAATGACCTGGTGGTTATAATGACCTGGTGGTTATAATGACCTGGTGGTAATAATGAAATGGTGGTTATAATGACCTGGTGGTTATAATGACCTGGGGGTTAAAATGACCTGGTGGTTATAATGACCTGGTGGTAATAATGACCTGGTGGTTATAATGACATGGTGGTTATAATGACCTGGTGGTTATAATGACCTGGTGGTTATAAAGACCTGGTGGTAATAATGACCTTGTGGTTATAATGACATGGTGGTTATAATGACCTGGTGGTTATAATGACATGGTGGTAATAATGACCTGGTGGGTGTGGTTATAATGACCTGGTGGTTATAATGACCTGGTGATAATGACCTGGTGGTAATAATGACCTGGTGGTTATAATGACCTGGTGGTAATAATGACATGGTGGTTATAATGACCTGGTGGTAATAATGACCTGGTGGTTATAATGACCTGGTGGTTATAATGACCTGGTGGTAATAATGACCTGGTGGTTATAATGACCAGGTGGTAATAATGACCTGGTGGTTATAATGACCTGGTGGTTATAATGACCTGGTGGTTATAATGACCTGGTGGTAATAATGACCTGGTGGTTATAATAACCTGGTGGTTATAATGACCTGGTGGTTATAATGACCTGGTGGTTATAATGACTTGGTGGTAATAATGACCTGGTGGTTGTAATGACCTGGTGGTTATAATGACCTGGTGGTTATAATGACCTGGTGGTAATAATGACCTGGTGGTTATAATGACCTGGTGGTTATAATGACCTGGGGGTTAAAATGACCTGGTGGTTATAATGACCTGGTGGTAATAATGAACTGGTGGTTATAATGACATGGTGGTTATAATGACCTGGTGGTTATAATGACCTGGTGGTTATAATGACCTGGTGGTAATAATGACCTTGTGGTTATAATGACATGGTGGTTATAATGACCTGGTGGTTATAATGACATGGTGGTAATAATGACCTGGTGGGTGTGGTTATAATGACCTGGTGGTTATAATGACCTGGTAGTAATAATGACCTGGTGGTTATAATGACCTGGTGGTAATAATGACATGGTGGTTATAATGACCTGGTGGTAATAATGACCTGGTGGTTATAATGACCAGGTGGTAATAATGACCTGGTGGTTATAATGACCTGGTGGTTATAATGACCTGGTGGTTATAATGACCTGGTGGTAATAATGACCTGGTTGTTATAATAACCTGGTGGTTATAATGACCTTGGGGTTATAATGACCTGGTGGTAATAATGACCTGGTGGTTATAATGACATGGTGGTTAAAATGACCTGGTGGTAATAATGACCTGGTGGTTATAATGACCTGGTGGTAATAATGACCTGGTGGTTATAATAACATGGTGTTTATAATGACCTGGTGGTTATGATGACATGGTGGTAATAATGACCTGGTGGTTATAATGACCTTGTGGTTATAATGACCTGGGGGTTATAATGACCTGGTGGTAATAATGACCTGGTGGTTATAATGACATGGTGGTTATAATGACCTGGTGGTAATAATGACCTGGTGGTTATAATGACCTGGTGGTAATAATGACCTGGTGGTTATAATGACCTGGTGGTTATAATGACCTGGTGGTTATAATGACATGGTGGTAATAATGACCTGGTGGGTGTGGTTATAATGACCTGGGGGTTATAATGACCTGGTGGTTATAATGACCTGGTGGTAATAAAGACCTGGTGGTAATAATGACCTGGAGGTTATAATGACCTGGTGGTAATAATGACCTGGTTGTAATAATGACCTGGAGGTTATAATGACCTGGTGGTAATAATGACCTGGTTGTAATAATGACCTGGTGGTTATAATGACCTGGTGGTAATAATGACCTGGTGGTTATAATGACCTGGTGGTTATAATGACATGGTGGTTATAATGACCTGGTGGTTATAATGACATGGTGGTTATAATGACCTGTTGGTTATAATGACTTGGTGGTAATAATGACCTGGTGGTTGTAATGACCTGGTGGTTATAATGACCTGGTGGTTATAATGACCTGGTGGTAATAATGAAATGGTGGTTATAATGACCTGGTGGTTATAATGACCTGGGGGTTAAAATGACCTGGTGGTTATAATGACCTGGTGGTAATAATGACCTGGTGGTTATAATGACATGGTGGTTATAATGACCTGGTGGTTATAATGACCTGGTGGTTATAAAGACCTGGTGGTAATAATGACCTGGTGGGTGTGGTTATAATGACCCGGGGGTTATAATGACCTGGTGGTTATAATGACCTGGTGGTACTAAAGACCTGGTGGTAATAATGACCTGGAGGTTATAATGACCTGGTGGTAATAATGACCTGGTTGTAATAATGACCTGGTGGTTATAATGACCTGGTGGTAATAATGACCTGGTGGTTATAATGACCTGGTGGTTATAATGACATGGTGGTTATAATGACCTGGTGGTTATAATGACATGGTGGTAATAATGACCGGGTGGTTATAATGACCTGGTGGTTATAATGACCTGGTTGTTATAATGACCTGGTGGTTATAATGACCTTGGGGTTATAATGACATGGTGGTTATAATGACCTGGTGGTTATAATGACCTGGTGGTAATAATGACCTGGTGGTTATAATGACCTGGTGGTTATAATGTCTTGGTGGTAATAATGACCTGGTGGTTATAATGACATGGTGGTTATAATGACCTGGTGGTTATAATGACATGGTGGTAATAATGACCGGGTGGTTATAATGACCTGGTGGTAATAATGACATGGTGGTTATAATGACCTGGTGGTTATAATGACCTGGTGGTAATAATGACCTGGTGGTTATAATGACCTGGTGGTTATAATGACCTGGTGGTTATAATGACCTGGTGGTTATAATGACCTGGTGGTTATAATGACCAGGTGGTAATAATGACCTGGTGGTTATAATGACCTGGTGGTTATAATGACCTGGTGGTTATAATGACCTGGTGGTAATAATGACCTGGTGGTTATAATAACCTGGTGGTTATAATGACCTTGGGGTTATAATGACCTGGTGGTAATAATGACCTGGTGGTTATAATGACATGGTGGTTATAATGACCTGGTGGTTATAATGACCTGGTGGTTATAATGACCTGGTAGTAATAATGACCTGGTGGTTATAATGACCTGGTGGTAATAATGACATGGTGGTTATAATGACCTGGTGGTAATAATGACCTGGTGGTTATAATGACCTGGTGGTAATAATGACATGGTGGTTACAATGACCTGGTGGTAATAATGACCTGGTGGTTATAATGACCTGGTGGTAATAATGACATGGTGGTTATAATGACCTGGTGGTAATAATGACCTGGTGGTTATAATGACCTGGTGGTAATAATGACATGGTGGTTATAATGACCTGGTGGTTATAATGACCTGGTGGTTATAATGACCTGGTGGTTATAATGACCTGGTGGTAATAATGACCTGGTTGTTATAATAACCTGGTGGTTATAATGACCTTGGGGTTATAATGACCTGGTGGTAATAATGACCTGGTGGTTATAATGACATGGTGGTTAAAATGACCTGGTGGTAATAATGACCTGGTGGTTATAATGACCTGGTGGTAATAATGACCTGGTGGTTATAATGACATGGTGGTTATAATGACCTGGTGGTTATGATGACATGGTGGTAATAATGACCTGGTGGTTATAATGACCTGGTGGTTATAATGACCTGGGGGTTATAATGACCTGGTGGTTATAATGACCTGGTGGTTATAATGACATGGTGGTTATAATGACCTGGTGGTAATAATGACCTGGTGGTTATAATGACCTGGTGGTAATAATGACCTGGTGGTTATAATGACCTGGTGGTTATAATGACCTGGTGGTTATAATGACATGGTGGTAATAATGACCTGGTGGGTGTGGTTATAATGACCTGGGGGTTATCATGACCTGGTGGTTATAATGACCTGGTGGTAATAAAGACCTGGTGGTAATAATGACCTGGAGGTTATAATGACCTGGTGGTAATAATGACCTGGTTGTAATAATGACCTGGAGGTTATAATGACCTGGTGGTAATAATGACCTGGTTGTAATAATGACCTGGTGGTTATAATGACCTGGTGGTAATAATGACCTGGTGGTTATAATGACCTGGTGGTTATAATGACATGGTGGTTATAATGACCTGGTGGTTATAATGACATGGTGGTTATAATGACCTGTTGGTTATAATGACTTGGTGGTAATAATGACCTGGTGGTTGTAATGACCTGGTGGTTATAATGACCTGGTGGTTATAATGACCTGGTGGTTATAATGACATGGTGGTTATAATGACCTGGTGGTTATAATGACATGGTGGTAATAATGACCTGGTGGGTGTGGTTATAATGACCTGGTGGTTATAATGACCTGGTGATAATGACCTGGTGGTAATAATGACCTGGTGGTTATAATGACCTGGTGGTAATAATGACATGGTGGTTATAATGACCTGGTGGTAATAATGACCTGGTGGTTATAATGACCTGGTGGTTATAATGACCTGGTGGTAATAATGACCTGGTGGTTATAATGACCAGGTGGTAATAATGACCTGGTGGTTATAATGACCTGGTGGTTATAATGACCTGGTGGTTATAATGACCTGGTGGTAATAATGACCTGGTGGTTATAATAACCTGGTGGTTATAATGACCTTGGGGTTATAATGACCTGGTGGTAATAATGACCTGGTGGTTATAATGACATGGTGGTTATAATGACCTGGTGGTAATAATGACCTGGTGGTTATAATGACCTGGTGGTAATAATGACCTGGTGGTTATAATGACATGGTGGTTATAATGACCTGGTGGTTATGATGACATGGTGGTAATAATGATCTGGTGGTTATAATGAACTGGTGGTTATAATGACCTGGGGGTTATAATGACCTGGTGGTAATAATGACCTGGTGGTTATAATGACATGGTGGTTATAATGACCTGGTGGTAATAATGACCTGGTGGTTATAATGACCTGGTGGTTATAATGACTTGGTGGTAATAATGACCTGGTGGTTATAATGACATGGTGGTTATAATGACCTGGTGGTTATAATGACCTGGTGGTAATAATGACCTGGTTGTTATAATAACCTGGTGGTTATAATGACCTTGGGGTTATAATGACCTGGTGGTAATAATGACCTGGTGGTTATAATGACATGGTGGTTAAAATGACCTGGTGGTAATAATGACCTGGTGGTTATAATGACCTGGTGGTAATAATGACCTGGTGGTTATAATAACATGGTGGTTATAATGACCTGGTGGTTATGATGACATGGTGGTAATAATGACCTGGTGGTTATAATGACCTTGTGGTTATAATGACCTGGGGGTTATAATGACCTGGTGGTAATAATGACCTGGTGGTTATAATGACATGGTGGTTATAATGACCTGGTGGTAATAATGACCTGGTGGTTATAATGACCTGGTGGTAATAATGACCTGGTGGTTATAATGACCTGGTGGTTATAATGACCTGGTGGTTATAATGACATGGTGGTAATAATGACCTGGTGGGTGTGGTTATAATGACCTGGGGGTTATAATGACCTGGTGGTTATAATGACCTGGTGGTAATAAAGACCTGGTGGTAATAATGACCTGGAGGTTATAATGACCTGGTGGTAATAATGACCTGGTTGTAATAATGACCTGGAGGTTATAATGACCTGGTGGTAATAATGACCTGGTTGTAATAATGACCTGGTGGTTATAATGACCTGGTGGTAATAATGACCTGGTGGTTATAATGACCTGGTGGTTATAATGACATGGTGGTTATAATGACCTGGTGGTTATAATGACATGGTGGTTATAATGACCTGTTGGTTATAATGACTTGGTGGTAATAATGACCTGGTGGTTGTAATGACCTGGTGGTTATAATGACCTGGTGGTTATAATGACCTGGTGGTAATAATGAAATGGTGGTTATAATGACCTGGTGGTTATAATGACCTGGGGGTTAAAATGACCTGGTGGTTATAATGACCTGGTGGTAATAATGACCTGGTGGTTATAATGACATGGTGGTTATAATGACCTGGTGGTTATAATGACCTGGTGGTTATAAAGACCTGGTGGTAATAATGACCTGGTGGGTGTGGTTATAATGACCTGGGGGTTATAATGACCTGGTGGTTATAATGACCTGGTGGTACTAAAGACCTGGTGGTAATAATGACCTGGAGGTTATAATGACCTGGTGGTAATAATGACCTGGTTGTAATAATGACCTGGTGGTTATAATGACCTGGTGGTAATAATGACCTGGTGGTTATAATGACCTGGTGGTTATAATGACATGGTGGTTATAATGACCTGGTGGTTATAATGACATGGTGGTAATAATGACCGGGTGGTTATAATGACCTGGTGGTTATAATGACCTGGTTGTTATAATGACCTGGTGGTTATAATGACCTTGGGGTTATAATGACATGGTGGTTATAATGACCTGGTGGTTATAATGACCTGGTGGTAATAATGACCTGGTGGTTATAATGACCTGGTGGTTATAATGACTTGGTGGTAATAATGACCTGGTGGTTATAATGACATGGTGGTTATAATGACCTGGTGGTTATAATGACATGGTGGTAATAATGACCGGGTGGTTATAATGACCTGGTGGTAATAATGACATGGTGGTTATAATGACCTGGTGGTTATAATGACCTGGTGGTAATAATGACCTGGTGGTTATAATGACCTGGTGGTTATAATGACCTGGTGGTTATAATGACCTGGTGGTTATAATGACCTGGTGGTTATAATGACCAGGTGGTAATAATGACCTGGTGGTTATAATGACCTGGTGGTTATAATGACCTGGTGGTTATAATGACCTGGTGGTAATAATGACCTGGTGGTTATAATAACCTGGTGGTTATAATGACCTTGGGGTTATAATGACCTGGTGGTAATAATGACCTGGTGGTTATAATGACATGGTGGTTATAATGACCTGGTGGTTATAATGACCTGGTGGTTATAATGACCTGGTGGTAATAATGACCTGGTGGTTATAATGACCTGGTGGTAATAATGACATGGTGGTTATAATGACCTGGTGGTAATAATGACCTGGTGGTTATAATGACCTGGTGGTAATAATGACCTGGTGGTTATAATGACCTGGTGGTAATAATGACCTGGTGGTTATAATGACCTGGTGGTAATAATGACATGGTGGTTATAATGACCTGGTGGTTATAATGACCTGGTGGTTATAATGACCTGGTGGTAATAATGACATGGTGGTTATAATGACCTGGTGGTTATAATGACCTGGTGGTTATAATGACCTGGTGGTTATAATGACCTGGTGGTAATAATGACCTGGTTGTTATAATAACCTGGTGGTTATAATGACCTTGGGGTTATAATGACCTGGTGGTAATAATGACCTGGTGGTTATAATGACATGGTGGATAAAATGACCTGGTGGTAATAATGACCTGGTGGTTATAATGACCTGGTGGTAATAATGACCTGGTGGTTATAATGACATGGTGGTTATAATGACCTGGTGGTTATGATGACATGGTGGTAATAATGACCTGGTGGTTATAATGACCTTGTGGTTATAATGACCTGGGGGTTATAATGACCTGGTGGTAATAATGACCTGGTGGTTATAATGACATGGTGGTTATAATGACCTGGTGGTAATAATGACCTGGTGGTTATAATGACCTGGTGGTAATAATGACCTGGTGGTTATAATGACCTGGTGGTTATAATGACCTGGTGGTTATAATGACATGGTGGTAATAATGACCTGGTGGGTGTGGTTATAATGACCTGGGGGTTATAATGACCTGGTGGTTATAATGACCTGGTGGTAATAAAGACCTGGTGGTAATAATGACCTGGAGGTTATAATGACCTGGTGGTAATAATGACCTGGTTGTAATAATGACCTGGAGGTTATAATGACCTGGTGGTAATAATGACCTGGTTGTAATAATGACCTGGTGGTTATAATGACCTGGTGGTAATAATGACCTGGTGGTTATAATGACCTGGTGGTTATAATGACATGGTGGTTATAATGACCTGGTGGTTATAATGACATGGTGGTTATAATGACTTGTTGGTTATAATGACTTGGTGGTAATAATGACCTGGTGGTTGTAATGACCTGGTGGTTATAATGACCTGGTGGTTATAATGACCTGGTGGTTATAATGACATGGTGGTTATAATGACCTGGTGGTTATAATGACATGGTGGTAATAATGACCTGGTGGGTGTGGTTATAATGACCTGGTGGTTATAATGACCTGGTGATAATGACCTGGTGGTAATAATGACCTGGTGGTTATAATGACCTGGTGGTAATAATGACATGGTGGTTATAATGACCTGGTGGTAATAATGACCTGGTGGTTATAATGACCTGGTGGTTATAATGACCTGGTGGTAATAATGACCTGGTGGTTATAATGACCAGGTGGTAATAATGACCTGGTGGTTATAATGACCTGGTGGTTATAATGACCTGGTGGTTATAATGACCTGGTGGTAATAATGACCTGGTGGTTATAATAACCTGGTGGTTATAATGACCTTGGGGTTATAATGACCTGGTGGTAATAATGACCTGGTGGTTATAATGACATGGTGGTTATAATGACCTGGTGGTAATAATGACCTGGTGGTTATAATGACCTGGTGGTAATAATGACCTGGTGGTTATAATGACATGGTGGTTATAATGACCTGGTGGTTATGATGACATGGTGGTAATAATGATCTGGTGGTTATAATGAACTGGTGGTTATAATGACCTGGGGGTTATAATGACCTGGTGGTAATAATGACCTGGTGGTTATAATGACATGGTGGTTATAATGACCTGGTGGTAATAATGACCTGGTGGTTATAATGACCTGGTGGTTATAATGACCTGGTGGTAATAATGACCTGGTGGTTATAATGACATGGTGGTTATAATGACCTGGTGGTTATAATGACATGGTGGTAATAATGACCGGGTGGTTATAATGACCTGGTGGTAATAATGACATGGTGGTTATAATGACCTGGTGGTTATAATGACCTGGTGGTAATAATGACCTGGTGGTTATAATGACCTGGTGGTTATAATGACCTGGTGGTTATAATGACCTGGTGGTTATAATGACCTGGTGGTTATAATGACCAGGTGGTAATAATGACCTGGTGGTTATAATGACCTGGTGGTTATAATGACCTGGTGGTTATAATGACCTGGTGGTAATAATGACCTGGTGGTTATAATGACCTGGTGGTAATAATGACCTGGTGGTTATAATGACATGGTGGTTATAATGACCTGGTGGTTATAATGACATGGTGGTAATAATGACCTGGTGGGTGTGGTTATAATGACCTGGGGGTTATAATGACCTGGTGGTTATAATGACCTGGTGGTACTAAAGACCTGGTGGTAATAATGACCTGGAGGTTATAATGACCTGGTGGTAATAATGACCTGGTTGTAATAATGACCTGGTGGTTATAATGACCTGGTGGTAATAATGACCTGGTGGTTATAATGACCTGGTTGTTATAATGACCTGGTGGTTATAATGACCTGGTGGTTATAATGACATGGTGGTAATAATGACCGGGTGGTTATAATGACCTGGTGGTTATAATGACCTGGTTGTTATAATGACCTGGTGGTTATAATGACCTTGGGGTTATAATGACATGGTGGTTATAATGACCTGGTGGTTATAATGACCTGGTGGTAATAATGACCTGGTGGTTATAATGACCTGGTGGTTATAATGACTTGGTGGTAATAATGACCTGGTGGTTATAATGACATGGTGGTTATAATGACCTGGTGGTTATAATGACATGGTGGTAATAATGACTGGGTGGTTATAATGACCTGGTGGTAATAATGACATGGTGGTTATAATGACCTGGTGGTTATAATGACCTGGTGGTAATAATGACCTGGTGGTTATAATGACCTGGTGGTTATAATGACCTGGTGGTTATAATGACCTGGTGGTTATAATGACCAGGTGGTAATAATGACCTGGTGGTTATAATGACCTGGTGGTTATAATGACCTGGTGGTTATAATGACCTGGTGGTAATAATGACCTGGTGGTTATAATAACCTGGTGGTTATAATGACCTTGGGGTTATAATGACCTGGTGGTAATAATGACCTGGTGGTTATAATGACATGGTGGTTATAATGACCTGGTGGTAATAATGACCTGGTGGTTATAATGACATGGTGGTTATAATGACCTGGTGGTTATGATGACATGGTGGTAATAATGATCTGGTGGTTATAATGACCTGGTGGTTATAATGACCTGGTGGTTATAATGACCAGGTGGTAATAATGACCTGGTGGTTATAATGACCTGGTGGTTATAATGACCTGGTGGTTATAATGACCTGGTGGTTATAATGACCAGGTGGTAATAATGACCTGGTGGTTATAATGACCTGGTGGTTATAATGACCTGGTGGTTATAATGACCTGGTGGTAATAATGACCTGGTGGTTATAATAACCTGGTGGTTATAATGACCTTGGGGTTATAATGACCTGGTGGTAATAATGACCTGGTGGTTATAATGACATGGTGGTTATAATGACCTGGTGGTAATAATGACCTGGTGGTTATAATGACATGGTGGTTATAATGACCTGGTGGTTATGATGACATGGTGGTAATAATGATCTGGTGGTTATAATGACCTGGTGGTTATAATGACCTGGTGGTTATAATGACCAGGTGGTAATAATGACCTGGTGGTTATAATGACCTGGTGGTTATAATGACCTGGTGGTTATAATGACCTGGTGGTAATAATGACCTGGTGGTTATAATGACCTGGTGGTTATAATGACCTGGTGGTTATAATGACATGGTGGTAATAATGACCTGGTGGGTGTGGTTATAATGACCTGGGGGTTATAATGACCTGGTGGTTATAATGACCTGGTGGTAATAAAGACCTGGTGGTAATAATGACCTGGAGGTTATAATGACCTGGTGGTAATAATGACCTGGTTGTAATAATGACCTGGAGGTTATAATGACCTGGTGGTAATAATGACCTGGTTGTAATAATGACCTGGTGGTTATAATGACCTGGTGGTAATAATGACCTGGTGGTTATAATGACCTGGTGGTTATAATGACATGGTGGTTATAATGACCTGGTGGTTATAATGACATGGTGGTTATAATGACCTGTTGGTTATAATGACTTGGTGGTAATAATGACCTGGTGGTTGTAATGACCTGGTGGTTATAATGACCTGGTGGTTATAATGACCTGGTGGTAATAATGAAATGGTGGTTATAATGACCTGGTGGTTATAATGACCTGGGGGTTAAAATGACCTGGTGGTTATAATGACCTGGTGGTAATAATGACCTGGTGGTTATAATGACATGGTGGTTATAATGACCTGGTGGTTATAATGACCTGGTGGTTATAAAGACCTGGTGGTAATAATGACCTTGTGGTTATAATGACATGGTGGTTATAATGACCTGGTGGTTATAATGACATGGTGGTAATAATGACCTGGTGGGTGTGGTTATAATGACCTGGTGGTTATAATGACCTGGTGATAATGACCTGGTGGTAATAATGACCTGGTGGTTATAATGACCTGGTGGTAATAATGACATGGTGGTTATAATGACCTGGTGGTAATAATGACCTGGTGGTTATAATGACCTGGTGGTTATAATGACCTGGTGGTAATAATGACCTGGTGGTTATAATGACCAGGTGGTAATAATGACCTGGTGGTTATAATGACCTGGTGGTTATAATGACCTGGTGGTTATAATGACCTGGTGGTAATAATGACCTGGTGGTTATAATAACCTGGTGGTTATAATGACCTTGGGGTTATAATGACCTGGTGGTAATAATGACCTGGTGGTTATAATGACATGGTGGTTATAATGACCTGGTGGTAATAATGACCTGGTGGTTATAATGACCTGGTGGTAATAATGACCTGGTGGTTATAATGACATGGTGGTTATAATGACCTGGTGGTTATGATGACATGGTGGTAATAATGATCTGGTGGTTATAATGAACTGGTGGTTATAATGACCTGGGGGTTATAATGACCTGGTGGTAATAATGACCTGGTGGTTATAATGACATGGTGGTTATAATGACCTGGTGGTAATAATGACCTGGTGGTTATAATGACCTGGTGGTAATAATGACCTGGTGGTTATAATGACATGGTGGTTATAATGACCTGGTGGTTATAATGACATGGTGGTAATAATGACCTGGTGGGTGTGGTTATAATGACCTGGTGGTTATAATGACCTGGTGGTTATAATGACCTGGTGGTAATAAAGACCTGGTGGTAATAATGACCTGGAGGTTATAATGACCTGGTGGTAATAATGACCTGGTTGTAATAATGACCTGGAGGTTATAATGACCTGGTGGTAATAATGACCTGGTTGTAATAATGACCTGGTGGTTATAATGACCTGGTGGTAATAATGACCTGGTGGTTATAATGACCTGGTGGTTATAATGACATGGTGGTTATAATGACCTGGTGGTTATAATGACATGGTGGTTATAATGACCTGTTGGTTATAATGACTTGGTGGTAATAATGACCTGGTGGTTGTAATGACCTGGTGGTTATAATGACCTGGTGGTTATAATGACCTGGTGGTTATAATGACCTGGTGGTTATAATGACCTGGTGGTTATAATGACATGGTGGTAATAATGACCTGGTGGGTGTGGTTATAATGACCTGGTGGTTATAATGACCTGGTGATAATGACCTGGTGGTAATAATGACCTGATGGTTATAATGACCTGGTGGTAATAATGACATGGTGGTTATAATGACCTGGTGGTAATAATGATCTGGTGGTTATAATGACCTGGTGGTTATAATGACCTGGTGGTACTAAAGACCTGGTGGTAATAATGACCTGGAGGTTATAATGACCTGGTGGTAATAATGACCTGGTTGTAATAATGACCTGGTGGTTATAATGACCTGGTGGTAATAATGACCTGGTGGTTATAATGACCTGGTGGTTATAATGACATGGTGTTATAATGACCTGGTGGTTATAATGACATGGTGGTAATAATGACCGGGTGGTTATAATGACCTGGTGGTTATAATGACCTGGTTGTTATAATGACCTGGTGGTTATAATGACCTTGGGGTTATAATGACATGGTGGTTATAATGACCTGGTGGTTATAATGACCTGGTGGTAATAATGACCTGGTGGTTATAATGACCTGGTGGTTATAATGACTTGGTGGTAATAATGACCTGGTGGTTATAATGACATGGTGGTTATAATGACCTGGTGGTTATAATGACATGGTGGTAATAATGACCGGGTGGTTATAATGACCTGGTGGTAATAATGACATGGTGGTTATAATGACCTGGTGGTTATAATGACCTGGTGGTAATAATGACCTGGTGGTTATAATGACCTGGTGGTTATAATGACCTGGTGGTAATAATGACCTGGTGGTTATAATGACCTGGTGGTAATAATGACCTGGTGGTTATAATGACATGGTGGTTATAATGACCTGGTGGTTATGATGACATGGTGGTAATAATGATCTGGTGGTTATAATGAACTGGTGGTTATAATGACCTGGGGGTTATAATGTCCTGGTGGTAATAATGACCTGGTGGTTATAATGACATGGTGGTTCTAATGACCTGGTGGTAATAATGACCTGGTGGTTATAATGACCTGGTGGTTATAATGACTTGGTGGTAATAATGACCTGGTGGTTATAATGACATGGTGGTTATAATGACCTGGTGGTTATAATGACATGGTGGTAATAATGACCGGGTGGTTATAATGACCTGGTGGTAATAATGACCTGGTGGTTATAATGACCTGGTGGTTATAATGACCAGGTGGTAATAATGACCTGGTGGTTATAATGACCTGGTGGTTATAATGACCTGGTGGTAATAATGACCTGGTGGTTATAATGACCTGGTGGTAATAATGACCTGGTGGTTATAATGACATGGTGGTTATAATGACCTGGTGGTTATAATGACATGGTGGTAATAATGACCTGGTGGGTGTGGTTATAATGACCTGGGGGTTATAATGACCTGGTGGTTATAATGACCTGGTGGTACTAAAGACCTGGTGGTAATAATGACCTGGAGGTTATAATGACCTGGTGGTAATAATGACCTGGTTGTAATAATGACCTGGTGGTTATAATGACCTGGTGGTAATAATGACCTGGTGGTTATAATGACCTGGTGGTTATAATGACATGGTGGTTATAATGACCTGGTGGTTATAATGACATGGTGGTAATAATGACCGGGTGGTTATAATGACCTGGTGGTTATAATGACCTGGTTGTTATAATGACCTGGTGGTTATAATGACCTTGGGGTTATAATGACATGGTGGTTATAATGACCTGGTGGTTATAATGACCTGGTGGTAATAATGACCTGGTGGTTATAATGACCTGGTGGTTATAATGACTTGGTGGTAATAATGACCTGGTGGTTATAATGACATGGTGGTTATAATGACCTGGTGGTTATAATGACATGGTGGTAATAATGACCGGGTGGTTATAATGACCTGGTGGTAATAATGACATGGTGGTTATAATGACCTGGTGGTTATAATGACCTGGTGGTAATAATGACCTGGTGGTTATAATGACCTGGTGGTTATAATGACCTGGTGGTTATAATGACCTGGTGGTTATAATGACCTGGTGGTTATAATGACCAGGTGGTAATAATGACCTGGTGGTTATAATGACCTGGTGGTTATAATGACCTGGTGGTTATAATGACCTGGTGGTAATAATGACCTGGTGGTTATAATAACCTGGTGGTTATAATGACCTGGTGGTTATAATGACCTGGTGGTAATAATGAACTGGTGGTTATAATGACATGGTGGTAATAATGACCTGGTGGTTATAATGACCTGGTGGTTATAATGACCTGGTAGTAATAATGACCTGGTGGTTATAATGACCTGGTGCTAATAATGACATGGTGGTTATAATGACCTGGTGGTAATAATGACCTGGTGGTTATAATGACCTGGTGGTAATAATGACATGGTGGTTATAATGACCTGGTGGTAATAATGACCTGGTGGTTATAATGACCTGGTGGTAATAATGACATGGTGGTTATAATGACCTGGTGGTAATAATGACCTGTTGGTTATAATGACCTGGTGGTTATAATGACCTGGTGGTAATAATGACCTGGTGGTTATAATGACCAGGTGGTAATAATGACCTGGTGGTTATAATGACCTGGTGGTTATAATGACCTGGTGGTTATAATGACCTGGTGGTAATAATGACCTGGTTGTTATAATAACCTGGTGGTTATAATGACCTTGGGGTTATAATGACCTGGTGGTAATAATGACCTGGTGGTTATAATGACATGGTGGTTAAAATGACCTGGTGGTAATAATGACCTGGTGGTTATAATGACCTGGTGGTAATAATGACCTGGTGGTTATAATGACCTGGTGGTAATAATGACCTGGTGGTTATAATGACCTGGTGGTAATAATGACATGGTGGTTATAATGACCTGGTGGTAATAATGACCTGTTGGTTATAATGACCTGGTGGTTATAATGACCTGGTGGTAATAATGACCTGGTGGTTATAATGACCAGGTGGTAATAATGACCTGGTGGTTATAATGACCTGGTGGTTATAATGACCTGGTGGTTATAATGACCTGGTGGTAATAATGACCTGGTTGTTATAATAACCTGGTGGTTATAATGACCTTGGGGTTATAATGACCTGGTGGTAATAATGACCTGGTGGTTATAATGACATGGTGGTTAAAATGACCTGGTGGTAATAATGACCTGGTGGTTATAATGACCTGGTGGTAATAATGACCTGGTGGTTATAATGACATGGTGGTTATAATGACCTGGTGGTTATGATGACATGGTGGTAATAATGACCTGGTGGTTATAATGACCTTGTGGTTATAATGACCTGGGGGTTATAATGACCTGGTGGTAATAATGACCTGGTGGTTATAATGACATGGTGGTTATAATGACCTGGTGGTAATAATGACCTGGTGGTTATAATGACCTGGTGGTAATAATGACCTGGTGGTTATAATGACCTGGTGGTTATAATGACCTGGTGGTTATAATGACATGGTGGTAATAATGACCTGGTGGGTGTGGTTATAATGACCTGGGGGTTATAATGACCTGGTGGTTATAATGACCTGGTGGTAATAAAGACCTGGTGGTAATAATGACCTGGAGGTTATAATGACCTGGTGGTAATAATGACCTGGTTGTAATAATGACCTGGAGGTTATAATGACCTGGTGGTAATAATGACCTGGTTGTAATAATGACCTGGTGGTTATAATGACCTGGTGGTAATAATGACCTGGTGGTTATAATGACCTGGTGGTTATAATGACATGGTGGTTATAATGACCTGGTGGTTATAATGACATGGTGGTTATAATGACCTGTTGGTTATAATGACTTGGTGGTAATAATGACCTGGTGGTTGTAATGACCTGGTGGTTATAATGACCTGGTGGTTATAATGACCTGGTGGTTATAATGACATGGTGGTTATAATGACCTGGTGGTTATAATGACATGGTGGTAATAATGACCTGGTGGGTGTGGTTATAATGACCTGGTGGGTGTGGTTATAATGACCTGGTGGTTATAATGACCTGGTGATAATGACCTGGTGGTAATAATGACCTGATGGTTATAATGACCTGGTGGTAATAATGACATGGTGGTTATAATGACCTGGTGGTAATAATGATCTGGTGGTTATAATGACCTGGTGGTTATAATGACCTGGTGGTAATAATGACCTGGTGGTTATAATGACCAGGTGGTAATAATGACCTGGTGGTAATAATGACCTGGTGGTTATAATGACCTGGTGGTTATAATGACCTGGTGGTAATAATGACCTGGTGGTTATAATAACCTGGTGGTTATAATGACCTTGGGGTTATAATGACCTGGTGGTAATAATGACCTGGTGGTTATAATGACATGGTGGTTATAATGACCTGGTGGTAATAATGACCTGGTGGTTATAATGACCTGGTGGTAATAATGACCTGGTGGTTATAATGACATGGTGGTTATAATGACCTGGTGGTTATGATGACATGGTGGTAATAATGATCTGGTGGTTATAATGACCTGGTGGTTATAATGACCTGGGGGTTATAATGACCTGGTGGTAATAATGACCTGGTGGTTATAATGACATGGTGGTTATAATGACCTGGTGGTAATAATGACCTGGTGGTTATAATGACCTGGTGGTTATAATGACTTGGTGGTAATAATGACCTGGTGGTTATAATGACATGGTGGTTATAATGACCTGGTGGTTATAATGACATGGTGGTAATAATGACCGGGTGGTTATAATGACCTGGTGGTAATAATGACATGGTGGTTATAATGACCTGGTGGTTATAATGACCTGGTGGTTATAATGACCTGGTGGTAACAATGACCTGGTGGTTATAATGACATGGTGGTTATAATGACCTGGTGGTTATAATGACATGGTGGTAATAATGACCTGGTGGGTGTGGTTATAATGACCTGGGGGTTATAATGACCTGGTGGTTATAATGACCTGGTGGTAATAAAGACCTGGTGGTAATAATGACCTGGAGGTTATAATGACCTGGTGGTAATAATGACCTGGTTGTAATAATGACCTGGTGGTTATAATGACCTGGTGGTAATAATGACCTGGTGGTTATAATGACCTGGTGGGTGTGGTTATAATGACCTGGTGGTTATAATGACCTGGTGGTTATAATGACCTGGTAGTAATAATGACCTGGTGGTTATAATGACCTGGTGGTAATAATGACCTGGTGGTTATAATGACCTGGTGGTAATAATGGCATGGTGGTTATAATGACCTGGTGGTAATAATGACCTGGTGGTTATAATGACCTGGTGGTTATAATGACCTGGTGGTAATAATGACCTGGTGGTTATAATGACCAGGTGGTAATAATGACCTGGTGGTTATAATGACCTGGTGGTTATAATGACCTGGTGGTTATAATGACCTGGTGGTAATAATGACCTGGTTGTTATAATAACCTGGTGGTTATAATGACCTTGGGGTTATAATGACCTGGTGGTAATAATGACCTGGTGGTTATAATGACATGGTGGTTAAAATGACCTGGTGGTAATAATGACCTGGTGGTTATAATGACCTGGTGGTAATAATGACCTGGTGGTTATAATGACATGGTGGTTATAATGACCTGGTGGTTATGATGACATGGTGGTAATAATGACCTGGTGGTTATAATGACCTGGTGGTTATAGTGACCTGGGGGTTATAATGACCTGGTGGTAATAATGACCTGGTGGTTATAATGACATGGTGGTTATAATGACCTGGTGGTAATAATGACCTGGTGGTTATAATGACCTGGTGGTAATAATGACCTGGTGGTTATAATGACCTGGTGGTTATAATGACCTGGTGGTTATAATGACCAGGTGGTAATAATGACCTGGTGGTTATAATGACCTGGTGGTTATAATGACCTGGTGGTTATAATGACCTGGTGGTTATAATGACCTGGTGGTAATAATGAACTGGTGGTTATAATGACATGGTGGTTATAATGACCTGGTGGTTATAATGACCTGGTGGTTATAATGACCTGGTGGTAATAATGACCTTGTGGTTATAATGACATGGTGGTTATAATGACCTGGTGGTTATAATGACATGGTGGTAATAATGACCTGGTGGGTGTGGTTATAATGACCTGGTGGTTATAATGACCTGGTGGTTATAATGACCTGGTGGTAATAATGACCTGGTGGTTATAATGACATGGTGGTTATAATGACCTGGTGGTTATAATGACATGGTGGTAATAATGACCGGGTGGTTATAATGACCTGGTGGTAATAATGACATGGTGGTTATAATGACCTGGTGGTTATAATGACCTGGTGGTTATAATGACCTGGTGGTAACAATGACCTGGTGGTTATAATGACATGGTGGTTATAATGACCTGGTGGTTATAATGACATGGTGGTAATAATGACCTGGTGGGTGTGGTTATAATGACCTGGGGGTTATAATGACCTGGTGGTTATAATGACCTGGTGGTAATAAAGACCTGGTGGTAATAATGACCTGGAGGTTATAATGACCTGGTGGTAATAATGACCTGGTTGTAATAATGACCTGGTGGTTATAATGACCTGGTGGTAATAATGACCTGGTGGTTATAATGACCTGGTGGGTGTGGTTATAATGACCTGGTGGTTATAATGACCTGGTGGTTATAATGACCTGGTAGTAATAATGACCTGGTGGTTATAATGACCTGGTGGTAATAATGACCTGGTGGTTATAATGACCTGGTGGTAATAATGACATGGTGGTTATAATGACCTGGTGGTAATAATGACCTGGTGGTTATAATGACCTGGTGGTTATAATGACCTGGTGGTAATAATGACCTGGTGGTTATAATGACCAGGTGGTAATAATGACCTGGTGGTTATAATGACCTGGTGGTTATAATGACCTGGTGGTTATAATGACCTGGTGGTAATAATGACCTGGTTGTTATAATAACCTGGTGGTTATAATGACCTTGGGGTTATAATGACCTGGGTGTAATAATGACCTGGTGGTTATAATGACATGGTGGTTAAAATGACCTGGTGGTAATAATGACCTGGTGGTTATAATGACCTGGTGGTAATAATGACCTGGTGGTTATAATGACATGGTGGTTATAATGACCTGGTGGTTATGATGACATGGTGGTAATAATGACCTGGTGGTTATAATGACCTGGTGGTTATAGTGACCTGGGGGTTATAATGACCTGGTGGTAATAATGACCTGGTGGTTATAATGACATGGTGGTTATAATGACCTGGTGGTAATAATGACCTGGTGGTTATAATGACCTGGTGGTAATAATGACCTGGTGGTTATAATGACCTGGTGGTTATAATGACCTGGTGGTTATAATGACCAGGTGGTAATAATGACCTGGTGGTTATAATGACCTGGTGGTTATAATGACCTGGTGGTTATAATGACCTGGTGGTTATAATGACCTGGTGGTAATAATGAACTGGTGGTTATAATGACATGGTGGTTATAATGACCTGGTGGTTATAATGACCTGGTGGTTATAATGACCTGGTGGTAATAATGACCTTGTGGTTATAATGACATGGTGGTTATAATGACCTGGTGGTTATAATGACATGGTGGTAATAATGACCTGGTGGGTGTGGTTATAATGACCTGGTGGTTATAATGACCTGGTGGTTATAATGACCTGGTGGTAATAATGACCTGGTGGTTATAATGACCTGGTGGTAATAATGACATGGTGGTTATAATGACCTGGTGGTAATAATGACCTGGTGGTTATAATGACCTGGTGGTAATAATGACATGGTGGTTATAATGACCTGGTGGTAATAATGACCTGGTGGTTATAATGACCTGGTGGTTATAATGACCTGGTGGTAATAATGACCTGGTGGTTATAATGACCAGGTGGTAATAATGACCTGGTGGTTATAATGACCTGGTGGTTATAATGACCTGGTGGTTATAATGACCTGGTGGTAATAATGACCTGGTGGTTATAATAACCTGGTGGTTATAATGACCTTGGGGTTATAATGACCTGGTGGTAATAATGACCTGGTGGTTATAATGACATGGTGGTTAAAATGACCTGGTGGTAATAATGACCTGGTGGTTATAATGACCTGGTGGTAATAATGACCTGGTGGTTATAATGACATGGTGGTTATAATGACCTGGTGGTTATGATGACATGGCGGTAATAATGACCTGGTGGTTATAATGACCTGGTGGTTATAATGACCTAGGGGTTATAATGACCTGGTGGTAATAATGACCTGGTGGTTATAATGACATGGTGGTTATAATGACCTGGTGGTAATAATGACCTGGTGGTTATAATGACCTGGTGGTAACAATGACCTGGTGGTTATAATGACATGGTGGTTATAATGACCTGGTGGTTATAATGACATGGTGGTAATAATGACCTGGTGGGAGTGGTTATAATGACCTGGGGGTTATAATGACCTGGTGGTTATAATGACCTGGTGGTAATAAAGACCTGGTGGTAATAATGACCTGGAGGTTATAATGACCTGGTGGTAATAATGACCTGGTTGTAATAATGACCTGGTGGTTATAATGACCTGGTGGTAATAATGACCTGGTGGTTATAATGACCTGGTGGTTATAATGACATGGGGGTTATAATGACCTGGTGGTTATAATGACATGGTGGTTATAATGACCTGTTGGTTATAATGACTTGGTGGTAATAATGACCTGTTGGTTGTAATGACCTGGTAGTTATAATGACCTGGTGGTTATAATGACCTGGTGGTTATAATGACCTGGTGGTAATAATGCCCTGGTGGTTATAATGACCTGGTGGTTATAATGACCTGGGGGTTCAAATGACCTGGTGGTTATAATGACCTGGTGGTAATAATGACCTGGTGGTTATAATGACCTGGTGGTTATAATGATATGGTGGTAATAATGACCGGGTGGTTATAATGACCTGGTGGTAATAATGACATGGTGGTTATAATGACCTGGTGGTAATAATGACCTGGTGGTTATAATGACCTGGTGGTTATAATGACCTGGTGGTAATAATGACCTGGTGGTTATAATGACCAGGTGGTAATAATGACCTGGTGGTTATAATGACCTGGTGGTTATAATGACCTGGTGGTTATAATGACCTGGTGGTTATAATGACTTGGTGGTAATAATGACCTGGTGGTTGTAATGACCTGGTGGTTATAATGACCTGGTGGTTATAATGACCTGGTGGTAATAATGACCTGGTGGTTATAATGACCTGGTGGTTATAATGACCTGGGGGTTAAAATGACCTGGTGGTTATAATGACCTGGTGGTAATAATGAACTGGTGGTTATAATGACATGGTGGTTATAATGACCTGGTGGTTATAATGACCTGGTGGTTATAATGACCTGGTGGTAATAATGACCTTGTGGTTATAATGACATGGTGGTTATAATGACCTGGTGGTTATAATGACATGGTGGTAATAATGACCTGGTGGGTGTGGTTATAATGACCTGGTGGTTATAATGACCTGGTAGTAATAATGACCTGGTGGTTATAATGACCTGGTGGTAATAATGACATGGTGGTTATAATGACCTGGTGGTAATAATGACCTGGTGGTTATAATGACCAGGTGGTAATAATGACCTGGTGGTTATAATGACCTGGTGGTTATAATGACCTGGTGGTTATAATGACGTGGTGGTAATAATGACCTGGTTGTTATAATAACCTGGTGGTTATAATGACCTTGGGGTTATAATGACCTGGTGGTAATAATGACCTGGTGGTTATAATGACATGGTGGTTAAAATGACCTGGTGGTAATAATGACCTGGTGGTTATAATGACCTGGTGGTAATAATGACCTGGTGGTTATAATAACATGGTGGTTATAATGACCTGGTGGTTATGATGACATGGTGGTAATAATGACCTGGTGGTTATAATGACCTTGTGGTTATAATGACCTGGGGGTTATAATGACCTGGTGTTAATAATGACCTGGTGGTTATAATGACATGGTGGTTATAATGACCTGGTGGTAATAATGACCTGGTGGTTATAATGACCTGGTGGTAATAATGACCTGGTGGTTATAATGACCTGGTGGTTATAATGACCTGGTGGTTATAATGACATGGTGGTAATAATGACCTGGTGGGTGTGGTTATAATGACCTGGGGGTTATAATGACCTGGTGGTTATAATGACCTGGTGGTAATAAAGACCTGGTGGTAATAATGACCTGGAGGTTATAATGACCTGGTGGTAATAATGACCTGGTTGTAATAATGACCTGGAGGTTATAATGACCTGGTGGTAATAATGACCTGGTGGTTATAATGACCTGGTGGTAATAATGACCTGGTGGTTATAATGACATGGTGGTTATAATGACCTGGTGGTTATGATGACATGGCGGTAATAATGACCTGGTGGTTATAATGACCTGGTGGTTATAATGACCTAGGGGTTATAATGACCTGGTGGTAATAATGACCTGGTGGTTATAATGACATGGTGGTTATAATGACCTGGTGGTAATAATGACCTGGTGGTTATAATGACCTGGTGGTAACAATGACCTGGTGGTTATAATGACATGGTGGTTATAATGACCTGGTGGTTATAATGACATGGTGGTAATAATGACCTGGTGGGAGTGGTTATAATGACCTGGGGGTTATAATGACCTGGTGGTTATAATGACCTGGTGGTAATAAAGACCTGGTGGTAATAATGACCTGGAGGTTATAATGACCTGGTGGTAATAATGACCTGGTTGTAATAATGACCTGGTGGTTATAATGACCTGGTGGTAATAATGACCTGGTGGTTATAATGACCTGGTGGTTATAATGACATGGGGGTTATAATGACCTGGTGGTTATAATGACATGGTGGTTATAATGACCTGTTGGTTATAATGACTTGGTGGTAATAATGACCTGTTGGTTGTAATGACCTGGTAGTTATAATGACCTGGTGGTTATAATGACCTGGTGGTTATAATGACCTGGTGGTAATAATGCCCTGGTGGTTATAATGACCTGGTGGTTATAATGACCTGGGGGTTCAAATGACCTGGTGGTTATAATGACCTGGTGGTAATAATGACCTGGTGGTTATAATGACCTGGTGGTTATAATGATATGGTGGTAATAATGACCGGGTGGTTATAATGACCTGGTGGTAATAATGACATGGTGGTTATAATGACCTGGTGGTAATAATGACCTGGTGGTTATAATGACCTGGTGGTTATAATGACCTGGTGGTAATAATGACCTGGTGGTTATAATGACCAGGTGGTAATAATGACCTGGTGGTTATAATGACCTGGTGGTTATAATGACCTGGTGGTTATAATGACCTGGTGGTTATAATGACTTGGTGGTAATAATGACCTGGTGGTTGTAATGACCTGGTGGTTATAATGACCTGGTGGTTATAATGACCTGGTGGTAATAATGACCTGGTGGTTATAATGACCTGGTGGTTATAATGACCTGGGGGTTAAAATGACCTGGTGGTTATAATGACCTGGTGGTAATAATGAACTGGTGGTTATAATGACATGGTGGTTATAATGACCTGGTGGTTATAATGACCTGGTGGTTATAATGACCTGGTGGTAATAATGACCTTGTGGTTATAATGACATGGTGGTTATAATGACCTGGTGGTTATAATGACATGGTGGTAATAATGACCTGGTGGGTGTGGTTATAATGACCTGGTGGTTATAATGACCTGGTAGTAATAATGACCTGGTGGTTATAATGACCTGGTGGTAATAATGACATGGTGGTTATAATGACCTGGTGGTAATAATGACCTGGTGGTTATAATGACCAGGTGGTCATAATGACCTGGTGGTTATAATGACCTGGTGGTTATAATGACCTGGTGGTTATAATGACCTGGTGGTAATAATGACCTGGTTGTTATAATAACCTGGTGGTTATAATGACCTTGGGGTTATAATGACCTGGTGGTAATAATGACCTGGTGGTTATAATGACATGGTGGTTAAAATGACCTGGTGGTAATAATGACCTGGTGGTTATAATAACATGGTGGTTATAATGACCTGGTGGTTATGATGACATGGTGGTAATAATGACCTGGTGGTTATAATGACCTTGTGGTTATAATGACCTGGGGGTTATAATGACCTGGTGTTAATAATGACCTGGTGGTTATAATGACATGGTGGTTATAATGACCTGGTGGTAATAATGACCTGGTGGTTATAATGACCTGGTGGTAATAATGACCTGGTGGTTATAATGACCTGGTGGTTATAATGACCTGGTGGTTATAATGACATGGTGGTAATAATGACCTGGTGGGTGTGGTTATAATGACCTGGGGGTTATAATGACCTGGTGGTTATAATGACCTGGTGGTAATAAAGACCTGGTGGTAATAATGACCTGGAGGTTATAATGACCTGGTGGTAATAATGACCTGGTTGTAATAATGACCTGGAGGTTATAATGACCTGGTGGTAATAATGACCTGGTTGTAATAATGACCTGGTGGTTATAATGACCTGGTGGTAATAATGACCTGGTGGTTATAATGACCTGGTGGTTATAATGACATGGTGGTTATAATGACCTGGTGGTTATAATGACATGGTGGTTATAATGACCTGTTGGTTATAATGACTTGGTGGTAATAATGACCTGGTGGTTGTAATGACCTGGTGGTTATAATGACCTGGTGGTTATAATGACCTGGTGGTAATAATGAAATGGTGGTTATAATGACCTGGTGGTTATAATGACCTGGGGGTTAAAATGACCTGGTGGTTATAATGACCTGGTGGTAATAATGACCTGGTGGTTATAATGACATGGTGGTTATAATGACCTGGTGGTTATAATGACCTGGTGGTTATAAAGACCTGGTGGTAATAATGACCTTGTGGTTATAATGACATGGTGGTTATAATGACCTGGTGGTTATAATGACATGGTGGTAATAATGACCTGGTGGGTGTGGTTATAATGACCTGGTGGTTATAATGACCTGGTGATAATGACCTGGTGGTAATAATGACCTGGTGGTTATAATGACCTGGTGGTAATAATGACATGGTGGTTATAATGACCTGGTGGTAATAATGACCTGGTGGTTATAATGACCTGGTGGTTATAATGACCTGGTGGTAATAATGACCTGGTGGTTATAATGACCAGGTGGTAATAATGACCTGGTGGTTATAATGACCTGGTGGTTATAATGACCTGGTGGTTATAATGACCTGGTGGTAATAATGACCTGGTGGTTATAATAACCTGGTGGTTATAATGACCTGGTGGTTATAATGACCTGGTGGTTATAATGACTTGGTGGTAATAATGACCTGGTGGTTGTAATGACCTGGTGGTTATAATGACCTGGTGGTTATAATGACCTGGTGGTAATAATGACCTGGTGGTTATAATGACCTGGTGGTTATAATGACCTGGGGGTTAAAATGACCTGGTGGTTATAATGACCTGGTGGTAATAATGAACTGGTGGTTATAATGACATGGTGGTTATAATGACCTGGTGGTTATAATGACCTGGTGGTTATAATGACCTGGTGGTAATAATGACCTTGTGGTTATAATGACATGGTGGTTATAATGACCTGGTGGTTATAATGACATGGTGGTAATAATGACCTGGTGGGTGTGGTTATAATGACCTGGTGGTTATAATGACCTGGTAGTAATAATGACCTGGTGGTTATAATGACCTGGTGGTAATAATGACATGGTGGTTATAATGACCTGGTGGTAATAATGACCTGGTGGTTATAATGACCAGGTGGTAATAATGACCTGGTGGTTATAATGACCTGGTGGTTATAATGACCTGGTGGTAATAATGACCTGGTTGTAATAATGACCTGGTGGTTATAATGACCTGGTGGTAATAATGACCTGGTGGTTATAATGACCTGGTGGTTATAATGACATGGTGGTTATAATGACCTGGTGGTTATAATGACATGGTGGTTATAATGACCTGTTGGTTATAATGACTTGGTGGTAATAATGACCTGGTGGTTGTAATGACCTGGTGGTTATAATGACCTGGTGGTTATAATGACCTGGTGGTAATAATGAAATGGTGGTTATAATGACCTGGTGGTTATAATGACCTGGGGGTTAAAATGACCTGGTGGTTATAATGACCTGGTGGTAATAATGACCTGGTGGTTATAATGACATGGTGGTTATAATGACCTGGTGGTTATAATGACCTGGTGGTTATAAAGACCTGGTGGTAATAATGACCTTGTGGTTATAATGACATGGTGGTTATAATGACCTGGTGGTTATAATGACATGGTGGTAATAATGACCTGGTGGGTGTGGTTATAATGACCTGGTGGTTATAATGACCTGGTGATAATGACCTGGTGGTAATAATGACCTGGTGGTTATAATGACCTGGTGGTAATAATGACCTGGTGGTTATAATGACATGGTGGTTATAATGACCTGGTGGTAATAATGACCTGGTGGTTATAATGACATGGTGGTTAAAATGACCTGGTGGTTATAATGACTTGGTGGTAATAATGACCTGGTGGTTGTAATGACCTGGTGGTTATAATGACCTGGTGGTTATAATGACCTGGTGGTAATAATGAAATGGTGGTTATAATGACCTGGTGGTTATAATGACCTGGTGGTTATAATGACATGGTGGTTATAATGACCTGTTGGTTATAATGACTTGGTGGTAATAATGACCTGGTGGTTGTAATGACCTGGTGGTTATAATGACCTGGTGGTTATAATGACCTGGTGGTAATAATGAAATGGTGGTTATAATGACCTGGTGGTTATAATGACCTGGGGGTTAAAATGACCTGGTGGTTATAATGACCTGGTGGTAATAATGACCTGGTGGTTATAATGACATGGTGGTTATAATGACCTGGTGGTTATAATGACCTGGTGGTTATAAAGACCTGGTGGTAATAATGACCTTGTGGTTATAATGACATGGTGGTTATAATGACCTGGTGGTTATAATGACATGGTGGTAATAATGACCTGGTGGGTGTGGTTATAATGACCTGGTGGTTATAATGACCTGGTGATAATGACCTGGTGGTAATAATGACCTGGTGGTTATAATGACCTGGTGGTAATAATGACATGGTGGTTATAATGACCTGGTGGTAATAATGACCTGGTGGTTATAATGACCTGGTGGTTATAATGACCTGGTGGTAATAATGACCTGGTGGTTATAATGACCAGGTGGTAATAATGACCTGGTGGTTATAATGACCTGGTGGTTATAATGACCTGGTGGTTATAATGACCTGGTGGTAATAATGACCTGGTGGTTATAATAACCTGGTGGTTATAATGACCTGGTGGTTATAATGACCTGGTGGTTATAATGACTTGGTGGTAATAATGACCTGGTGGTTGTAATGACCTGGTGGTTATAATGACCTGGTGGTTATAATGACCTGGTGGTAATAATGACCTGGTGGTTATAATGACCTGGTGGTTATAATGACCTGGGGGTTAAAATGACCTGGTGGTTATAATGACCTGGTGGTAATAATGAACTGGTGGTTATAATGACATGGTGGTTATAATGACCTGGTGGTTATAATGACCTGGTGGTTATAATGACCTGGTGGTAATAATGACCTTGTGGTTATAATGACATGGTGGTTATAATGACCTGGTGGTTATAATGACATGGTGGTAATAATGACCTGGTGGGTGTGGTTATAATGACCTGGTGGTTATAATGACCTGGTAGTAATAATGACCTGGTGGTTATAATGACCTGGTGGTAATAATGACATGGTGGTTATAATGACCTGGTGGTAATAATGACCTGGTGGTTATAATGACCAGGTGGTAATAATGACCTGGTGGTTATAATGACCTGGTGGTTATAATGACCTGGTGGTTATAATGACCTGGTGGTAATAATGACCTGGTTGTTATAATAACCTGGTGGTTATAATGACCTTGGGGTTATAATGACCTGGTGGTAATAATGACCTGGTGGTTATAATGACATGGTGGTTAAAATGACCTGGTGGTAATAATGACCTGGTGGTTATAATGACCTGGTGGTAATAATGACCTGGTGGTTATAATAACATGGTGTTTATAATGACCTGGTGGTTATGATGACATGGTGGTAATAATGACCTGGTGGTTATAATGACCTTGTGGTTATAATGACCTGGGGGTTATAATGACCTGGTGGTAATAATGACCTGGTGGTTATAATGACATGGTGGTTATAATGACCTGGTGGTAATAATGACCTGGTGGTTATAATGACCTGGTGGTAATAATGACCTGGTGGTTATAATGACCTGGTGGTTATAATGACCTGGTGGTTATAATGACATGGTGGTAATAATGACCTGGTGGGTGTGGTTATAATGACCTGGGGGTTATAATGACCTGGTGGTTATAATGACCTGGTGGTAATAAAGACCTGGTGGTAATAATGACCTGGAGGTTATAATGACCTGGTGGTAATAATGACCTGGTTGTAATAATGACCTGGAGGTTATAATGACCTGGTGGTAATAATGACCTGGTTGTAATAATGACCTGGTGGTTATAATGACCTGGTGGTAATAATGACCTGGTGGTTATAATGACCTGGTGGTTATAATGACATGGTGGTTATAATGACCTGGTGGTTATAATGACATGGTGGTTATAATGACCTGTTGGTTATAATGACTTGGTGGTAATAATGACCTGGTGGTTGTAATGACCTGGTGGTTATAATGACCTGGTGGTTATAATGACCTGGTGGTAATAATGAAATGGTGGTTATAATGACCTGGTGGTTATAATGACCTGGGGGTTAAAATGACCTGGTGGTTATAATGACCTGGTGGTAATAATGACCTGGTGGTTATAATGACATGGTGGTTATAATGACCTGGTGGTTATAATGACCTGGTGGTTATAAAGACCTGGTGGTAATAATGACCTGGTGGGTGTGGTTATAATGACCCGGGGGTTATAATGACCTGGTGGTTATAATGACCTGGTGGTACTAAAGACCTGGTGGTAATAATGACCTGGAGGTTATAATGACCTGGTGGTAATAATGACCTGGTTGTAATAATGACCTGGTGGTTATAATGACCTGGTGGTAATAATGACCTGGTGGTTATAATGACCTGGTGGTTATAATGACATGGTGGTTATAATGACCTGGTGGTTATAATGACATGGTGGTAATAATGACCGGGTGGTTATAATGACCTGGTGGTTATAATGACCTGGTTGTTATAATGACCTGGTGGTTATAATGACCTTGGGGTTATAATGACATGGTGGTTATAATGACCTGGTGGTTATAATGACCTGGTGGTAATAATGACCTGGTGGTTATAATGACCTGGTGGTTATAATGTCTTGGTGGTAATAATGACCTGGTGGTTATAATGACATGGTGGTTATAATGACCTGGTGGTTATAATGACATGGTGGTAATAATGACCGGGTGGTTATAATGACCTGGTGGTAATAATGACATGGTGGTTATAATGACCTGGTGGTTATAATGACCTGGTGGTAATAATGACCTGGTGGTTATAATGACCTGGTGGTTATAATGACCTGGTGGTTATAATGACCTGGTGGTTATAATGACCTGGTGGTTATAATGACCAGGTGGTAATAATGACCTGGTGGTTATAATGACCTGGTGGTTATAATGACCTGGTGGTTATAATGACCTGGTGGTAATAATGACCTGGTGGTTATAATAACCTGGTGGTTATAATGACCTTGGGGTTATAATGACCTGGTGGTAATAATGACCTGGTGGTTATAATGACATGGTGGTTATAATGACCTGGTGGTTATAATGACCTGGTGGTTATAATGACCTGGTAGTAATAATGACCTGGTGGTTATAATGACCTGGTGGTAATAATGACATGGTGGTTATAATGACCTGGTGGTAATAATGACCTGGTGGTTATAATGACCTGGTGGTAATAATGACATGGTGGTTATAATGACCTGGTGGTAATAATGACCTGGTGGTTATAATGACCTGGTGGTAATAATGACATGGTGGTTATAATGACCTGGTGGTAATAATGACCTGGTGGTTATAATGACCTGGTGGTAATAATGACATGGTGGTTATAATGACCTGGTGGTTATAATGACCTGGTGGTTATAATGACCTGGTGGTTATAATGACCTGGTGGTAATAATGACCTGGTTGTTATAATAACCTGGTGGTTATAATGACCTTGGGGTTATAATGACCTGGTGGTAATAATGACCTGGTGGTTATAATGACATGGTGGTTAAAATGACCTGGTGGTAATAATGACCTGGTGGTTATAATGACCTGGTGGTAATAATGACCTGGTGGTTATAATGACATGGTGGTTATAATGACCTGGTGGTTATGATGACATGGTGGTAATAATGACCTGGTGGTTATAATGACCTTGTGGTTATAATGACCTGGGGGTTATAATGACCTGGTGGTAATAATGACCTGGTGGTTATAATGACATGGTGGTTATAATGACCTGGTGGTAATAATGACCTGGTGGTTATAATGACCTGGTGGTAATAATGACCTGGTGGTTATAATGACCTGGTGGTTATAATGACCTGGTGGTTATAATGACATGGTGGTAATAATGACCTGGTGGGTGTGGTTATAATGACCTGGGGGTTATAATGACCTGGTGGTTATAATGACCTGGTGGTAATAAAGACCTGGTGGTAATAATGACCTGGAGGTTATAATGACCTGGTGGTAATAATGACCTGGTTGTAATAATGACCTGGAGGTTATAATGACCTGGTGGTAATAATGACCTGGTTGTAATAATGACCTGGTGGTTATAATGACCTGGTGGTAATAATGACCTGGTGGTTATAATGACCTGGTGGTTATAATGACATGGTGGTTATAATGACCTGGTGGTTATAATGACATGGTGGTTATAATGACCTGTTGGTTATAATGACTTGGTGGTAATAATGACCTGGTGGTTGTAATGACCTGGTGGTTATAATGACCTGGTGGTTATAATGACCTGGTGGTTATAATGACATGGTGGTTATAATGACCTGGTGGTTATAATGACATGGTGGTAATAATGACCTGGTGGGTGTGGTTATAATGACCTGGTGGTTATAATGACCTGGTGATAATGACCTGGTGGTAATAATGACCTGGTGGTTATAATGACCTGGTGGTAATAATGACATGGTGGTTATAATGACCTGGTGGTAATAATGACCTGGTGGTTATAATGACCTGGTGGTTATAATGACCTGGTGGTAATAATGACCTGGTGGTTATAATGACCAGGTGGTAATAATGACCTGGTGGTTATAATGACCTGGTGGTTATAATGACCTGGTGGTTATAATGACCTGGTGGTAATAATGACCTGGTGGTTATAATAACCTGGTGGTTATAATGACCTTGGGGTTATAATGACCTGGTGGTAATAATGACCTGGTGGTTATAATGACATGGTGGTTATAATGACCTGGTGGTAATAATGACCTGGTGGTTATAATGACCTGGTGGTAATAATGACCTGGTGGTTATAATGACATGGTGGTTATAATGACCTGGTGGTTATGATGACATGGTGGTAATAATGATCTGGTGGTTATAATGAACTGGTGGTTATAATGACCTGGGGGTTATAATGACCTGGTGGTAATAATGACCTGGTGGTTATAATGACATGGTGGTTATAATGACCTGGTGGTAATAATGACCTGGTGGTTATAATGACCTGGTGGTTATAATGACTTGGTGGTAATAATGACCTGGTGGTTATAATGACATGGTGGTTATAATGACCTGGTGGTTATAATGACCTGGTGGTTATAATGACCTGGTGGTAATAATGACCTGGTGGTTATAATGACCTTGGGGTTATAATGACCTGGTGGTAATAATGACCTGGTGGTTATAATGACATGGTGGTTAAAATGACCTGGTGGTAATAATGACCTGGTGGTTATAATGACCTGGTGGTAATAATGACCTGGTGGTTATAATAACATGGTGGTTATAATGACCTGGTGGTTATGATGACATGGTGGTAATAATGACCTGGTGGTTATAATGACCTTGTGGTTATAATGACCTGGGGGTTATAATGACCTGGTGGTAATAATGACCTGGTGGTTATAATGACATGGTGGTTATAATGACCTGGTGGTAATAATGACCTGGTGGTTATAATGACCTGGTGGTAATAATGACCTGGTGGTTATAATGACCTGGTGGTTATAATGACCTGGTGGTTATAATGACATGGTGGTAATAATGACCTGGTGGGTGTGGTTATAATGACCTGGGGGTTATAATGACCTGGTGGTTATAATGACCTGGTGGTAATAAAGACCTGGTGGTAATAATGACCTGGAGGTTATAATGACCTGGTGGTAATAATGACCTGGTTGTAATAATGACCTGGAGGTTATAATGACCTGGTGGTAATAATGACCTGGTTGTAATAATGACCTGGTGGTTATAATGACCTGGTGGTAATAATGACCTGGTGGTTATAATGACCTGGTGGTTATAATGACATGGTGGTTATAATGACCTGGTGGTTATAATGACATGGTGGTTATAATGACCTGTTGGTTATAATGACTTGGTGGTAATAATGACCTGGTGGTTGTAATGACCTGGTGGTTATAATGACCTGGTGGTTATAATGACCTGGTGGTAATAATGAAATGGTGGTTATAATGACCTGGTGGTTATAATGACCTGGGGGTTAAAATGACCTGGTGGTTATAATGACCTGGTGGTAATAATGACCTGGTGGTTATAATGACATGGTGGTTATAATGACCTGGTGGTTATAATGACCTGGTGGTTATAAAGACCTGGTGGTAATAATGACCTGGTGGGTGTGGTTATAATGACCTGGGGGTTATAATGACCTGGTGGTTATAATGACCTGGTGGTACTAAAGACCTGGTGGTAATAATGACCTGGAGGTTATAATGACCTGGTGGTAATAATGACCTGGTTGTAATAATGACCTGGTGGTTATAATGACCTGGTGGTAATAATGACCTGGTGGTTATAATGACCTGGTGGTTATAATGACATGGTGGTTATAATGACCTGGTGGTTATAATGACATGGTGGTAATAATGACCGGGTGGTTATAATGACCTGGTGGTTATAATGACCTGGTTGTTATAATGACCTGGTGGTTATAATGACCTTGGGGTTATAATGACATGGTGGTTATAATGACCTGGTGGTTATAATGACCTGGTGGTAATAATGACCTGGTGGTTATAATGACCTGGTGGTTATAATGACTTGGTGGTAATAATGACCTGGTGGTTATAATGACATGGTGGTTATAATGACCTGGTGGTTATAATGACATGGTGGTAATAATGACCGGGTGGTTATAATGACCTGGTGGTAATAATGACATGGTGGTTATAATGACCTGGTGGTTATAATGACCTGGTGGTAATAATGACCTGGTGGTTATAATGACCTGGTGGTTATAATGACCTGGTGGTTATAATGACCTGGTGGTTATAATGACCTGGTGGTTATAATGACCAGGTGGTAATAATGACCTGGTGGTTATAATGACCTGGTGGTTATAATGACCTGGTGGTTATAATGACCTGGTGGTAATAATGACCTGGTGGTTATAATAACCTGGTGGTTATAATGACCTTGGGGTTATAATGACCTGGTGGTAATAATGACCTGGTGGTTATAATGACATGGTGGTTATAATGACCTGGTGGTTATAATGACCTGGTGGTTATAATGACCTGGTAGTAATAATGACCTGGTGGTTATAATGACCTGGTGGTAATAATGACATGGTGGTTATAATGACCTGGTGGTAATAATGACCTGGTGGTTATAATGACCTGGTGGTAATAATGACATGGTGGTTATAATGACCTGGTGGTAATAATGACCTGGTGGTTATAATGACCTGGTGGTAATAATGACATGGTGGTTATAATGACCTGGTGGTAATAATGACCTGGTGGTTATAATGACCTGGTGGTAATAATGACATGGTGGTTATAATGACCTGGTGGTTATAATGACCTGGTGGTTATAATGACCTGGTGGTTATAATGACCTGGTGGTAATAATGACCTGGTTGTTATAATAACCTGGTGGTTATAATGACCTTGGGGTTATAATGACCTGGTGGTAATAATGACCTGGTGGTTATAATGACATGGTGGATAAAATGACCTGGTGGTAATAATGACCTGGTGGTTATAATGACCTGGTGGTAATAATGACCTGGTGGTTATAATGACATGGTGGTTATAATGACCTGGTGGTTATGATGACATGGTGGTAATAATGACCTGGTGGTTATAATGACCTTGTGGTTATAATGACCTGGGGGTTATAATGACCTGGTGGTAATAATGACCTGGTGGTTATAATGACATGGTGGTTATAATGACCTGGTGGTAATAATGACCTGGTGGTTATAATGACCTGGTGGTAATAATGACCTGGTGGTTATAATGACCTGGTGGTTATAATGACCTGGTGGTTATAATGACATGGTGGTAATAATGACCTGGTGGGTGTGGTTATAATGACCTGGGGGTTATAATGACCTGGTGGTTATAATGACCTGGTGGTAATAAAGACCTGGTGGTAATAATGACCTGGAGGTTATAATGACCTGGTGGTAATAATGACCTGGTTGTAATAATGACCTGGAGGTTATAATGACCTGGTGGTAATAATGACCTGGTTGTAATAATGACCTGGTGGTTATAATGACCTGGTGGTAATAATGACCTGGTGGTTATAATGACCTGGTGGTTATAATGACATGGTGGTTATAATGACCTGGTGGTTATAATGACATGGTGGTTATAATGACTTGTTGGTTATAATGACTTGGTGGTAATAATGACCTGGTGGTTGTAATGACCTGGTGGTTATAATGACCTGGTGGTTATAATGACCTGGTGGTTATAATGACATGGTGGTTATAATGACCTGGTGGTTATAATGACATGGTGGTAATAATGACCTGGTGGGTGTGGTTATAATGACCTGGTGGTTATAATGACCTGGTGATAATGACCTGGTGGTAATAATGACCTGGTGGTTATAATGACCTGGTGGTAATAATGACATGGTGGTTATAATGACCTGGTGGTAATAATGACCTGGTGGTTATAATGACCTGGTGGTTATAATGACCTGGTGGTAATAATGACCTGGTGGTTATAATGACCAGGTGGTAATAATGACCTGGTGGTTATAATGACCTGGTGGTTATAATGACCTGGTGGTTATAATGACCTGGTGGTAATAATGACCTGGTGGTTATAATAACCTGGTGGTTATAATGACCTTGGGGTTATAATGACCTGGTGGTAATAATGACCTGGTGGTTATAATGACATGGTGGTTATAATGACCTGGTGGTAATAATGACCTGGTGGTTATAATGACCTGGTGGTAATAATGACCTGGTGGTTATAATGACATGGTGGTTATAATGACCTGGTGGTTATGATGACATGGTGGTAATAATGATCTGGTGGTTATAATGAACTGGTGGTTATAATGACCTGGGGGTTATAATGACCTGGTGGTAATAATGACCTGGTGGTTATAATGACATGGTGGTTATAATGACCTGGTGGTAATAATGACCTGGTGGTTATAATGACCTGGTGGTTATAATGACTTGGTGGTAATAATGACCTGGTGGTTATAATGACATGGTGGTTATAATGACCTGGTGGTTATAATGACATGGTGGTAATAATGACCGGGTGGTTATAATGACCTGGTGGTAATAATGACATGGTGGTTATAATGACCTGGTGGTTATAATGACCTGGTGGTAATAATGACCTGGTGGTTATAATGACCTGGTGGTTATAATGACCTGGTGGTTATAATGACCTGGTGGTTATAATGACCTGGTGGTTATAATGACCAGGTGGTAATAATGACCTGGTGGTTATAATGACCTGGTGGTTATAATGACCTGGTGGTTATAATGACCTGGTGGTAATAATGACCTGGTGGTTATAATGACCTGGTGGTAATAATGACCTGGTGGTTATAATGACATGGTGGTTATAATGACCTGGTGGTTATAATGACATGGTGGTAATAATGACCTGGTGGGTGTGGTTATAATGACCTGGGGGTTATAATGACCTGGTGGTTATAATGACCTGGTGGTACTAAAGACCTGGTGGTAATAATGACCTGGAGGTTATAATGACCTGGTGGTAATAATGACCTGGTTGTAATAATGACCTGGTGGTTATAATGACCTGGTGGTTATAATGACCTGGTGGTTATAATGACCTGGTTGTTATAATGACCTGGTGGTTATAATGACCTGGTGGTTATAATGACATGGTGGTAATAATGACCGGGTGGTTATAATGACCTGGTGGTTATAATGACCTGGTTGTTATAATGACCTGGTGGTTATAATGACCTTGGGGTTATAATGACATGGTGGTTATAATGACCTGGTGGTTATAATGACCTGGTGGTAATAATGACCTGGTGGTTATAATGACCTGGTGGTTATAATGACTTGGTGGTAATAATGACCTGGTGGTTATAATGACATGGTGGTTATAATGACCTGGTGGTTATAATGACATGGTGGTAATAATGACTGGGTGGTTATAATGACCTGGTGGTAATAATGACATGGTGGTTATAATGACCTGGTGGTTATAATGACCTGGTGGTAATAATGACCTGGTGGTTATAATGACCTGGTGGTTATAATGACCTGGTGGTTATAATGACCTGGTGGTTATAATGACCAGGTGGTAATAATGACCTGGTGGTTATAATGACCTGGTGGTTATAATGACCTGGTGGTTATAATGACCTGGTGGTAATAATGACCTGGTGGTTATAATAACCTGGTGGTTATAATGACCTTGGGGTTATAATGACCTGGTGGTAATAATGACCTGGTGGTTATAATGACATGGTGGTTATAATGACCTGGTGGTAATAATGACCTGGTGGTTATAATGACATGGTGGTTATAATGACCTGGTGGTTATGATGACATGGTGGTAATAATGATCTGGTGGTTATAATGACCTGGTGGTTATAATGACCTGGTGGTTATAATGACCAGGTGGTAATAATGACCTGGTGGTTATAATGACCTGGTGGTTATAATGACCTGGTGGTTATAATGACCTGGTGGTTATAATGACCAGGTGGTAATAATGACCTGGTGGTTATAATGACCTGGTGGTTATAATGACCTGGTGGTTATAATGACCTGGTGGTAATAATGACCTGGTGGTTATAATAACCTGGTGGTTATAATGACCTTGGGGTTATAATGACCTGGTGGTAATAATGACCTGGTGGTTATAATGACATGGTGGTTATAATGACCTGGTGGTAATAATGACCTGGTGGTTATAATGACATGGTGGTTATAATGACCTGGTGGTTATGATGACATGGTGGTAATAATGATCTGGTGGTTATAATGACCTGGTGGTTATAATGACCTGGTGGTTATAATGACCAGGTGGTAATAATGACCTGGTGGTTATAATGACCTGGTGGTTATAATGACCTGGTGGTTATAATGACCTGGTGGTAATAATGACCTGGTGGTTATAATGACCTGGTGGTTATAATGACCTGGTGGTTATAATGACATGGTGGTAATAATGACCTGGTGGGTGTGGTTATAATGACCTGGGGGTTATAATGACCTGGTGGTTATAATGACCTGGTGGTAATAAAGACCTGGTGTTAATAATGACCTGGAGGTTATAATGACCTGGTGGTAATAATGACCTGGTTGTAATAATGACCTGGAGGTTATAATGACCTGGTGGTAATAATGACCTGGTTGTAATAATGACCTGGTGGTTATAATGACCTGGTGGTAATAATGACCTGGTGGTTATAATGACCTGGTGGTTATAATGACATGGTGGTTATAATGACCTGGTGGTTATAATGACATGGTGGTTATAATGACCTGTTGGTTATAATGACTTGGTGGTAATAATGACCTGGTGGTTGTAATGACCTGGTGGTTATAATGACCTGGTGGTTATAATGACCTGGTGGTAATAATGAAATGGTGGTTATAATGACCTGGTGGTTATAATGACCTGGGGGTTAAAATGACCTGGTGGTTATAATGACCTGGTGGTAATAATGACCTGGTGGTTATAATGACATGGTGGTTATAATGACCTGGTGGTTATAATGACCTGGTGGTTATAAAGACCTGGTGGTAATAATGACCTTGTGGTTATAATGACATGGTGGTTATAATGACCTGGTGGTTATAATGACATGGTGGTAATAATGACCTGGTGGGTGTGGTTATAATGACCTGGTGGTTATAATGACCTGGTGATAATGACCTGGTGGTAATAATGACCTGGTGGTTATAATGACCTGGTGGTAATAATGACATGGTGGTTATAATGACCTGGTGGTAATAATGACCTGGTGGTTATAATGACCTGGTGGTTATAATGACCTGGTGGTAATAATGACCTGGTGGTTATAATGACCAGGTGGTAATAATGACCTGGTGGTTATAATGACCTGGTGGTTATAATGACCTGGTGGTTATAATGACCTGGTGGTAATAATGACCTGGTGGTTATAATAACCTGGTGGTTATAATGACCTTGGGGTTATAATGACCTGGTGGTAATAATGACCTGGTGGTTATAATGACATGGTGGTTATAATGACCTGGTGGTAATAATGACCTGGTGGTTATAATGACCTGGTGGTAATAATGACCTGGTGGTTATAATGACATGGTGGTTATAATGACCTGGTGGTTATGATGACATGGTGGTAATAATGATCTGGTGGTTATAATGAACTGGTGGTTATAATGACCTGGGGGTTATAATGACCTGGTGGTAATAATGACCTGGTGGTTATAATGACATGGTGGTTATAATGACCTGGTGGTAATAATGACCTGGTGGTTATAATGACCTGGTGGTAATAATGACCTGGTGGTTATAATGACATGGTGGTTATAATGACCTGGTGGTTATAATGACATGGTGGTAATAATGACCTGGTGGGTGTGGTTATAATGACCTGGGGGTTATAATGACCTGGTGGTTATAATGACCTGGTGGTAATAAAGACCTGGTGGTAATAATGACCTGGAGGTTATAATGACCTGGTGGTAATAATGACCTGGTTGTAATAATGACCTGGAGGTTATAATGACCTGGTGGTAATAATGACCTGGTTGTAATAATGACCTGGTGGTTATAATGACCTGGTGGTAATAATGACCTGGTGGTTATAATGACCTGGTGGTTATAATGACATGGTGGTTATAATGACCTGGTGGTTATAATGACATGGTGGTTATAATGACCTGTTGGTTATAATGACTTGGTGGTAATAATGACCTGGTGGTTGTAATGACCTGGTGGTTATAATGACCTGGTGGTTATAATGACCTGGTGGTAATAATGAAATGGTGGTTATAATGACCTGGTGGTTATAATGACCTGGGGGTTAAAATGACCTGGTGGTTATAATGACCTGGTGGTAATAATGACCTGGTGGTTATAATGACATGGTGGTTATAATGACCTGGTGGTTATAATGACCTGGTGGTTATAAAGACCTGGTGGTAATAATGACCTTGTGGTTATAATGACATGGTGGTTATAATGACCTGGTGGTTATAATGACATGGTGGTAATAATGACCTGGTGGGTGTGGTTATAATGACCTGGTGGTTATAATGACCTGGTGATAATGACCTGGTGGTAATAATGACCTGGTGGTTATAATGACCTGGTGGTAATAATGACATGGTGGTTATAATGACCTGGTGGTAATAATGACCTGGTGGTTATAATGACCTGGTGGTTATAATGACCTGGTGGTAATAATGACCTGGTGGTTATAATGACCAGGTGGTAATAATGACCTGGTGGTTATAATGACCTGGTGGTTATAATGACCTGGTGGTTATAATGACCTGGTGGTAATAATGACCTGGTGGTTATAATAACCTGGTGGTTATAATGACCTTGGGGTTATAATGACCTGGTGGTAATAATGACCTGGTGGTTATAATGACATGGTGGTTATAATGACCTGGTGGTAATAATGACCTGGTGGTTATAATGACCTGGTGGTAATAATGACCTGGTGGTTATAATGACATGGTGGTTATAATGACCTGGTGGTTATGATGACATGGTGGTAATAATGATCTGGTGGTTATAATGAACTGGTGGTTATAATGACCTGGGGGTTATAATGACCTGGTGGTAATAATGACCTGGTGGTTATAATGACATGGTGGTTATAATGACCTGGTGGTAATAATGACCTGGTGGTTATAATGACCTGGTGGTAATAATGACCTGGTGGTTATAATGACATGGTGGTTATAATGACCTGGTGGTTATAATGACATGGTGGTAATAATGACCTGGTGGGTGTGGTTATAATGACCTGGGGGTTATAATGACCTGGTGGTTATAATGACCTGGTGGTAATAAAGACCTGGTGGTAATAATGACCTGGAGGTTATAATGACCTGGTGGTAATAATGACCTGGTTGTAATAATGACCTGGTGGTTATAATGACCTGGTGGTAATAATGACCTGATGGTTATAATGACCTGGTGGTTATAATGACATGGTGGTTATAATGACCTGGTGGTTATAATGACATGGTGGTAATAATGACCGGGTGGTTATAATGACCTGGTGGTTATAATGACCTGGTTGTTATAATGACCTGGTGGTTATAATGACCTTGGGGTTATAATGACCTGGTGGTTATAATGACCTTGGGGTTATAATGACATGGTGGTTATAATGACCTGGTGGTTATAATGACCTGGTGGTAATAATGACCTGGTGGTTATAATGACCTGGTGGTAATAATGACCTGGTTGTAATAATGACCTGGTGGTTATAATGACCTGGTGGTAATAATGACCTGGTGGTTATAATGACCTGGTGGTTATAATGACATGGTGGTTATAATGACCTGGTGGTTATAATGACATGGTGGTAATAATGACCGGGTGGTTATAATGACCTGGTGGTTATAATGACCTGGTTGTTATAATGACCTGGTGGTTATAATGACCTTGGGGTTATAATGACATGGTGGTTATAATGACCTGGTGGTTATAATGACCTGGTGGTAATAATGACCTGGTGGTTATAATGACCAGGTGGTAATAATGACCTGGTGGTTATAATGACATGGTGGTTATAATGACCTGGTGGTTATAATGACATGGTGGTAATAATGACCGGGTGGTTATAATGACCTGGTGGTAATAATGACATGGTGGTTATAATGACCTGGTGGTTATAATGACCTGGTGGTAATAATGACCTGGTGGTTATAATGACCTGGTGGTTATAATGACCTGGTGGTTATAATGACCTGGTGGTTATAATGACCAGGTGGTAATAATGACCTGGTGGTTATAATGACCTGGTGGTTATAATGACCTGGTGGTTATAATGACCTGGTGGTAATAATGACCTGGTGGTTATAATAACCTGGTGGTTATAATGACCTTGGGGTTATAATGACCTGGTGGTAATAATGACCTGGTGGTTATAATGACATGGTGGTTATAATGACCTGGTGGTAATAATGACCTGGTGGTTATAATGACATGGTGGTTATAATGACCTGGTGGTTATGATGACATGGTGGTAATAATGATCTGGTGGTTATAATGACCTGGTGGTTATAATGACCTGGTGGTTATAATGACCAGGTGGTAATAATGACCTGGTGGTTATAATGACCTGGTGGTTATAATGACCTGGTGGTTATAATGACCTGGTGGTAATAATGACCTGGTGGTTATAATGACCTGGTGGTAATAATGACCTGGTGGTTATAATGACATGGTGGTTATAATGACCTGGTGGTTATAATGACATGGTGGTAATAATGACCTGGTGGGTGTGGTTATAATGACCTGGGGGTTATAATGACCTGGTGGTTATAATGACCTGGTGGTACTAAAGACCTGGTGGTAATAATGACCTGGAGGTTATAATGACCTGGTGGTAATAATGACCTGGTGGTAATAATGACCTGGTGGTTATAATGACCTGGTGGTAATAATGACCTGGTGGTTATAATGAGCTGGTGGTTATAATGACATGGTGGTTATAATGACCTGGTGGTTATAATGACATGGTGGTAATAATGACCGGGTGGTTATAATGACCTGGTGGTTATAATGACCTGGTTGTTATAATGACCTGGTGGTTATAATGACCTTGGGGTTATAATGACATGGTGGTTATAATGACCTGGTGGTTATAATGACCTGGTGGTAATAATGACCTGGTGGTTATAATGACCTGGTGGTTATAATGACTTGGTGGTAATAATGACCTGGTGGTTATAATGACATGGTGGTTATAATGACCTGGTGGTTATAATGACATGGTGGTAATAATGACCGGGTGGTTATAATGACCTGGTGGTAATAATGACATGGTGGTTATAATGACCTGGTGGTTATAATGACCTGGTGGTAATAATGACCTGGTGGTTATAATGACCTGGTGGTTATAATGACCTGGTGGTTATAATGACCTGGTGGTTATAATGACCAGGTGGTAATAATGACCTGGTGGTTATAATGACCTGGTGGTTATAATGACATGGTGGTTATAATGACCTGGTGGTTATAATGACATGGTGGTAATAATGACCTGGTGGTTATAATGACCTGGTGGTTATAATGACCTGGTTGTTATAATGACCTGGTGGTTATAATGACCTTGGGGTTATAATGACCTGGTGGTTATAATGACCTGGTGGTAATAATGACCTGGTGGTTATAATGACCTGGTGGTTATAATGACTTGGTGGTAATAATGACCTGGTGGTTATAATGACATGGTGGTTATAATGACCTGGTGGTTATAATGACATGGTGGTAATAATGACCGGGTGGTTATAATGACCTGGTGGTAATAATGACATGGTGGTTATAATGACCTGGTGGTTATAATGACCTGGTGGTAATAATGACCTGGTGGTTATAATGACCTGGTGGTTATAATGACCTGGTGGTTATAATGACCTGGTGGTTATAATGACCTGGTGGTTATAATGACCTGGTGGTTATAATGACCTGGTGGTTATAATGACCTGGTGGTTATAATGACCTGGTGGTAATAATGACCTGGTGGTTATAATAACCTGGTGGTTATAATGACATGGTGGTAATAATGATCTGGTGGTTATAATGACCTGGTGGTTATAATGACCTGGTGGTTATAATGACCAGGTGGTAATAATGACCTGGTGGTTATAATGACCTGGTGGTTATAATGACCTGGTGGTTATAATGACCTGGTGGTAATAATGACCTGGTGGTTATAATGACCTGGTGGTAATAATGACCTGGTGGTTATAATGACATGGTGGTTATAATGACCTGGTGGTTATAATGACATGGTGGTAATAATGACCTGGTGGGTGTAATGACCTGGTGGTTATAATGACCTGGTGGTACTAAAGACCTGGTGGTAATAATGACCTGGAGGTTATAATGACCTGGTGGTAATAATAACCTGGTTGTAATAATGACCTGGTGGTTATAATGACCTGGTGGTTATAATGACCTGGTGGTTATAATGACATGGTGGTTATAATAACCTGGTGGTTATAATGACCTTGGGGTTATAATGACCTGGTGGTAATAATGACCTGGTGGTTATAATGACATGGTGGTTATAATGACCTGGTGGTAATAATGACCTGGTGGTTATAATGACCTGGTGGTAATAATGACCTGGTGGTTATAATGACATGGTGGTTATAATGACCTGGTGGTTATGATGACATGGTGGTAATAATGATCTGGTGGTTATAATGACCTGGGGGTTATAATGACCTGGTGGTTATAATGACATGGTGGTTATAATGACCTGGTGGTAATAATGACCTGGTGGTTATAATGACCTGGTGGTCATAATGACCTGGTGGTAATAATGACCTGGAGGTTATAATGACCTGGTGGTAATAATGACCTGGTGGTTATAATGACCTGGTGGTTATAATGACCTGGTTGTTATAATGACCTGGTGGTTATAATGACCTTGGGGTTATAATGACATGGTGGTTATAATGACCTGGTGGTTATAATGACCTGGTGGTAATAATGACCTGGTGGTTATAATGACCTGGTGGTTATAATGACTTGGTGGTAATAATGACCTGGTGGTTATAATGACATGGTGGTTATAATGACCTGGTGGTTATAATGACATGGTGGTAATAATGACCGGGTGGTTATAATGACCTGGTGGTAATAATGACATGGTGGTTATAATGACCTGGTGGTTATAATGACCTGGTGGTAATAATGACCTGGTGGTTATAATGACCTGGTGGTTATAATGACCTGGTGGTTATAATGACCTGGTGGTAATAATGACCTGGTGGTTATAATGACCAGGTGGTAATAATGACCTGGTGGTTATAATGACCTGGTGGTTATAATGACCTGGTGGTTATAATGACCTGGTGGTAATAATGACCTGGTGGTTATAATAACCTGGTGGTTATAATGACCTTGGGGTTATAATGACCTGGTGGTAATAATGACCTGGTGGTTATAATGACATGGTGGTTATAATGACCTGGTGGTAATAATGACCTGGTGGTTATAATGACCTGGTGGTAATAATGACCTGGTGGTTATAATGACATGGTGGTTATAATGACCTGGTGGTTATGATGACATGGTGGTAATAATGATCTGGTGGTTATAATGACCTGGTGGTTATAATGACCTGGGGGTTATAATGACCTGGTGGTAATAATGACCTGGTGGTTATAATGACATGGTGGTTATAATGACCTGGTGGTAATAATGACCTGGTGGTTATAATGACCTGGTGGTAATAATGACCTGGTGGTTATAATGACATGGTGGTTATAATGACCTGGTGGTTATAATGACATGGTGGTAATAATGACCTGGTGGTTATAATGACCTGGTGGTAATAATGACCTGGTGGTTGTAATGACATGGTGGTTATAATGACCTGGTGGTTATGATGACATGGTGGTAATAATGACCTGGTGGTTATAATGACCTGGTGGTTATAATGACCTGGTGGTTATAATGACCTGGTGGTTATAATGACCTGGTGGTTATAATGACCAGGTGGTAATAATGACCTGGTGGTTATAATGACCTGGTGGTTATAATGACCTGGTGGTTATAATGACCTGGTGGTAATAATGACCTGGTGGTTATAATAACCTGGTGGTTATAATGACCTTGGGGTTATAATGACCTGGTGGTAATAATGACCTGGTGGTTATAATGACATGGTGGTTATAATGACCTGGTGGTAATAATGACCTGGTGGTTATAATGACCTGGTGGTAATAATGACCTGGTGGTTATAATGACATGGTGGTTATAATGACCTGGTGGTTATGATGACATGGTGGTAATAATGATCTGGTGGTTATAATGACCTGGGGGTTATAATGACCTGGTGGTTATAATGACATGGTGGTTATAATGACCTGGTGGTAATAATGACCTGGTGGTTATAATGACCTGGTGGTAATAATGACCTGGTGGTTATAATGACATGGTGGTTATAATGACCTGGTGGTTATAATGACATGGTGGTAATAATGACCTGGTGGTTATAATGACCTGGTGGTAATAATGACCTGGTGGTTGTAATGACATGGTGGTTATAATGACCTGGTGGTTATGATGACATGGTGGTAATAATGACCTGGTGGTTATAATGACCTGGTGGTAATAGTATTACTAAACGGAGAGGGTATTACTCAACTGAGAGAGTATTACTAACCCGAGAGAGTAATACTAAACTGAGAGAATATTACTAAACTGGGAGAGTATTACTAACCCGAGAGAGTATTACTAAACTGAGATAGTATTACTCAACGGAGAGAGTATTACTAAACAGAGAGAGTATTACTAAACGGAGAGAGTAATACTAAACTGAGAGAGCTGAGAGAATATTACTAAACTGAGGGAGTATTACTAAACTGAGAGAGTATTACTAAACTGTGAGTATTACCAAACAGAGAGTATTACTAAACTGAGAGAGTATTACTAAACTGATAGAAGATTACTAAACTGAGAGAGTTTTACTAAACTGAGAGAGTTTTACTAACCCGAGAGAGTATTACTAACCCGAGAGAGTATTACTAAACTGAGAGAATATTACTAAACTGAGAGAGTATTACTAACCCGAGAGAGTATTACTAAACTGAGAGAGTATTACTAAACTGGGAGAGTATTACTAACCCGAGAGAGTTTTACTCAGCTGAGAGAGTATTACTAAACTGAGAGAGTATTACTAAACGGTGAGTATTACCAAACAGAGAGTATTACTAAACTGAGAGAGTATTACTAAACTGATAGAAGATTACTAAACTGAGAGAGTTTTACTAAAATGAGAGTATTACTAAACTGATTACTAAACTGAGAGATATTACTAAACTGAGATATTACTAAACTGAGAGAGTAGTAGTAAACTGAGAGAATATTACTAACCCGAGAGAGTATTACTAAACTCAGAGACTATTACTAATCTGAGGAAGTATTACTAACCCAAGAGAGTATTACTAAACTGAGAGAATATTACTAAACTGAGAGAGTAATACTCAACGGGGAGAGTATTACTCAACTGAGAGAGTATTACTAAACTGAGAGAGTATTACTGAACTGAGAGAGTATTAATAAACTGAGGGAGTATTACTCAACTGAGAGAGTATTACTCGACTGAGAGCGTATTACTAAACTGAGAGAATATTACTAAAATGAGAGAGTATTACTAAACTGAGAGTGTATTGCTATGCTGAGAGAGTATTACTCAACTGAGAGAGTATTACTAACCCGAGAGAGTAATACTAAACTGAGAGAATATTACTAAACTGGGAGAGTATTACTAAACTGAGAGAGTATTACTCAACGGAGAGAGTATTACTCGACTGAGAGCGTATTACCAAAGTGAGAGAATATTACTAAAATGAGAGTATTACTAGACTGAGAAAGCTGAGGGAGTATTACTAAACTGGGAGAGTATTAATAAACTGAGGGAGTATTACCCAACTGAGTTTATTAATACTCTCTCCGTTGAGTAATACTCTCTCAGTTTAGTAATACTCTCCCAGTTTAGTAATATTCTCTCAGTTTAGTATTACTCTCTCGGTTTAGTAATACTCTCTCAGTTGAGTAATACTCTCTCAGCATAGCAATTCTCTCTCAGTTTAGTAATACTCCCTCAGTTTATTAATACTCTCTCAGTTGAGAAATACTCTCTCAGTTTAGTAATACTCTCTCAGTTCAGTAAAACTCTCTCAGTTTAGTAATACTCTCTCAGTTGAGTAATTCTCTCTGTATAGTAATACTCTCTCAGTTGAGTAATACTCTCTCATTTTAGTAATATTCTTTCACTTTGGTAATACGCTCTCAGTCGAGTAATACTCTCTCCGTTGAGTAATACTCTCTCAGTTTAGTAATACTCTCCCAGTTTAGTAATATTCTCTCAGTTTAGTATTACTCTCTCGGGTTAGTAATACTCTCTCAGTTGAGTAATACTCTCTCAGCATAGCAATACACTCTCAGTTTTAGTAATACTCTCTCATTTTAGTAATATTCTCTCAGTTTAGTAATACGCTCTCAGTCGAGTAATACTCTCTCAGTTGAGTAATACTCCCTCAGTTTATTAATGCTCTCTCAGTTCAGTAATACTCTCTCAGTTTAGTAATACTCTCTCAGTTGAGTAATACTCTCCCCGTTGAGTATTACTCTCTCAGTTTAGTAATATTCTCTCAGTTTTGTAATACTCTCTTGGGTTAGTAATACTTCCTCAGATTAGTAATAGTCTCTGAGTTTAGTAATACTCTCTCGGGTTAGTAATATTCTCTCAGTTTACTACTACTCTCTCAGTTTAGTAATATCTCAGTTTAGTAATATCTCTCAGTTTAGTAATCAGTTTAGTAATACTCTCATTTTAGTAAAACTCTCTCAGTTTAGTAATCTTCTATCAGTTTAGTAATACTCTCTCAGTTTAGTAATACTCTCTGTTTGGTAATACTCGCAGTTTAGTAATACTCTCTCAGTTTAGTAATACTCTCTCGGGTTAGTAATATTCTCTCCGTTGAGTAATACTCTCTCAGTTTAGTAAAACTCTCTCAGTTTAGTAATCTTCTATCAGTTTAGTAATACTCTCTCAGTTTAGTAATACTCTCTGTTTGGTAATACTCACAGTTTAGTAATACTCTCTCAGTTTAGTAATACTCTCTCAGTTGAGTAAAACTCTCTCGGGTTAGTAATACTCTCTCGGGTTAGTAATCTTCTATCAGTTTAGTAATACTCTCTCAGTTTAGTAATACTCTCTGTTTGGTAATACTCACAGTTTAGTAATACTCTCTCAGTTTAGTAATACTCTCTCAGTTTAGTAAAACTCTCTCGGGTTAGTAATACTCTCTCGGGTTAGTAATACTCTCTCAGTTTAGTAATAATCTCTTGGGTTAGTAATACTTCCTCAGATTAGTACTAGTCTCTGAGTTTAGTAATACTCTCTCAGTTTAGTAATGCTCTCTCAGTTTAGTAATACTCTCTCAGTTTAGTAATTTTCTCTCAGCTCTCTCAGTTTAGTAATACTCTCTCCGTTTAGTAATACTCTCTCCGTTTAGTAATACTCTCTCCGTTGAGTAATACTATCTCAGTTTAGTAATACTCTCTCGGGTTAGTAATACTCTCCCAGTTTAGTAATATTCTCTCAGTTTAGTAATACTCTCTCGGGTTAGTAATACTCTCTCGGGTTAGTAATACTCTCTCAGTTTAGTAAAACTCTCTCAGTTTAGTAATCTTCTATCAGTTTAGTAATACTCTCTCAGTTTAGTAATACTCTCTGTTTGGTAATACTCGCAGTTTAGTAATACTCTCTCAGTTTAGTAATACTCTCTCGGGTTAGTAATATTCTCTCCGTTGAGTAATACTCTCTCAGTTTAGTAAAACTCTCTCAGTTTAGTAATCTTCTATCAGTTTAGTAATACTCTCTCAGTTTAGTAATACTCTCTGTTTGGTAATACTCACAGTTTAGTAATCTTCTCTCAGCATAGCAATACTCTCTCAGTTTAGTAATATTCTCTCATTTTAGTAATATTCTCTCAGTTTAGTAATACACTCTCAGTCGAGTAATACTCTCTCCGTTGAGTAATACTCTCTCAGTTTAGTAATACTCTCCCAGTTTAGTAATATTCTCTCAGTTTAGTATTACTCTCTCGGGTTAGTAATACTCTCTCAGTTGAGTAATAATCTCTCAGCATAGCAATACGCTCTCAGTTTAGTAAAACTCTCTCATTTTAGTAATATTCTCTCAGTTTAGTAATACGCTCTCAGTCGAGTAATACTCTCTCCGTTGAGTAATACTCTCTCAGTTTAGTAATATTCTCCCAGTTTAGTAATATTCTCTCAGTTTAGTAATACCCTCTCCGTTTAGTAATACTCTCTCCGTTTAGTAATACTATCTCAGTTTAGTAATACTCTCTCGGGTTAGTAATACTCTCCCAGTTTAGTAATATTCTCTCAGTTTAGTAATACTCTCTCGGGTTAGTAATACTCTCTCCGTTGAGTAATACTATCTCAGTTTAGTAATAATCTCTCGGGTTAGTAATACTCTCCCAGTTTAGTAATATTCTCTCAGTTTAGTAAAACTCTCTCAGATTAGTAATCTTCTCTCAGCATAGCAATACTCTCTCAGTTTAGTAATATTCTCTCATTTTAGTAATATTCTCTCAGTTTAGTAATACGCTCTCAGTCGAGTAATACTCTCTCCGTTGAGTAATACTCTCTCAGTTTAGTAATACTCTCCCAGTTTAGTAATATTCTCTCATTTTAGTATTACTCTCTCGGGTTAGTAATACTCTCTCAGTTGAGTAATAATCTCTCAGCATAGCAATACGCTCTCAGTTTAGTAAAACTCTCTCATTTTAGTAATATTCTCTCAGTTTAGTAATACGCTCTCAGTCGAGTAATACTCTCTCCGTTGAGTAATACTCTCTCAGTTTAGTAATATTCTCCCAGTTTAGTAATATTCTCTCAGTTTAGTAATACCCTCTCCGTTTAGTAATACTCTCTCCGTTTAGTAATACTATCTCAGTTTAGTAATACTCTCTCAGTTTAGTAATACTCTCTGTTTGGTAATACTCGCAGTTTAGTAATACTCTCTCAGTTTAGTAATACTCTCTCGGTTTAGTAATACTCTCCCAGTTTAGTAATATTCTCTCAGTTTAGTAAAACTCTCTCAGTTTAGTAATACTCTCTCAGCTCTCTCAGCTTAGCAATACTCTCTCAGTTGGGTAATACTCCCTCAGTTTATTAATACTCTCTGAGTTTAGTAATACTCTCTCAGTTTAGTAATGCTCTCTCAGTTTAGTAATACTCTCTCAGTTTAGTAATATTCTCTCAGCTCTCTCAGTTTAGTAATACTCTCTCAGTTTAGTAATACTCTCTCCGTTTAGTAATACTCTCTCCGTTGAGTAATACTATCTCAGTTTAGTAATAATCTCTCGGGTTAGTAATACTCTCCCAGTTTAGTAATATTCTCTCAGTTTAGTAAAACTCTCTCAGATTAGTAATCTTCTCTCAGCATAGCAATACTCTCTCAGTTTAGTAATATTCTCTCATTTTAGTAATATTCTCTCAGTTTAGTAATACGCTCTCAGTCGAGTAATACTCTCTCCGTTGAGTAATACTCTCTCAGTTTAGTAATACTCTCCCAGTTTAGTAATATTCTCTCAGTTTAGTATTACTCTCTCGGGTTAGTAATACTCTCTCAGTTGAGTAATAATCTCTCAGCATAGCAATACGCTCTCAGTTTAGTAAAACTCTCTCATTTTAGTAATATTCTCTCAGTTTAGTAATACGCTCTCTGTCGAGTAATACTCTCTCCGTTGAGTAATACTCTCTCAGTTTAGTAATATTCTCCCAGTTTAGTAATACTCTCTCAGTTGGGTAATACTCCCTCAGTTTATTAATACTCTCCCAGTTCAGAAATACTCTCTCGGGTTAGTAATACTCTCTCGGGTTAGTAATACTCTCTCGGGTTAGTAATACTCTCTCAGTTTAGTAATACTCCCTCAGCTTTCTCAGTCTAGTAATACTCTCTCAGTCTAGTAATACTCTCTCAGCTCTCTCAGCTTAGCAATACTCTCTCAGTTGAGTAATACTCTCTCAGTTGAGTAATACTCCCTCAGTTTATTAATACTCTCTCAGTTGAGAAATACTCTCTCAGTTTAGTAATACTCTCTCAGTTCAGTAAAACTCTCTCAGTTTAGTAATACTCTCTCAGTTGAGTAATTCTCTCTGTATAGCAATACTCTCTCAGTTTAGTAATACTCTCTCATTTTAGTAATATTCTCTCAGTTTAGTAATACGCTCTCAGTTGAGTAATACTCTCTCCGTTGAGTAATACTCTCTCAGTTTAGTAATACTCTCACAGTTTAGTAATATTATCTCAGTTTAGTAATACTCTCTCGTGTTAGTAATACTCTCTCAGTTTAGTAAAACTCTCTCAGTTTAGTAATCTTCTATCAGTTTAGTAATACTCTCTCAGTTTAGTAATACTCTCTGTTTGGTAATACTCACAGTTTAGTAATACTCTCTCAGTTTAGTAATACTCTCTCAGTTGAGTAAAACTCTCTCGGGTTAGTAATACTCTCTCGGGTTAGTAATACTCTCTCAGTTTAGTAATAATCTCTTGGGTTAGTAATACTTCCTCAGATTAGTACTAGTCTCTGAGTTTAGTAATACTCTCTCAGTTTAGTAATGCTCTCTCAGTTTAGTAATACTCTCTCAGTTTAGTAATTTTCTCTCAGCTCTCTCAGTTTAGTAATACTCTCTCCGTTTAGTAATACTCTCTCCGTTTAGTAATACTCTCTCCGTTGAGTAATACTATCTCAGTTTAGTAATACTCTCTCGGGTTAGTAATACTCTCCCAGTTTAGTAATATTCTCTCAGTTTAGTAATACTCTCTCGGGTTAGTAATACTCTCTCGGGTTAGTAATACTCTCTCAGTTTAGTAAAACTCTCTCAGTTTAGTAATCTTCTATCAGTTTAGTAATACTCTCTCAGTTTAGTAATACTCTCTGTTTGGTAATACTCGCAGTTTAGTAATACTCTCTCAGTTTAGTAATACTCTCTCGGGTTAGTAATATTCTCTCCGTTGAGTAATACTCTCTCAGTTTAGTAAAACTCGCTCAGTTTAGTAATCTTCTATCAGTTTAGTAATACTCTCTCAGTTTAGTAATACTCTCTGTTTGGTAATACTCACAGTTTAGTAATACTCTCTCAGTTTAGTAATACTCTCTCAGTTGAGTAAAACTCTTTCGGGTTAGTAATACTCTCTCGGGTTAGTAATACTCTCTCAGTTTAGTAATATTCTCTCAGTTTAGTAATAATCTCTTGGGTTAGTAATATTTCCTCAGATTAGTAATAGTCTCTGAGTTTAGTAATACTCTCTCAGTTTAGTAATGCTCTCTCAGTTTAGTAATACTCTCTCGGGTTAGTAATACTCTCTCGGGTTAGTAATACTCTCTCAGTTTAGTAATCTTCTATCAGTTTAGTAATACTCTCTCAGTTTAGTAATACTCTCTGTTTGGTAATACTCGCAGTTTAGTAATACTCTCTCAGTTTAGTAATACTCTCTCGGGGTAGAATACTCTCCCAGTTTAGTAATATTCTCTCAGCTTAGTAATACTCTCTTGGGTTAGTAATACTCTCTCGGGTTAGTAATACTCTCTCAGTTTAGTAAAACTCTCTCAGTTTAGTAATCTTCTATCAGTTTAGTAAAACTCCCTCAGCTCTCTCAGTCTAGTAATACTCTCTCAGTCTAGTAATACTCTCTCAGCTCTCTCAGCTTAGCAATACTCTCTCAGTTGAGTAATACTCTCTCAGTTGAGTAATACTCTCTCAGTTTAGTAATACTCTCTCGGGTTAGTAATACTCTCCCAGTTTAGTAATATTCTCTCAGTTTAGTAATACTCTCTCGGGTTAGTAATACTCTCTCGGGTTAGTAATACTCTCTCAGTTTAGTAAAACTCTCTCAGTTTAGTAATCTTCTATCAGTTTAGTAATACTCTCTCAGTTTAGTAATACTCTCTGTTTGGTAATACTCGCAGTTTAGTAATACTCTCTCAGTTTAGTAATACTCTCTCGGGTTAGTAATATTCTCTCCGTTGAGTAATACTCTCTCAGTTTAGTAAAACTCGCTCAGTTTAGTAATCTTCTATCAGTTTAGTAATACTCTCTCAGTTTAGTAATACTCTCTGTTTGGTAATACTCGCAGTTTAGTAATACTCTCTCAGTTTAGTAATACTCTCTCGGGGTAGAATACTCTCCCAGTTTAGTAATATTCTCTCAGCTTAGTAATACTCTCTTGGGTTAGTAATACTCTCTCGGGTTAGTAATACTATCTCAGTTTAGTAATATTCTCTCAGTTTAGTAATATTCTCTCAGCTCTCTCAGTTTAGTAATACTCTCTCCGTTTAGTAATACTCTCTCCGTTTAGTAATACTCTCTCCGTTGAGTAATACTATCTCAGTTTAGTAATACTCTCTCGGGTTAGTAATACTCTCCCAGTTTAGTAATATTCTCTCAGTTTAGTAATACTCTCTTGGGTTAGTAATACTCTCTCAGTTTAGTAAAACTCTCTCAGTTTAGTAATCTTCTATCAGTTTAGTAATACTCTCTCAGTTTAGTAATACTGTCTGTTTGGTAATACTCGCAGTTTAGTAATACTCTCTCAGTTTAGTAATACTCTCACAGTTTAGTAATATTATCTCAGTTTAGTAATACTCTCTCGGGTTAGTAATACTCTCTCAGTTTAGTAAAACTCTCTCAGTTTAGTAATCTTCTATCAGTTTAGTAATACTCTCTTTTTGGTAATACTCACAGTTTAGTAATACTCTCTCAGTTTAGTAATACTCTCTCAGTTGAGTAAAACTCTCTCGGGTTAGTAATACTCTCTCGGGTTAGTAATACTCTCTCAGTTTAGTAATATTCTCTCAGTTTAGTAATAATCTCTCCGTTTAGTAATACTCTCTCCGTTTAGTAATACTCTCTCCGTTGAGTAATACTATCTCAGTTTAGTAATACTCTCTCGGGTTAGTAATACTCTCCCAGTTTAGTAATATTCTCTCAGTTTAGTAATACTCTCTTGGGTTAGTAATACTGTCTGTTTGGTAATACTCGCAGTTTAGTAATACTCTCTCAGTTTAGTAATACTCTCTCGGGTTAGAATACTCTCTCGGGTTAGAATACTCTCCCAGTTTAGTAATATTCTCTCAGTTTAGTAATACTCTCTTGGGTTAGTAATACTCTCTCGGGTTAGTAATACTCTCTCAGTTTAGTAAAACTCTCTCAGTTTAGTAATCTTCTATCAGTTTAGTAAAACTCCCTCAGCTTTCTCAGTCTAGTAATACTCTCTCAGTCTAGTAATACTCTCTCAGCTCTCTCAGCTTAGCAATACTCTCTCAGTTGAGTAATACTCTCTCAGTTGAGTAATACTCCCTCAGTTTATTAATACTCTCTCAGTTCAGTAATACTCGCTCAGTTGAGTAATACTCTCTCAGCATAGCAATACTATCTCAGTTTAGTAATATTCTCTCATTTTAGTAATATTGTCTCAGTTTAGTAATACGCTCTCAGTCGAGTAATACTCTCTCCGTTGAGTAATACTCTCTCAGTTTAGTAATACTCTCCCAGTTTAGTAATATTCTCTCAGTTTAGTATTACTCTCTCGGGTTAGTAATACTCTCTCAGTTGAGTAATAATCTCTCAGCATAGCAATACGCTCTCAGTTTAGTAATACTCTCTCATTTTAGTAATATTCTCTCAGTTTAGTAATACGCTCTCAGTCGAGTAATACTCTCTCCGTTGAGTAATAATCTCTCAGTTTAGTAATATTCTCCCAGTTTAGTAATATTCTCTCAGTTTAGTAATACTCTCTCCGTTTAGTAATACTCTCTCCGTTTAGTAATACTATCTCAGTTTAGTAATACTCTCTCGGGTTAGTAATACTCTCCCAGTTTAGTAATATTCTCTCAGTTTAGTAATACTCTCTCAGTTTAGTAATACTCTCTGTTTGGTAATACTCGCAGTATAGCAATACTCTCTCAGATTAGTAATACTCTCTCATTTTAGTAATATTCTCTCAGTTTAGTAATACGCTCTCAGTTGAGTAATACTCTCTCCGTTGAGTAATACTCTCTCAGTTAGTAATACTTCCTCAGATTAGTAATAGTCTCTGAGTTTAGTAATACTCTCTCAGTTTAGTAATGCTCTCTAAGTTCAGTAATACTCTCTCAGTTTAGTAATATTCTCTCAGCTCTCTCAGTTTAGTAATACTCTCTCCGTTTAGTAATACTCTCTCCGTTTAGTAATACTCTCTCCGTTGAGTAATACTATCTCAGTTTAGTAATACTCTCTCGGGTTAGTAATACTCTCCCAGTTTAGTAATATTCTCTCAGTTTAGTAATACTCTCTTGGGTTAGTAATACTCTCTCAGTTTAGTAAAACTCTCTCAGTTTAGTAATCTTCTATCAGTTTAGTAATACTCTCTCAGTTTAGTAATACTGTCTGTTTGGTAATACTCGCAGTTTAGTAATACTCTCTCAGTTTAGTAATACTCTCTCGGGTTAGAATACTCTCTCGGGTTAGAAAACTCTCTCGGGTTAGAATACTCTCCCAGTTTAGTAATATTCTCTCAGTTTAGTAATACTCTCTTGGGTTAGTAATACTCTCTCGGGTTAGTAATACTCTCTCAGTTTAGTAATCTTCTATCAGTTTAGTAATACTCCCTCAGCTTTCTCAGTCTAGTAATACTCTCTCAGTCTAGTAATACTCTCTCAGCTCTCTCAGCTTAGCAATACTCTCTCAGTTGAGTAATACTCTCTCAGTTGAGTAATACTCCCTCAGTTTATTAATACTCTCTCAGTTCAGTAATACTCGCTCAGTTGAGTAATACTCTCTCCGCATAGCAATACTCTCTCAGTTTAGTAATATTCTCTCATTTTAGTAATATTGTCTCAGTTTAGTAATACGCTCTCAGTCGAGTAATACTCTCTCCGTTGAGTAATACTCTCTCAGTTTAGTAATACTCTCCCAGTTTAGTAATATTCTCTCAGTTTAGTATTACTCTCTCGGGTTAGTAATACTCTCTCAGTTGAGTAATAATCTCTCAGCATAGCAATACGCTCTCAGTTTAGTAAAACTCTCTCATTTTAGTAATATTCTCTCAGTTTAGTAATACGCTCTCAGTCGAGTAATACTCTCTCCGTTGAGTAATACTCTCTCAGTTTAGTAATATTCTCCCAGTTTAGTAATATTCTCTCAGTTTAGTAATACCCTCTCCGTTTAGTAATACTCTCTCCGTTTAGTAATACTATCTCAGTTTAGTAATACTCTCTCGGGTTAGTAATACTCTCCCAGTTTAGTAATATTCTCTCAGTTTAGTAATACTCTCTCGGGTTAGTAATACTCTCTCCGTTGAGTAATACTATCTCAGTTTAGTAATAATCTCTCGGGTTAGTAATACTCTCCCAGTTTAGTAATATTCTCTCAGTTTAGTAAAACTCTCTCAGATTAGTAATCTTCTCTCAGCATAGCAATACTCTCTCAGTTTAGTAATATTCTCTCATTTTAGTAATATTCTCTCAGTTTAGTAATACGCTCTCAGTCGAGTAATACTCTCTCCGTTGAGTAATACTCTCTCAGTTTAGTAATACTCTCCCAGTTTAGTAATATTCTCTCAGTTTAGTATTACTCTCTCGGGTTAGTAATACTCTCTCAGTTGAGTAATAATCTCTCAGCATAGCAATACGCTCTCAGTTTAGTAAAACTCTCTAATTTTAGTAATATTCTCTCAGTTTAGTAATACGCTCTCAGTCGAGTAATACTCTCTCCGTTGAGTAATACTCTCTCAGTTTAGTAATATTCTCCCAGTTTAGTAATATTCTCTCAGTTTAGTAATACCCTCTCCGTTTAGTAATACTCTCTCCGTTTAGTAATATTATCTCAGTTTAGTAATACTCTCTCGGGTTAGTAATACTCTCCCAGTTTAGTAATATTCTCTCAGTTTAGTAATACTCTCTCGGGTTAGTAATACTCTCTCGGGTTAGTAATACTCTCTCAGTTTAGTAAAACTCTCTCAGTTTAGTAATCTTCTATCAGTTTAGTAATACTCTCTCAGATTAGTAATACTCTCTGTTTGGTAATACTCGCAGTTTAGTAATACTCTCTCAGTTTAGTAATACTCTCTCGGTTTAGTAATACTCTCCCAGTTTAGTAATATTCTCTCAGTTTAGTAATACTCTCTCGGGATAGTAATACTCTCTCGGGTTAGTAATACTCTCTCAGTTTAGTAAAACTCTCTCAGTTGAGTAATACTCTCTCAGTTGGGTAATACTCCCTCAGTTTATTAATACTCTCTGAGTTTAGTAATACTCTCTCAGTTTAGTAATGCTCTCTCAGTTTAGTAATACTCTCTCAGTTTAGTAATATTCTCTCAGCTCTCTCAGTTTAGTAATACTCTCTCCGTTTAGTAATACTCTCTCCGTTTAGTAATACTCTCTCCGTTGAGTAATACTATCTCAGTTTAGTAATAATCTCTCGGGTTAGTAAAACTCTCTCAGATTAGTAATCTTCTCTCAGCATAGCAATACTCTCTCAGTTTAGTAATATTCTCTCATTTTAGTAATATTCTCTCAGTTTAGTAATACGCTCTCAGTCGAGTAATACTCTCTCCGTTGAGTAATACTCTCTCAGTTTAGTAATACTCTCCCAGTTTAGTAATATTCTCTCAGTTTAGTATTACTCTCTCGGGTTAGTAATACTCTCTCAGTTGAGTAATAATCTCTCAGCATAGCAATACGCTCTCAGTTTAGTAAAACTCTCTCATTTTAGTAATATTCTCTCAGTTTAGTAATACGCTCTCTGTCGAGTAATACTCTCTCCGTTGAGTAATACTCTCTCAGTTTAGTAATATTCTCCCAGTTTAGTAATATTCTCTCAGTTTAGTAATACCCTCTCCGTTTAGTAATACTCTCTCCGTTTAGTAATACTATCTCAGTTTAGTAATACTCTCTCGGGTTAGTAATACTCTCCCAGTTTAGTAATATTCTCTCAGTTTAGTAATACTCTCTCGGGTTAGTAATACTCTCTCGGGTTAGTAATACTCTCTCAGTTTAGTAAAACTCTCTCAGTTTAGTAATCTTCTATCAGTTTAGTAATACTCTCTCAGATTAGTAATACTCTCTGTTTGGTAATACTCACAGTTTAATAATACTCTCTCAGTTTAGTAATACTCTCTCGGTTTAGTAATACTCCCTCGGGATAGTAATACTCTCTCGGGTTAGTAATACTCTCTCAGTTTAGTAATACTCTCTCGGCTCTCTCAGCTTAGCAATACTCTCTCAGTTGAGTAATACTCTCTCAGTTGGGTAATACTCCCTCAGTTTATTAATACTCTCCCAGTTCAGAAATACTCTCTCAGTTTAGTGATACTCTCTCAGTTCAGTAATACTCTCTCAGTTTAGTAATACTCTCTCAGTTTAGTAATACTCCCTCAGCTTTCTCAGTCTAGTAATACTCTCTCAGTCTAGTAATACTCTCTCAGCTCTCTCAGCTTAGCAATACTCTCTCAGTTGAGTAATACTCTCTCAGTTGAGTAATACTCCCTCAGTTTATTAATACTCTCTCAGTTGAGAAATACTCTCTCAGTTTAGTAATACTCTCTCAGTTCAGTAAAACTCTCTCAGTTTAGTAATACTCTCTCAGTTGAGTAATTATCTCTGTATAGCAATACTCTCTCAGTTTAGTAATACTCTCTCATTTTAGTAATATTCTCTCAGTTTAGTAATACGCTCTCAGTTGAGTAATACTCTCTCCGTTGAGTAATACTCTCTCAGTTTAGTAATACTCTCACAGTTTAGTAATATTATCTCAGTTTAGTAATACTCTCTCGGGTTAGTAATACTCTCTCAGTTTAGTAAAACTCTCTCAGTTTAGTAATCTTCTATCAGTTTAGTAATACTCTCTCAGTTTAGTAATACTCTCTGTTTGGTAATACTCACAGTTTAGTAATACTCTCTCAGTTTAGTAATACTCTTTCAGTTGAGTAAAACTCTCTCGGGTTAGTAATACTCTCTCGGGTTAGTAATACTCTCTCAGTTTAGTAATAATCTCTTGGGTTAGTAATACTTCCTCAGATTAGTACTAGTCTCTGAGTTTAGTAATACTCTCTCAGTTTAGTAATGCTCTCTCAGTTTAGTAATACTCTCTCAGTTTAGTAATACTCTCTCAGTTTAGTAATATTCTCTCAGTTTAGTAATACTCTCTCCGTTTAGTAATACTCTCTCCGTTGAGTAATACTATCTCAGTTTAGTAATACTCTCTCGGGTTAGTAATACTCTCCCAGTTTAGTAATATTCTCTCAGTTTAGTAATACTCTCTCGGGTTAGTAATACTCTCTCGGGTTAGTAATACTCTCTCAGTTTAGTAAAACTCTCTCAGTTTAGTAATCTTCTATCAGTTTAGTAATACTCTCTCAGTTTAGTAATACTCTCTGTTTGGTAATACTCGCAGTTTAGTAATACTCTCTCAGTTTAGTAATACTCTCTCGGGTTAGTAATATTCTCTCCGTTGAGTAATACTCTCTCAGTTTAGTAAAACTCGCTCAGTTTAGTAATCTTCTATCAGTTTAGTAATACTCTCTCAGTTTAGTAATACTCTCTGTTTGGTAATACTCACAGTTTAGTAATACTCTCTCAGTTTAGTAATACTCTCTCAGTTGAGTAAAACTCTCTCAGTTTAGTAATCTTGTATCAGTTTAGTAATACTCTCTTTTTGGTAATACTCACAGTTTAGTAATACTCTCTCAGTTTAGTAATACTCTCTCAGTTGAGTAAAACTCTCTCGGGTTAGTAATACTCTCTCGGGTTAGTAATACTCTCTCAGTTTAGTAATATTCTCTCAGTTTAGTAATAATCTCTTGGGTTAGTAATACTTCCTCAGATTAGTAATAGTCTCTGAGTTTAGTAATACTCTCTCAGTTTAGTAATACTCTCTCAGTTTAGTAATATTCTCTCAGCTCTCTCAGTTTAGTAATACTCTCTCCGTTTAGTAATACTCTCTCCGTTTAGTAATACTCTCTCCGTTGAGTAATACTATCTCAGTTTAGTAATACTCTCTCGGGTTAGTAATACTCTCCCAGTTTAGTAATATTCTCTCAGTTTAGTAATACTCTCTTGGGTTAGTAATACTCTCTCAGTTTAGTAAAACTCTCTCAGTTTAGTAATCTTCTATCAGTTTAGTAATACTCTCTCAGTTTAGTAATACTCTCTGTTTGGTAATACTCGCAGTTTAGTAATACTCTCTCAGTTTAGTAATACTCTCTCGGGGTAGAATACTCTCCCAGTTTAGTAATATTCTCTCAGTTTAGTAATACTCTCTTGGGTTAGTAATACTCTCTCGGGTTAGTAATACTCTCTCAGTTTAGTAAAACTCTCTCAGTTTAGTAATCTTCTATCAGTTTAGTAAAACTCCCTCAGCTTTCTCAGTCTAGTAATACTCTCTCAGTCTAGTAATACTCTCTCAGCTCTCTCAGCTTAGCAATACTCTCTCAGTTGAGTAATACTCTCTCAGTTGAGTAATACTTCCTCAGTTTATTAATACTCTCTTAGTTCAGTAATACTCTCTCGGTTTAGTAATACTCTCTCAGTTGAGTAATACTGTCTCAGCATAGCAATACTCTCTCAGTTTAGTAATATTCACTCATTTTAGTAATATTCTCTCAGTTTAGTAATACGCTCTCAGTCGAGTAATACTCTCTCCGTTGAGTAATACTCTCTCACTTTAGTAATACTCTACCAGTTTAGTAATATTCTCTCAGTTTAGTATTACTCTCTCGGGTTAGTAATACTCTCTCAGTTGAGTAATAATCTCTCAGCATAGCAATACGCTCTCAGTTTAGTAATACTCTCTCATTTTAGTAATATTCTCTCAGTTTAGTAATACGCTCTCAGTCGAGTAATACTCTCTCCGTTGAGTAATACTCTCTCAGTTTAGTAATATTCTCCCAGTTTAGTAATATTCTCTCAGTTTAGTAATACTCTTTCCGTTTAGTAATACTCTCTCCGTTTAGTAATACTATCTCAGTTTAGTAATACTCTCTCTGGTTAGTAATACTCTCCCAGTTTAGTAATATTCTCTCAGTTTAGTAATACTCTCTCAGTTTAGTAATACTCTCTGTTTGGTAATACTCGCAGTATAGCAATACTCTCTCAGATTAGTAATACTCTCTCATTTTAGTAATATTCTCTCAGTTTAGTAATACGCTCTCAGTTGAGTAATACTCTCTCCGTTGAGTAATACTCTCTCAGTTTAGTAATACTCTCACAGTTTAGTAATATTATCTCAGTTTAGTAATACTCTCTCGGGTTAGTAATACTCTCTCAGTTTAGTAAAACTCTCTCAGTTTAGTAATCTTCTATCAGTTTAGTAATACTCTCTTTTTGGTAATACTCACAGTTTAGTAATACTCTCTCAGTTTAGTAATACTCTCTCAGTTGAGTAAAACTCTCTCGGGTTAGTAATACTCTCTCGGGTTAGTAATACTCTCTCAGTTTAGTAATATTCTCTCAGTTTAGTAATAATCTCTTGGGTTAGTAATACTTCCTCAGATTAGTAATAGTCTCTGAGTTTAGTAATACTCTCTCAGTTTAGTAATGCTCTCTCAGTTTAGTAATACTCTCTCAGTTTAGTAATATTCTCTCAGCTCTCTCAGTTTAGTAATACTCTCTCCGTTTAGTAATACTCTCTCCGTTTAGTAATACTCTCTCCGTTGAGTAATACTATCTCAGTTTAGTAATACTCTCTCGGGTTAGTAATACTCTCCCAGTTTAGTAATATTCTCTCAGTTTAGTAATACTCTCTTGGGTTAGTAATACTCTCTCAGTTTAGTAAAACTCTCTCAGTTTAGTAATCTTCTATCAGTTTAGTAATACTCTCTCAGTTTAGTAATACTGTCTGTTTGGTAATACTCGCAGTTTAGTAATACTCTCTCAGTTTAGTAATACTCTCTCGGGTTAGAATACTCTCTCGGGTTAGAATACTCTCCCAGTTTAGTAATATTCTCTCAGTTTAGTAATACTCTCTTGGGTTAGTAAATCTCTCTCGGGTTAGTAATACTCTCTCAGTTTAGTAAAACTCTCTCAGTTTAGTAATCTTCTATCAGTTTAGTAAACTCCCTCAGCTTTCTCAGTCTAGTAATACTCTCTCAGCTCTCTCAGCTTAGCAATACTCTCTCAGTTGAGTAATACTCTCTCAGTTGAGTAATACTCCCTCAGTTTATTAATACTCTCTCAGTTCAGTAATACTCGCTCAGTTGAGTAATACTCTCTCAGCATAGCAATACTCTCTCAGTTTAGTAATATTCTCTCATTTTAGTAATATTGTCTCAGTTTAGTAATACGCTCTCAGTCGAGTAATACTCTCTCCGTTGAGTAATACTCTCTCAGTTTAGTAATACTCTCCCAGTTTAGTAATATTCTCTCAGTTTAGTATTACTCTCTCGGGTTAGTAATACTCTCTCAGTTGAGTAATAATCTCTCAGCATAGCAATACGCTCTCAGTTTAGTAATACTCTCTCATTTTAGTAATATTCTCTCAGTTTAGTAATACGCTCTCAGTCGAGTAATACTCTCTCCGTTGAGTAATAATCTCTCAGTTTAGTAATATTCTCCCAGTTTAGTAATATTCTCTCAGTTTAGTAATACTCTCTCCGTTTAGTAATACTCTCTCAGTTTAGTAATACTCTCTCAGTTTAGTAATACTCTCCCAGTTTAGTAATATTCTCTCAGTTTAGTATTACTCTCTCGGGTTAGTAATACTCTCTCAGTTGAGTAATAATCTCTCAGCATAGCAATACGCTCTCAGTTTAGTAATACTCTCTCATTTTAGTAATATTCTCTCAGTTTAGTAATACGCTCTCAGTTTAGTAATACTCTCTCAGTTTAGTAATAATCTCTCAGTTTAGTAATATTCTCCCAGTTTAGTAATATTCTCTCAGTTTAGTAATACTCTCTCCATTTAGTAATACTCTCTCAGTTTAGTAATACTCTCTCAGTTTAGTAATACTCTCTGTTTGGTAATACTCTCTCAGTTTAGTAATACTCTCTCGGGTTAGTAATACTCTCCCAGTTTAGTAATATTCTCTCAGTTTAGTAATACTCTCTCGGGATAGTAATACTCTCTCGGGTTAGTAATACTCTCTCAGTTTAGTAAAACTCTCTCAGTTTAGTAATACTCTCTCAGCTCTCTCAGCTTAGCAACACTCTCTCAGTTGAGTAATACTCTCTCAGTTGAGTAATACTCCCTCAGTTTATTAATACTCTCCAAGTTGAGAAATACTCTCTCAGTTTAGTAATACTCTCTCAGTTCAGTAATACTCTCTCAGTCTAGTAATACTCTCTCAGTCTAGTAATACTCTCTCAGCTCTCTCAGCTTAGCAATACACTCTCAGTTGAGTAATACTCTCTCAGTTGAGTAATACTCCCTCAGTTTATTAATACTCTCTCAGTTGAGAAATACTCTCTCAGTTTAGTAATACTCTCTCAGTTCAGTAAAACTCTCTCAGTTTAGTAATACTCTCTCAGTTGAGTAATACTCACTCAGTATAGCAATACTCTCTCAGTTTAGTAATACTCTCTCATTTTAGTAATATTCTCTCAGTTTAGTAATACGCTCTCAGTTGAGTAATACTCTCTCCGTTGAGTAATACTCTCTCAGTTTAGTAATACTCTCTCAGTTGAGTAAAACTCTCTCGTGTTAGTAATACTCTCTCGGGTTAGTAATACTCTCTCAGTTTAGTAATAATCTCTTGGGTTAGTAATACTTCCTCAGATTAGTACTAGTCTCTGAGTTTAGTAATACTCTCTCAGTTTAGTAATGCTCTCTCAGTTTAGTAATACTCTCTCAGTTTAGTAATTTTCTCTCAGCTCTCTCAGTTTAGTAATACTCTCTCCGTTTAGTAATACTCTCTCCGTTTAGTAATACTCTCTCCATTGAGTAATACTATCTCAGTTTAGTAATACTCTCTCGGGTTAGTAATACTCTCCCAGTTTAGTAATATTCTCTCAGTTTAGTAATACTCTCTCGGGTTAGTAATACTCTCTCGGGTTAGTAATACTCTCTCAGTTTAGTAAAACTCTCTCAGTTTAGTAATCTTCTATCAGTTCAGTAATACTCTCTCAGTTTAGTAATACTCTCTGTTTGGTAATACTCGCAGTTTAGTAATACTCTCTCAGTTTAGTAATACTCTCTCGGGTTAGTAATATTCTCTCCGTTGAGTAATACTCTCTCAGTTTAGTAAAACTCTCTCAGTTTAGTAATCTTCTATCAGTTTAGTAATACTCTCTCAGTTTAGTAATACTCTCTGTTTGGTAATACTCACAGTTTAGTAATACTCTCTCAGTTTAGTAATACTCTCTCCGTTGAGTAATAATCTCTCAGTTTAGTAATATTCTCCCAGTTTAGTAATATTCTCTCAGTTTAGTAATACTCTCTCCGTTTAGTAATACTCTCTCAGTTTAGTAATACTCTCTCAGTTTAGTAATACTCTCCCAGTTTAGTAATATTCTCTCAGTTTAGTATTACTCTCTCGGGTTAGTAATACTCTCTCAGTTGAGTAATAATCTCTCAGCATAGCAATACGCTCTCAGTTTAGTAATACTCTCTCATTTTAGTAATATTCTCTCAGTTTAGTAATACGCTCTCAGTCGAGTAATACTCTCTCCGTTGAGTAATAATCTCTCAGTTTAGTAATATTCTCCCAGTTTAGTAATATTCTCTCAGTTTAGTAATACTCTCTCCGTTTAGTAATACTCTCTCAGTTTAGTAATACTCTCTCAGTTTAGTAATACTCTCTGTTTGGTAATACTCTCTCAGTTTAGTAATACTCTCTCGGGTTAGTAATACTCTCCCAGTTTAGTAATATTCTCTCAGTTTAGTAATACTCTCTCGGGATAGTAATACTCTCTCGGGTTAGTAATACTCTCTCAGTTTAGTAAAACTCTCTCAGTTTAGTAATACTCTCTCAGCTCTCTCAGCTTAGCAACACTCTCTCAGTTGAGTAATACTCTCTCAGTTGAGTAATACTCCCTCAGTTTATTAATACTCTCCAAGTTGAGAAATACTCTCTCAGTTTAGTAATACTCTCTCAGTTCAGTAATACTCTCTCAGTCTAGTAATACTCTCTCAGTCTAGTAATACTCTCTCAGCTCTCTCAGCTTAGCAATACACTCTCAGTTGAGTAATACTCTCTCAGTTGAGTAATACTCCCTCAGTTTATTAATACTCTCTCAGTTGAGAAATACTCTCTCAGTTTAGTAATACTCTCTCAGTTCAGTAAAACTCTCTCAGTTTAGTAATACTCTCTCAGTTGAGTAATACTCACTCAGTATAGCAATACTCTCTCAGTTTAGTAATACTCTCTCATTTTAGTAATACTCTCTCAGTTTAGTAATACGCTCTCAGTTGAGTAATACTCTCTCAGTTGAGTAATACTCTCTCAGTTTAGTAATACTCTCTCAGTTGAGTAAAACTCTCTCGTGTTAGTAATACTCTCTCGGGTTAGTAATACTCTCTCAGTTTAGTAATAATCTCTTGGGTTAGTAATACTTCCTCAGATTAGTACTAGTCTCTGAGTTTAGTAATACTCTCTCAGTTTAGTAATGCTCTCTCAGTTTAGTAATACTCTCTCAGTTTAGTAATTTTCTCTCAGCTCTCTCAGTTTAGTAATACTCTCTCCGTTTAGTAATACTCTCTCCGTTTAGTAATACTCTCTCCATTGAGTAATACTATCTCAGTTTAGTAATACTCTCTCGGGTTAGTAATACTCTCCCAGTTTAGTAATATTCTCTCAGTTTAGTAATACTCTCTCGGGTTAGTAATACTCTCTCGGGTTAGTAATACTCTCTCAGTTTAGTAAAACTCTCTCAGTTTAGTAATCTTCTATCAGTTTAGTAATACTCTCTCAGTTTAGTAATACTCTCTGTTTGGTAATACTCACAGTTTAGTAATACTCTCTCAGTTTAGTAATACTCTCTCGGGTTAGTAATATTCTCTCCGTTGAGTAATACTCTCTCAGTTTAGTAAAACTCTCTCAGTTTAGTAATCTTCTATCAGTTTAGTAATACTCTCTCAGTTTAGTAATACTCTCTGTTTGGTAATACTCACAGTTTAGTAATACTCTCTCAGTTTAGTAATACTCTCTCAGTTGAGTAAAACTCTCTCGGGTTAGTAATACTCTCTCGGGTTAGTAATACTCTCTCAGTTTAGTAATATTCTCTCAGTTTAGTAATAATCTCTTGGGTTAGTAATATTTCCTCAGATTAGTAATAGTCTCTGAGTTTAGTAATACTCTCTCAGTTTAGTAATGCTCTCTCAGTTTAGTAATACTCTCTCGGGTTAGTAATACTCTCTCGGGTTAGTAATACTCTCTCAGTTTAGTAAAACTCTCTCAGTTTAGTAATCTTCTATCAGTTTAGTAATACTCTCTCAGTTTAGTAATACTCTCTGTTTGGTAATACTCGCAGTTTAGTAATACTCTCTCAGTTTAGTAATACTCTCTCGGGGTAGAATACTCTCCCAGTTTAGTAATATTCTCTCAGCTTAGTAATACTCTCTTGGGTTAGTAATACTCTCTCGGGTTAGTAATACTCTCTCAGTTTAGTAAAACTCTCTCAGTTTAGTAATCTTCTATCAGTTTAGTAAAACTCCCTCAGCTTTCTCAGTCTAGTAATACTCTCTCAGTCTAGTAATACTCTCTCAGCTCTCTCAGCTTAGCAATACTCTCTCAGTTGAGTAATACTCTCTCAGTTGAGTAATACTTCCTCAGTTTATTAATACTCTCTTAGTTCAGTAATACTCTCTCAGTTTAGTAATACTCTCTCAGTTGAGTAATACTGTCTCAGCATAGCAATACTCTCTCAGTTTAGTAATATTCACTCATTTTAGTAATATTCTCTCATTTTAGTAATACGCTCTCAGTCGAGTAATACTCTCTCCGTTGAGTAATACTCTCTCACTTTAGTAATACTCTACCAGTTTAGTAATATTCTCTCAGTTTAGTATTACTCTCTCGGGTTAGTAATACTCTCTCAGTTGAGTAATAATCTCTCAGCATAGCAATACGCTCTCAGTTTAGTAATACTCTCTCATTTTAGTAATATTCTCTCAGTTTAGTAATACCCTCCAGTCGAGTAATACTCTCTCCGTTGAGTAATACTCTCTCAGTTTAGTAATATTCTCCCAGTTTAGTAATATTCTCTCAGTTTAGTAATACTCTTTCCGTTTAGTAATACTCTCTCCGTTTAGTAATACTATCTCAGTTTAGTAATACTCTCTCTGGTTAGTAATACTCTCCCAGTTTAGTAATATTCTCTCAGTTTAGTAATACTCTCTCAGTTTAGTAATACTCTCTGTTTGGTAATACTCGCAGTATAGCAATACTCTCTCAGATTAGTAATACTCTCTCATTTTAGTAATATTCTCTCAGTTTAGTAATACGCTCTCAGTTGAGTAATACTCTCTCCGTTGAGTAATACTCTCTCAGTTTAGTAATACTCTCACAGTTTAGTAATATTATCTCAGTTTAGTAATACTCTCTCGGGTTAGTAATACTCTCTCAGTTTAGTAAAACTCTCTCAGTTTAGTAATCTTCTATCAGTTTAGTAATACTCTCTTTTTGGTAATACTCACAGTTTAGTAATACTCTCTCAGTTTAGTAATACTCTCTCAGTTGAGTAAAACTCTCTCGGGTTAGTAATACTCTCTCGGGTTAGTAATACTCTCTCAGTTTAGTAATATTCTCTCAGTTTAGTAATAATCTCTTGGGTTAGTAATACTTCCTCAGATTAGTAATAGTCTCTGAGTTTAGTAATACTCTCTCAGTTTAGTAATGCTCTCTCAGTTTAGTAATACTCTCTCAGTTTAGTAATATTCTCTCAGCTCTCTCAGTTTAGTAATACTCTCTCCGTTTAGTAATACTCTCTCCGTTTAGTAATACTCTCTCCGTTGAGTAATACTATCTCAGTTTAGTAATACTCTCTCGGGTTAGTAATACTCTCCCAGTTTAGTAAAATTCTCTCAGTTTAGTAATACTCTCTTGGGTTAGTAATACTCTCTCAGTTTAGTAAAACTCTCTCAGTTTAGTAATCTTCTATCAGTTTAGTAATACTCTCTCAGTTTAGTAATACTGTCTGTTTGGTAATACTCGCAGTTTAGTAATACTCTCTCAGTTTAGTAATACTCTCTCGGGTTAGAATACTCTCTCGGGTTAGAATACTCTCCCAGTTTAGTAATATTCTCTCAGTTTAGTAATACTCTCTTGGGTTAGTAATACTCTCTCGGGTTAGTAATACTCTCTCAGTTTAGTAAAACTCTCTCAGTTTAGTAATCTTCTATCAGTTTAGTAATACTCCCTCAGCTTTCTCAGTCTAGTAATACTCTCTCAGTCTAGTAATACTCTCTCAGCTCTCTCAGCTTAGCAATACTCTCTCAGTTGTGTAATACTCTCTCAGTTGAGTAATACTCCCTCAGTTTATTAATACTCTCTCAGTTCAGTAATACTCGCTCAGTTGAGTAATACTCTCTCAGCATAGCAATACTCTCTCAGTTTAGTAATATTCTCTCATTTTAGTAATATTGTCTCAGTTTAGTAATACGCTCTCAGTCGAGTAATACTCTCTCCGTTGAGTAATACTCTCTCAGTTTAGTAATACTCTCCCAGTTTAGTAATATTCTCTCAGTTTAGTATTACTCTCTCGGGTTAGTAATACTCTCTCAGTTGAGTAATAATCTCTCAGCATAGCAATACACTCTCAGTTTAGTAATACTCTCTCATTTTAGTAATATTCTCTCAGTTTAGTAATACACTCTCAGTCGAGTAATACTCTCTCCGTTGAGTAATAATCTCTCAGTTTAGTAATATTCTCCCAGTTTAGTAATATTCTCTCAGTTTAGTAATACTCTCTCCATTTAGTAATACTCTCTCCGTTTAGTAATACTATCTCAGTTTAGTAATACTCTCTCGGGTTAGTAATACTCTCCCAGTTTAGTAATATTCTCTCAGTTTAGTAATACTCTCTCGGGTTAGTAATACTCTCTCGGGTTAGTAATACTCTCTCAGTTTAGTAAAACTCTCTCAGTTTAGTAATCTTCTATCAGTTTAGTAATACTCTCTCGGGTTAGTAATACTCTCTCAGTTTAGTAAAACTCTCTCAGTTTAGTAATCTTCTATCAGTTTAGTAATCTTCTATCAGTTTAGTAATACTCTCTCAGTTTAGTAATACTCTCTGTTTGGTAATACTCTCTCAGTTTAGTAATACTCTCTCGGGTTAGTAATACTCTCCCAGTTTAGTAATATTCTCTCAGTTTAGTAATACTCTCTCGGGATAGTAATACTCTCTCGGGTTAGTAATACTCTCTCAGTTTAGTAAAACTCTCTCAGTTTAGTAATACTCTCTCAGCTCTCTCAGCTTAGCAATACTCTCTCAGTTGAGTAATACTCTCTCAGTTGAGTAATACTCCCTCGGTTTATTAATACTCTCCAAGTTGAGAAATACTCTCTCAGTTTAGTAATACTCTCTCAGTTCAGTAATACTCTCTCAGTTTAGTAATACTCTCTCAGTTTAGTAATACTCCCTCAGCTTTCTCAGTCTAGTAATACTCTCTCAGTCTAGTAATACTCTCTCAGCTCTCTCAGCTTAGCAATACACTCTCAGTTGAGTAATACTCTCTCAGTTGAGTAATACTCCCTCAGTTTATTAATACTCTCTCAGTTGAGAAATACTCTCTCAGTTTAGTAATACTCTCTCAGTTCAGTAAAACTCTCTCAGTTTAGTAATACTCTCTCAGTTGAGTAATACTCACTCAGTATAGCAATACTCTCTCAGTTTAGTAATACTCTCTCATTTTAGTAATATTCTCTCAGTTTAGTAATACGCTCTCGTTGAGTAATACTCTCTCCGTTGAGTAATACTCTCTCAGTTTAGTAATACTCTCACAGTTTAGTAATATTATCTCAGTTCAGTAATACTCTCTCGGGTTAGTAATACTCTCTCAGTTTAGTAAAACTCTCTCAGTTTAGTAATCTTCTATCAGTTTAGTAATACTCTCTCAGTTTAGTAATACTCTCTGTTTGGTAATACTCACAGTTTAGTAATACTCTCTCAGTTTAGTAATACTCTCTCAGTTGAGTAAAACTCTCTCGGGTTAGTAATACTCTCTCGGGTTAGAATACTCTCCCAGTTTAGTAATATTCTCTCAGTTTAGTAATACTCTCTTGGGTTAGTAATACTCTCTCAGTTCAGTAATACTCTCTCAGTTTAGTAATCTTCTATCAGTTTAGTAATACTCCCTCAGCTTTCTCAGTCTAGTAATACTCTCTCAGTCTAGTAATACTCTCTCAGCTCTCTCAGCTTAGCAATACTCTCTCAGTTGAGTAATACTCTCTCAGTTGAGTAATACTCCCTCAGTTTATTAATACTCTCTTAGTTCAGTAATACTCTCTCAGTTTAGTAATACTCTCTCAGTTGAGTAATACTCTCTCAGCATAGCAATACTCTCTCAGTTTAGTAATATTCTCTCATTTTAGTAATATTCTCTCAGTTTAGTAATACGCTCTCAGTCGAGTAATACTCTCTCCGTTGAGTAATACTCTCTCAGTTTAGTAATACTCTACCAGTTTAGTAATATTCTCTCAGTTTAGTATTACTCTCTCGGGTTAGTAATACTCTCTCAGTTGAGTAATAATCTCTCAGCATAGCAATACGCTCTCAGTTTAGTAATACTCTCTCATTTTAGTAATATTCTCTCAGTTTAGTAATACGCTCTCAGTCGAGTAATACTCTCTCCGTTGAGTAATACTCTCTCAGTTTAGTAATATTCTCCCAGTTTAGTAATATTCTCTCAGTTTAGTAATACTCTCTCCGTTTAGTAATACTCTCTCAGTTCAGTAATACTCTCTCAGTTTAGTAATACTCTCTCGGGTTAGTAATACTCTCCCAGTTTAGTAATATTCTCTGAGTTTAGTAATACTCTCTCAGTTTAGTAATACTCTCTGTTTGGTAATACTCGCAGTATAGCAATACTCTCTCAGATTAGTAATACTCTCTCATTTTAGTAATATTCTCTCAGTTTAGTAATACGCTCTCAGTTGAGTAATACTCTCTCCGTTGAGTAATACTCTCTCAGTTTAGTAATACTCTCACAGTTTAGTAATATTATCTCAGTTTAGTAATACTCTCTCGGGTTAGTAATACTCTCTCAGTTTAGTAAAACTCTCTCAGTTTAGTAATCTTCTATCAGTTTAGTAATACTCTCTGTTTGGTAATACTCACAGTTTAGTAATACTCTCTCAGTTTAGTAATACTCTCTCAGTTGAGTAAAACTCTCTCGGGTTAGAAATACTCTCTCGGGTTAGTAATACTCTCTCAGTTTAGTAATATTCTCTCAGTTTAGTAATAATCTCTTGGGTTAGTAATACTTCCTCAGTTTAGTAATGCTCTCTCAGTTTAGTAATACTCTCTCAGTTTAGTAATATTCTCTCAGCTCTCTCAGTTTAGTAATACTCTCTCCGTTTAGTAATACTCTCTCCGTTTAGTAATACTCTCTCAGTTTAGTAATACTCTCTTGGGATAGTAATACTCTCTCGGGTTAGTAATACTCTCTCAGATTAGTAATAGTCTCTGAGTTTAGTAATACTCTCTCAGTTTAGTAATATTCTCTGTTTGGTAATACTCACAGTTTAGTAATACTCTCTCAGTTTAGTAATACTCTCTCAGTTGAGTAAAACTCTCTCGGGTTAGTAATACTCTCTCAGATTAGTAATAGTCTCTGAGTTTAGTAATACTCTCTCAGTTTAGTAATGCTCTCTCAGTTTAGTAATACTCTCTCAGTTTAGTAATACTCTCTCATTTTAGTAATATTCTCTCAGTTTAGTAATACGCTCTCAGTTGAGTAATACTCTCTCCGTTGAGTAATACTCTCTCAGTTTAGTAATACTCTCACAGTTTAGTAATATTATCTCAGTTCAGTAATACTCTCTCGGGTTAGTAATACTCTCTCAGTTTAGTAAAACTCTCTCAGTTTAGTAATCTTCTATCGGTTTAGTAATACTCTCTCAGTTTAGTAATACTCTCTGTTTGGTAATACTCACACTTTAGTAATACTCTCTCAGTTTAGTAATACTCTCTCAGTTGAGTAAAACTCTCTCGGGTTAGTAATACTCTCTCGGGTTAGTAATACTCTCTCAGTTTAGTAATATTCTCTCAGTTTAGTAATAATCTCTTGGGTTAGTAATACTTCCTCAGTTTAGTAATAGTCTCTGAGTTTAGTAATACTCTCTCAGTTTAGTAATGCTCTCTCAGTTTAGTAATACTCTCTCAGTTTAGTAATATTCTCTCATTTTAGTAATATTCTCTCAGTTTAGTAATACGCTCTCAGTTGAGTAATACTCTCTCCGTTGAGTAATACTCTCTCAGTTTAGTAATACTCTCACAGTTTAGTAATATTATCTCAGTTCAGTAATACTCTCTCGGGTTAGTAATACTCTCTCAGTTTAGTAAAACTCTCTCAGTTTAGTAATCTTCTATCAGTTTAGTAATACTCTCTGTTTGGTAATACTCACAGTTTAGTAATACTCTCTCAGTTTAGTAATACTCTCTCAGTTGAGTAAAACTCTCTCGGGTTAGAAATACTCTCTCGGGTTAGTAATACTCTCTCAGTTTAGTAATATTCTCTCAGTTTAGTAATAATCTCTTGGGTTAGTAATACTTCCTCAGATTAGTAATAGTCTCTGAGTTTAGTAATACTCTCTCAGTTTAGTAATGCTCTCTCAGTTTAGTAATACTCTCTCAGTTTAGTAATATTCTCTCAGCTCTCTCAGTTTAGTAATACTCTCTCCGTTTAGTAATACTCTCTCCGTTTAGTAATACTCTCTCGGGTTAGTAATACTCTCTCGGGTTAGTAATACTCTCTCAGTTTAGTAATATTCTCTCAGTTTAGTAATAATCTCTTGGGTTAGTAATACTTCCTCAGATTAGTAATAGTCTCTGAGTTTAGTAATACTCTCTCAGTTTAGTAATGCTCTCTCATTTTAGTAATATTCTCTCAGTTTAGTAATACGCTCTCAGTTGAGTAATACTCTCTCCGTTGAGTAATACTCTCTCAGTTTAGTAATACTCTCACAGTTTAGTAATATTATCTCAGTTCAGTAATACTCTCTCGGGTTAGTAATACTCTCTCAGTTTAGTAAAACTCTCTCAGTTTAGTAATCTTCTATCGGTTTAGTAATACTCTCTCAGTTTAGTAATACTCTCTGTTTGGTAATACTCACACTTTAGTAATACTCTCTCAGTTTAGTAATACTCTCTCAGTTGAGTAAAACTCTCTCGGGTTAGTAATACTCTCTCGGGTTAGTAATACTCTCTCAGTTTAGTAATATTCTCTCAGTTTAGTAATAATCTCTTGGGTTAGTAATACTTCCTCAGATTAGTAATAGTCTCTGAGTTTAGTAATACTCTCTCAGTTTAGTAATGCTCTCTCAGTTTAGTAATACTCTCTCAGTTTAGTAATACTCTCTCAGTCTAGTAATATTCTCTCAGTTTAGTAATACGCTCTCAGTTGAGTAATACTCTCTCCGTTGAGTAATACTCTCTCAGTTTAGTAATACTCTCACAGTTTAGTAATATTATCTCAGTTTAGTAATACTCTCTCGGGTTAGTAATACTCTCTCAGTTTAGTAAAACTCTCTCAGTTTAGTAATCTTCTATCAGTTTAGTAATACTCTCTGTTTGGTAATACTCACAGTTTAGTAATACTCTCTCAGTTTAGTAATACTCTCTCAGTTGAGTAAAACTCTCTCGGGTTAGAAATACTCTCTCGGGTTAGTAATACTCTCTCAGTTTAGTAATATTCTCTCAGTTTAGTAATAATCTCTTGGGTTAGTAATACTTCCTCAGATTAGTAATAGTCTCTGAGTTTAGTAATACTCTCTCAGTTTAGTAATGCTCTCTCAGTTTAGTAATACTCTCTCAGTTTAGTAATATTCTCTCAGCTCTCTCAGTTTAGTAATACTCTCTCCGTTTAGTAATACTCTCTCCGTTTAGTAATACTCTCTCGGGTTAGTAATACTCTCACAGTTTAGTAATATTCTCTCAGTTTAGTAATACTCTCTTGGGTTAGTAATACTCTCTCGGGTTAGTAATACTCTCTCAGTTTAGTAAAACTCTCTCAGTTTAGTAATCTTCTATCAGTTTAGTAATACTCTCTCAGTTTAGTAATACTCTCTGTTTGGTAATACTCACAGTTTAGTAATACTCTCTCAGTTTAGTAATACTCTCTCAGTTGAGTAAAACTCTCTCGGGTTAGTAATACTCTCTCAGATTAGTAATAGTCTCTGAGTTTAGTAATACTCTCTCAGTTTAGTAATGCTCTCTCAGTTTAGTAATACTCTCTCAGTTTAGTAATATTCTCTCAGCTCTCTCGGTTTAGTAATACTCCCTCAGTTTAGTGAAACTCTCTCATTTTAGTAATACTCTCTCAGTTTAGTAATATTCTCTCAGTTTAGTAATACTCTCACAGTTTAGTAATATTATCTCAGTTCAGTAATACTCTCTCGGGTTAGTAATACTCTCTCAGTTTAGTAAAACTCTCTCAGTTTAGTAATCTTCTATCAGTTTAGTAATACTCTCTCAGTTTAGTAATACTCTCTGTTTGGTAATACTCACACTTTAGTAATACTCTCTCAGTTTAGTAATACTCTCTCAGTTGAGTAAAACTCTCTCGGGTTAGTAATACTCTCTCGGGTTAGTAATACTCTCTCAGTTTAGTAATATTCTCTCAGTTTAGTAATAATCTCTTGGGTTAGTAATACTTCCTCAGATTAGTAATAGTCTCTGAGTTTAGTAATACTCTCTCAGTTTAGTAATGCTCTCTCAGTTTAGTAATACTCTCTCAGTTTAGTAATATTCTCTCAGCTCTCTCAGTTTCGTAATACTCTCTCAGTTTAGTAATACTCTCTCAGTTTAGTAATACTCTCTCCGTTGAGTAATACTCTCTCAGTTTAGTAATACTCTCTCGGGTTAGTAATACTCTCCCAGTTTAGTAATATTCTCTCAGTTTAGTAATACTCTCTTGGGTTAGTAATACTCTCTCGGGTTAGTAATACTCTCTCAGTTTAGTAAAACTCTCTCAGTTTAGTAATCTTCTATCAGTTTAGTAATACTCTCTCAGTTTAGTAATACTCTCTGTTTGGTAATACTCACAGTTTAGTAATACTCTCTCAGTTTAGTAATACTCTCTCAGTTGAGTAAAACTCTCTCGGGTTAGTAATACTCTCTCGGGTTAGTAATACTCTCTCAGTTTAGTAATATTCTCTCAGTTTAGTAATAATCTCTTGGGTTAGTAATAATCTCTTGGGTTAGTAATACTTCCTCAGATTAGTAATAGTCTCTGAGTTTAGTAATACTCTCTCAGTTTAGTAATGCTCTCTCAGTTTAGTAATACTCTCTCAGTTTAGTAATATTCTCTCATTTTAGCAATACTCTCTCAGTTTAGTAATACGCTCTCAGTTGAGTAATACTCTCTCCGTTGAGTAATACTCTCTCAGTTTAGTAATACTCTCACAGTTTAGTAATATTATCTCAGTTTAGTAATACTCTCTCGGGTTAGTAATACTCTCTCAGTTTAGTAAAACTCTCTCAGTTTAGTAATCTTCTATCAGTTTAGTAATACTCTCTGTTTGGTAATACTCACAGTTTAGTAATACTCTCTCAGTTTAGTAATACTCTCTCAGTTGAGTAAAACTCTCTCGGGTTAGAAATACTCTCTCGGGTTAGTAATACTCTCTCAGTTTAGTAATATTCTCTCAGTTTAGTAATAATCTCTTGGGTTAGTAATACTTCCTCAGATTAGTAATAGTCTCTGAGTTTAGTAATACTCTCTCAGTTTAGTAATGCTCTCTCAGTTTAGTAATACTCTCTCAGTTTAGTAATACTCTCTCAGTTTAGTAATATTCTCTCAGTTTAGTAATACTCTCTCCGTTTAGTAATACTCTCTCGGGTTAGTAATACTCTCACAGTTTAGTAATATTCTCTCAGTTTAGTAATACTCTCTTGGGTTAGTAATACTCTCTCGGGTTAGTAATACTCTCTCAGTTTAGTAAAACTCTCTCAGTTTAGTAATCTTCTATCAGTTTAGTAATACTCTCTCAGTTTAGTAATACTCTCTGTTTGGTAATACTCACAGTTTAGTAATACTCTCTCAGTTTAGTAATACTCTCTCAGTTGAGTAAAACTCTCTCGGGTTAGTAATACTCTCTCAGATTAGTAATAGTCTCTGAGTTTAGTAATACTCTCTCAGTTTAGTAATGCTCTCTCAGTTTAGTAATACTCTCTCAGTTTAGTAATATTCTCTCAGCTCTCTCAGTATAGCAATACTCTCTCAGTTTAGTAATACTCTCTCATTTTAGTAATACTCTCTCCGTTGAGTAATACTCCCTCAGTTTAGTAATACTCTCACAGTTTAGTAATATTATCTCAGTTCAGTAATACTCTCTCGGGTTAGTAATACTCTCTCAGTTTAGTAAAACTCTCTCAGTTTAGTAATCTTCTATCAGTTTAGTAATACTCTCTCAGTTTAGTAATACTCTCTGTTTGGTAATACTCACACTTTAGTAATACTCTCTCAGTTTAGTAATACTCTCTCAGTTGAGTAAAACTCTCTCGGGTTAGTAATACTCTCTCGGGTTAGTAATACTCTCTCAGTTTAGTAATATTCTCTCAGTTTAGTAATAATCTCTTGGGTTAGTAATACTTCCTCAGATTAGTAATAGTCTCTGAGTTTAGTAATACTCTCTCAGTTTAGTAATGCTCTCTCAGTTTAGTAATACTCTCTCAGTTTAGTAATATTCTCTCATTTTAGTAATATTCTCTCAGTTTAGTAATACGCTCTCAGTTGAGTAATACTCTCTCCGTTGAGTAATACTCTCTCAGTTTAGTAATACTCTCACAGTTTAGTAATATTATCTCAGTTTAGTAATACTCTCTCGGGTTAGTAATACTCTCTCAGTTTAGTAAAACTCTCTCAGTTTAGTAATCTTCTATCAGTTTAGTAATACTCTCTCAGTTTAGTAATACTCTCTGTTTGGTAATACTCACACTTTAGTAATACTCTCTCAGTTTAGTAATACTCTCTCAGTTGAGTAAAACTCTCTCGGGTTAGTAATACTCTCTCGGGTTAGTAATACTCTCTCAGTTTAGTAATATTCTCTCAGTTTAGTAATAATCTCTTGGGTTAGTAATACTTCCTCAGTTTAGTAATAGTCTCTGAGTTTAGTAATACTCTCTCAGTTTAGTAATGCTCTCTCAGTTTAGTAATACTCTCTCAGTTTAGTAATATTCTCTCATTTTAGTAATATTCTCTCAGTTTAGTAATACGCTCTCAGTTGAGTAATACTCTCTCCGTTGAGTAATACTCTCTCAGTTTAGTAATACTCTCACAGTTTAGTAATATTATCTCAGTTTAGTAATACTCTCTCGGGTTAGTAATACTCTCTCAGTTTAGTAAAACTCTCTCAGTTTAGTAATCTTCTATCAGTTTAGTAATACTCTCTGTTTGGTAATACTCACAGTTTAGTAATACTCTCTCAGTTTAGTAATACTCTCTCAGTTGAGTAAAACTCTCTCGGGTTAGAAATACTCTCTCGGGTTAGTAATACTCTCTCAGTATAGTAATATTCTCTCAGTTTAGTAATAATCTCTTGGGTTAGTAATACTTCCTCAGATTAGTAATAGTCTCTGAGTTTAGTAATACTCTCTCAGTTTAGTAATGCTCTCTCAGTTTAGTAATACTCTCTCAGTTTAGTAATATTCTCTCAGCTCTCTCAGTTTAGTAATACTCTCTCCGTTTAGTAATACTCTCTCCGTTTAGTAATACTCTCTCGGGTTAGTAATACTCTCACAGTTTAGTAATATTCTCTCAGTTTAGTAATACTCTCTTGGGTTAGTAATACTCTCTCGGGTTAGTAATACTCTCTCAGTTTAGTAAAACTCTCTCAGTTTAGTAATCTTCTATCAATTTAGTAATACTCTCTCAGTTTAGTAATACTCTCTGTTTGGTAATACTCACAGTTTAGTAATACTCTCTCAGTTTAGTAATACTCTCTCAGTTGAGTAAAACTCTCTCGGGTTAGTAATACTCTCTCAGATTAGTAATAGTCTCTGAGTTTAGTAATACTCTCTCAGTTTAGTAATGCTCTCTCAGTTTAGTAATACTCTCTCAGTTTAGTAATATTCTCTCAGCTCTCTCAGTATAGCAATACTCTCTCAGTTTAGTAATACTCTCTCATTTTAGTAATACTCTCTCCGTTGAGTAATACTCCCTCAGTTTAGTAATACTCTCACAGTTTAGTAATATTATCTCAGTTCAGTAATACTCTCTCGGGTTAGTAATACTCTCAGTTTAGTAAAACTCTCTCAGTTTAGTAATCTTCTATCAGTTTAGTAATACTCTCTCAGTTTAGTAATACTCTCTGTTTGGTAATACTCACACTTTAGTAATACTCTCTCAGTTTAGTAATACTCTCTCAGTTGAGTAAAACTCTCTCGGGTTAGTAATACTCTCTCGGGTTAGTAATACTCTCTCAGTTTAGTAATATTCTCTCAGTTTAGTAATAATCTCTTGGGTTAGTAATACTTCCTCAGATTAGTAATAGTCTCTGAGTTTAGTAATACTCTCTCAGTTTAGTAATGCTCTCTCAGTTTAGTAATACTCTCTCAGTTTAGTAATATTCTCTCAGCTCTCTCAGTTTAGTAATACTCTCTCCGTTTAGTAATACTCTCTCCGTTTAGTAATACTCTCTCCGTTGAGTAATACTATCTCAGTTTAGTAATACTCTCTCGGGTTAGTAATACTCTCCCAGTTTAGTAATATTCTCTCAGTTTAGTAATACTCTCTTGGGTTAGTAATACTCTCTCGGGTTAGTAATACTCTCTCAGTTTAGTAAAACTCTCTCAGTTTAGTAATCTTCTATCAGTTTAGTAATACTCTCTCAGTTTAGTAATACTCTCTGTTTGGTAATACTCACAGTTTAGTAATACTCTCTCAGTTTAGTAATACTCTCTCAGTTGAGTAAAACTCTCTCGGGTTAGTAATACTCTCTCGGGTTAGTAATACTCTCTCAGTTTAGTAATATTCTCTCAGTTTAGTAATAATCTCTTGGGTTAGTAATAATCTCTTGGGTTAGTAATACTTCCTCAGATTAGTAATAGTCTCTGAGTTTAGTAATACTCTCTCAGTTTAGTAATATGCTCTCTCAGTTTAGTAATACTCTCTCAGTTTAGTAATATTCTCTCATTTTAGTAATATTCTCTCAGTTTAGTAATACGCTCTCAGTTGAGTAATACTCTCTCCGTTGAGTAATACTCTCTCAGTTTAGTAATACTCTCACAGTTTAGTAATATTATCTCAGTTTAGTAATACTCTCTCGGGTTAGTAATACTCTCTCAGTTTAGTAAAACTCTCTCAGTTTAGTAATCTTCTATCAGTTTAGTAATACTCTCTGTTTGGTAATACTCACAGTTTAGTAATACTCTCTCAGTTTAGTAATACTCTCTCAGTTGAGTAAAACTCTCTCGGGTTAGAAATACTCTCTCGGGTTAGTAATACTCTCTCAGTTTAGTAATATTCTCTCAGTTTAGTAATAATCTCTTGGGTTAGAAATACTTCCTCAGATTAGTAATAGTATCTGAGTTTAGTAATACTCTCTCAGTTTAGTAATGCTCTCTCAGTTTAGTAATACTCTCTCAGTTTAGTAATATTCTCTCAGCTCTCTCAGTTTAGTAATACTCTCTCCGTTTAGTAATACTCTCTCCGTTTAGTAATACTCTCTCGGGTTAGTAATACTCTCACAGTTTAGTAATATTCTCTCAGTTTAGTAATACTCTCTTGGGTTAGTAATACTCTCTCGGGTTAGTAATACTCTCTCAGTTTAGTAAAACTCTCTCAGTTTAGTAATCTTCTATCAGTTTAGTAATACTCTCTCAGTTTAGTAATACTCTCTGTTTGGTAATACTCACAGTTTAGTAATACTCTCTCAGTTTAGTAATACTCTCTCAGTTGAGTAAAACTCTCTCGGGTTAGTAATACTCTCTCAGATTAGTAATAGTCTCTGAGTTTAGTAATACTCTCTCAGTTTAGTAATGCTCTCTCAGTTTAGTAATACTCTCTCAGTTTAGTAATATTCTCTCAGCTCTCTCAGTATAGCAATACTCTCTCAGTTTAGTAATACTCTCTCATTTTAGTAATACTCTCTCCGTTGAGTAATACTCCCTCAGTTTAGTAATACTCTCACAGTTTAGTAATATTATCTCAGTTCAGTAATACTCTCTCGGGTTAGTAATACTCTCTCAGTTTAGTAAAACTCTCTCAGTTTAGTAATCTTCTATCAGTTTAGTAATACTCTCTCAGTTTAGTAATAGTCTCTGTTTGGTAATACTCACACTTTAGTAATACTCTCTCAGTTTAGTAATACTCTCTCAGTTGAGTAAAACTCTCTCGGGTTAGTAATACTCTCTCGGGTTAGTAATACTCTCTCAGTTTAGTAATATTCTCTCAGTTTAGTAATAATCTCTTGGGTTAGTAATACTTCCTCAGATTAGTAATAGTCTCTGAGTTTAGTAATACTCTCTCAGTTTAGTAATGCTCTCTCAGTTTAGTAATACTCTCTCAGTTTAGTAATATTCTCTCAGCTCTCTCAGTTTAGTAATACTCTCTCCGTTTAGTAATACTCTCTCCGTTTAGTAATACTCTCTCCGTTGAGTAATACTATCTCAGTTTAGTAATACTCTCTCGGGTTAGTAATACTCTCCCAGTTTAGTAATATTCTCTCAGTTTAGTAATACTCTCTTGGGTTAGTAATACTCTCTCGGGTTAGTAATACTCTCTCAGTTTAGTAAAACTCTCTCAGTTTAGTAATCTTCTATCAGTTTAGTAATACTCTCTCAGTTTAGTAATACTCTCTGTTTGGTAATACTCACAGTTTAGTAATACTCTCTCAGTTTAGTAATACTCTCTCAGTTGAGTAAAACTCTCTCGGGTTAGTAATACTCTCTCGGGTTAGTAATACTCTCTCAGTTTAGTAATATTCTCTCAGTTTAGTAATAATCTCTTGGGTTAGTAATAATCTCTTGGGTTAGTAATACTTCCTTAGATTAGTAATAGTCTCTGAGTTTAGTAATACTCTCTCAGTTTAGTAATGCTCTCTCAGTTTAGTAATACTCTCTCAGTTTAGTAATATTCTCTCAGCTCTCTCAGTATAGCAATACTCTCTCAGTTTAGTAATACTCTCTCATTTTAGTAATATTCTCTCAGTTTAGTAATACTCTCTCCGTTTAGTAATACTCTCTCCGTTTAGTAATACTCTCTCCGTTGAGTAATACTATCTCAGTTTAGTAATATTCTCTCAGTTTAGTAATAATCTCTTGGGTTAGTAATACTTCCTCAGATTAGTAATAGTCTCTGAGTTTAGTAATACTCTCTCAGTTTAGTAATGCTTTCTCAGTTTAGTAATACTCTCTCAGTTTAGTAATATTCTCTCAGCTCTCTCAGTATAGCAATACTCTCTCAGTTTAGTAATACTCTCTCATTTTAGTAATATTCTCTCAGTTTAGTAATACGCTCTCAGTTGAGTAATACTCTCTCCGTTGAGTAATACTCTCTCAGTTTAGTAATACTCTCACAGTTTAGTAATATTATCTCAGTTCAGTAATACTCTCTCGGGTTAGTAATACTCTCTCAGTTTAGTAAAACTCTCTCAGTTTAGTAATCTTCTATCAGTTTAGTAATACTCTCTCAGTTTAGTAATACTCTCTGTTTGGTAATACTCACAGTTTAGTAATACTCTCTCAGTTTAGTAATACTCTCTCAGTTGAGTAAAACTCTCTCGGGTTAGTAATACTCTCTCGGGTTAGTAATACTCTCTCAGTTTAGTAATATTCTCTCAGTTTAGTAATAATCTCTTGGGTTAGTAATACTTCCTCAGATTAGTAATAGTCTCTGAGTTTAGTAATACTCTCTCAGTTTAGTAATGCTCTCTCAGTTTAGTAATACTCTCTCAGTTTAGTAATATTCTCTCAGCTCTCTCAGTTTAGTAATACTCTCTCCGTTTAGTAATACTCTCTCCGTTTAGTAATACTCTCTCCGTTGAGTAATACTATCTCAGTTTAGTAATACTCTCTCGGGTTAGTAATACTCTCCCAGTTTAGTAATATTCTCTCAGTTTAGTAATACTCTCTTGGGTTAGTAATACTCTCTCGGGTTAGTAATACTCTCTCAGTTTAGTAAAACTCTCTCAGATTAGTAATCTTCTATCAGTTTAGTAATACTCTCTCAGTTTAGTAATACTCTCTGTTTGGTAATACTCACAGTTTAGTAATACTCTCTCAGTTTAGTAATACTCTCTCAGTTGAGTAAAACTCTCTCGGGTTAGTAATACTCTCTCGGGTTAGTAATACTCTCTCAGTTTAGTAATATTTTCTCAGTTTAGTAATAATCTCTTGGGTTAGTAATAATCTCTTGGGTTAGTAATACTTCCTTAGATTAGTAATAGTCTCTGAGTTTAGTAATACTCTCTCAGTTTAGTAATGCTCTCTCAGTTTAGTAATACTCTCTCAGTTTAGTAATATTCTCTCAGCTCTCTCAGTATAGCAATACTCTCTCAGTTTAGTAATACTCTCTCATTTTAGTAATATTCTCTCAGTTTAGTAATACGCTCTCAGTTGAGTAATACCCTCTCCGTTGAGTAATACTCTCTCAGTTTAGTAATACTCTCACAGTTTAGTAATATTATCTCAGTTCAGTAATACTCTCTCGGGTTAGTAATACTCTCTCAGTTTAGTAAAACTCTCTCAGTTTAGTAATCTTCTATCAGTTTAGTAATACTCTCTCAGTTTAGTAATACTCTCTGTTTGGTAATACTCACAGTTTAGTAATACTCTCTCAGTTTAGTAATACTCTCTCAGTTGAGTAAAACTCTCTCGGGTTAGTAATACTCTCTCGGGTTAGTAATACTCTCTCAGTTTAGTAATATTCTCTCAGTTTAGTAATAATCTCTTGGGTTAGTAATACTTCCTCAGATTAGTAATAGTCTCTGAGTTTAGTAATATTCTCTCAGTTTAGTAATGCTCTCTCAGTTTAGTAATACTCTCTCAGTTTAGTAATATTCTCTCAGCTCTCTCAGTTTAGTAATACTCTCTCCGTTTAGTAATACTCTCTCCGTTTAGTAATACTCTCACCGTTGAGTAATACTATCTCAGTTTAGTAATATTCTCTCAGTTTAGTAATAATCTCTTGGGTTAGTAATACTTCCTCAGATTAGTAATAGTCTCTGAGTTTAGTAATACTCTCTCAGTTTAGTAATGCTTTCTCAGTTTAGTAATACTCTCTCAGTTTAGTAATATTCTCTCAGCTCTCTCAGTATAGCAATACTCTCTCAGTTTAGTAATACTCTCTCATTTTAGTAATATTCTCTCAGTTTAGTAATACGCTCTCAGTTGAGTAATACTCTCTCCGTTGAGTAATACTCTCTCAGTTTAGTAATACTCTCACAGTTTAGTAATATTATCTCAGTTCAGTAATACTCTCTCGGGTTAGTAATACTCTCTCAGTTTAGTAAAACTCTCTCAGTTTAGTAATCTTCTATCAGTTTAGTAATACTCTCTCAGTTTAGTAATACTCTCTGTTTGGTAATACTCACAGTTTAGTAATACTCTCTCAGTTTAGTAATACTCTCTCAGTTGAGTAAAACTCTCTCGGGTTAGTAATACTCTCTCGGGTTAGTAATACTCTCTCAGTTTAGTAATATTCTCTCAGTTTAGTAATAATCTCTTGGGTTAGTAATACTTCCTCAGATTAGTAATAGTCTCTGAGTTTAGTAATACTCTCTCAGTTTAGTAATGCTCTCTCAGTTTAGTAATACTCTCTCAGTTTAGTAATATTCTCTCAGCTCTCTCAGTTTAGTAATACTCTCTCCGTTTAGTAATACTCTCTCCGTTTAGTAATACTCTCTCCGTTGAGTAATACTATCTCAGTTTAGTAATACTCTCTCGGGTTAGTAATACTCTCCCAGTTTAGTAATATTCTCTCAGTTTAGTAATACTCTCTTGGGTTAGTAATACTCTCTCGGGTTAGTAATACTCTCTCAGTTTAGTAAAACTCTCTCAGTTTAGTAATCTTCTATCAGTTTAGTAATACTCTCTCAGTTTAGTAATACTCTCTGTTTGGTAATACTCACAGTTTAGTAATACTCTCTCAGTTTAGTAATACTCTCTCAGTTGAGTAAAACTCTCTCGGGTTAGTAATACTCTCTCGGGTTAGTAATACTCTCTCAGTTTAGTAATATTTTCTCAGTTTAGTAATAATCTCTTGGGTTAGTAATAATCTCTTGGGTTAGTAATACTTCCTTAGATTAGTAATAGTCTCTGAGTTTAGTAATACTCTCTCAGTTTAGTAATGCTCTCTCAGTTTAGTAATACTCTCTCAGTTTAGTAATATTCTATCAGCTCTCTCAGTATAGCAATACTCTCTCAGTTTAGTAATACTCTCTCATTTTAGTAATATTCTCTCAGTTTAGTAATACGCTCTCAGTTGAGTAATACCCTCTCCGTTGAGTAATACTCTCTCAGTTTAGTAATACTCTCACAGTTTAGTAATATTATCTCAGTTCAGTAATATTCTCTCGGGTTAGTAATACTCTCTCAGTTTAGTAAAACTCTCTCAGTTTAGTAATCTTCTATCAGTTTAGTAATACTCTCTCAGTTTAGTAATACTCTCTGTTTGGTAATACTCACAGTTTAGTAATACTCTCTCAGTTTAGTAATACTCTCTCAGTTGAGTAAAACTCTCTCGGGTTAGTAATACTCTCTCGGGTTAGTAATACTCTCTCAGTTTAGTAATATTCTCTCAGTTTAGTAATAATCTCTTGGGTTAGTAATACTTCCTCAGATTAGTAATAGTCTCTGAGTTTAGTAATATTCTCTCAGTTTAGTAATGCTCTCTCAGTTTAGTAATACTCTCTCAGTTTAGTAATATTCTCTCAGCTCTCTCAGTTTAGTAATACTCTCTCCGTTTAGTAATACTCTCTCCGTTTAGTAATACTCTCTCCGTTGAGTAATACTATCTCAGTTTAGTAATATTCTCTCAGTTTAGTAATAATCTCTTGGGTTAGTAATACTTCCTCAGATTAGTAATAGTCTCTGAGTTTAGTAATACTCTCTCAGTTTAGTAATGCTTTCTCAGTTTAGTAATACTCTCTCAGTTTAGTAATATTCTCTCAGCTCTCTCAGTATAGCAATACTCTCTCAGTTTAGTAATACTCTCTCATTTTAGTAATATTCTCTCAGTTTAGTAATACGCTCTCAGTTTAGTAATACTCTCTCAGTTGAGTAATACTCTCTCAGTTTAGTAATGCTCTCTCAGTTTAGTAATACTCTCTCAGTTTAGTAATATTCTCTCAGCTCTCTCAGTTTAGTAATACTCTCTCCGTTTAGTAATACTCTCTCCGTTTAGTAATACTCTCTCCGTTGAGTAATACTATCTCAGTTTAGTAATACTCTCTCGGGTTAGTAATACTCTCCCAGTTTAGTAATATTCTCTCAGTTTAGTAATACTCTCTTGGGTTAGTAATACTCTCTCGGGTTAGTAATACTCTCTCAGTTTAGTAAAACTCTCTCAGTTTAGTAATCTTCTATCAGTTTAGTAATACTCTCTCAGTTTAGTAATACTCTCTGTTTGGTAATACTCACAGTTTAGTAATACTCTCTCAGTTTAGTAATACTCTCTCAGTTGAGTAAAACTCTCTCGGGTTAGTAATACTCTCTCGGGTTAGTAATACTCTCTCAGTTTAGTAATATTTTCTCAGTTTAGTAATAATCTCTTGGGTTAGTAATACTTCCTTAGATTAGTAATAGTCTCTGAGTTTAGTAATACTCTCTCAGTTTAGTAATGCTCTCTCAGTTTAGTAATACTCTCTCAGTTTAGTAATATTCTATCAGCTCTCTCAGTTTAGTAATACTCTCTCAGTTTAGTAATACTCTCTCATTTTAGTAATATTCTCTCAGTTTAGTAATACGCTCTCAGTTGAGTAATACCCTCTCCGTTGAGTAATACTCTCTCAGTTTAGTAATACTCTCACAGTTTAGTAATATTATCTCAGTTCAGTAATACTCTCTCGGGTTAGTAATACTCTCTCAGTTTAGTAAAACTCTCTCAGTTTAGTAATCTTCTATCAGTTTAGTAATACTCTCTCAGTTTAGTAATACTCTCTGTTTGGTAATACTCACAGTTTAGTAATACTCTCTCAGTTTAGTAATACTCTCTCAGTTGAGTAAAACTCTCTCGGGTTAGTAATACTCTCTCGGGTTAGTAATACTCTCTCAGTTTAGTAATATTCTCTCAGTTTAGTAATAATCTCTTGGGTTAGTAATACTTCCTCAGATTAGTAATAGTCTCTGAGTTTAGTAATATTCTCTCAGTTTAGTAATGCTCTCTCAGTTTAGTAATACTCTCTCAGTTTAGTAATATTCTCTCAGCTCTCTCAGTTTAGTAATACTCTCTCCGTTTAGTAATACTCTCTCCGTTTAGTAATACTCTCTCCGTTGAGTAATACTATCTCAGTTTAGTAATATTCTCTCAGTTTAGTAATAATCTCTTGGGTTAGTAATACTTCCTCAGATTAGTAATAGTCTCTGAGTTTAGTAATACTCTCTCAGTTTAGTAATGCTTTCTCAGTTTAGTAATACTCTCTCAGTTTAGTAATATTCTCTCAGCTCTCTCAGTATAGCAATACTCTCTCAGTTTAGTAATACTCTCTCATTTTAGTAATATTCTCTCAGTTTAGTAATACGCTCTCAGTTGAGTAATACTCTCTCCGTTGAGTAATACTCTCTCAGTTTAGTAATACTCTCACAGTTTAGTAATATTATCTCAGTTCAGTAATACTCTCTCGGGTTAGTAATACTCTCTCAGTTTAGTAAAACTCTCTCAGTTTAGTAATCTTCTATCAGTTTAGTAATACTCTCTCAGTTTAGTAATACTCTCTGTTTGGTAATACTCACAGTTTAGTAATACTATCTCAGTTTAGTAATACTCTCTCGGGTTAGTAATACTCTCCCAGTTTAGTAATATTCTCTCAGTTTAGTAATACTCTCTTGGGTTAGTAATACTCTCTCGGGTTAGTAATACTCTCTCAGTTTAGTAAAACTCTCTCAGTTTAGTAATCTTCTATCAGTTTAGTAATACTCTCTCAGTTTAGTAATACTCTCTGTTTGGTAATACTCACAGTTTAGTAATACTCTCTCAGTTTAGTAATACTCTCTCAGTTGAGTAAAACTCTCTCGGGTTAGTAATACTCTCTCGGGTTAGTAATACTCTCTCAGTTTAGTAATATTTTCTCAGTTTAGTAATAATCTCTTGGGTTAGTAATAATCTCTTGGGTTAGTAATACTTCCTTAGAGTAGTAATAGTCTCTGAGTTTAGTAATACTCTCTCAGTTTAGTAATGCTCTCTCAGTTTAGTAATACTCTCTCAGTTTAGTAATATTCTATCAGCTCTCTCAGTATAGCAATACTCTCTCAGTTTAGTAATACTCTCTCATTTTAGTAATACTCTCTCAGTTTAGTAATACGCTCTCAGTTGAGTAATACCCTCTCCGTTGAGTAATACTCTCTCAGTTTAGTAATACTCTCACAGTTTAGTAATATTATCTCAGTTCAGTAATACTCTCTCGGGTTAGTAATACTCTCTCAGTTTAGTAAAACTCTCTCAGTTTAGTAATCTTCTATCAGTTTAGTAATACTCTCTCAGTTTAGTAATACTCTCTGTTTGGTAATACTCACAGTTTAGTAATACTCTCTCAGTTTAGTAATACTCTCTCAGTTGAGTAAAACTCTCTCGGGTTAGTAATACTCTCTCGGGTTAGTAATACTCTCTCAGTTTAGTAATATTCTCTCAGTTTAGTAATAATCTCTTGGGTTAGTAATACTTCCTCAGATTAGTAATAGTCTCTGAGTTTAGTAATATTCTCTCAGTTTAGTAATGCTCTCTCAGTTTAGTAATACTCTCTCAGTTTAGTAATATTCTCTCAGCTCTCTCAGTTTAGTAATACTCTCTCCGTTTAGTAATACTCTCTCCGTTTAGTAATACTCTCTCCGTTGAGTAATACTATCTCAGTTTAGTAATATTCTCTCAGTTTAGTAATAATCTCTTGGGTTAGTAATACTTCCTCAGATTAGTAATAGTCTCTGAGTTTAGTAATACTCTCTCAGTTTAGTAATGCTTTCTCAGTTTAGTAATACTCTCTCAGTTTAGTAATATTCTCTCAGCTCTCTCAGTATAGCAATACTCTCTCAGTTTAGTAATACTCTCTCATTTTAGTAATACTCTCTCAGTTTAGTAATACTCTCTCAGTTTAGTAATACTCTCTCAGTCTAGTAATACTCTCTCAGTTTAGTAATGCTCTCTCAGTTTAGTAATACTCTCTCAGTTTAGTAATATTCTCTCAGCTCTCTCAGTTTAGTAATACTCTCTCCGTTTAGTAATACTCTCTCCGTTTAGTAATACTCTCTCCGTTGAGTAATACTATCTCAGTTTAGTAATACTCTCTCGGGTTAGTAATACTCTCCCAGTTTAGTAATATTCTCTCAGTTTAGTAATACTCTCTTGGGTTAGTAATACTCTCTCGGGTTAGTAATACTCTCTCAGTTTAGTAAAACTCTCTCAGTTTAGTAATCTTCTATCAGTTTAGTAATACTCTCTCAGTTTAGTAATACTCTCTGTTTGGTAATACTCACAGTTTAGTAATACTCTCTCAGTTTAGTAATACTCTCTCAGTTGAGTAAAACTCTCTCGGGTTAGTAATACTCTCTCGGGTTAGTAATACTCTCTCAGTTTAGTAATATTTTCTCAGTTTAGTAATAATCTCTTGGGTTAGTAATAATCTCTTGGGTTAGTAATACTTCCTTAGATTAGTAATAGTCTCTGAGTTTAGTAATACTCTCTCAGTTTAGTAATGCTCTCTCAGTTTAGTAATACTCTCTCAGTTTAGTAATATTCTATCAGCTCTCTCAGTATAGCAATACTCTCTCAGTTTAGTAATACTCTCTCATTTTAGTAATATTCTCTCAGTTTAGTAATACGCTCTCAGTTGAGTAATACCCTCTCCGTTGAGTAATACTCTCTCAGTTTAGTAATACTCTCACAGTTTAGTAATATTATCTCAGTTCAGTAATACTCTCTCGGGTTAGTAATACTCTCTCAGTTTAGTAAAACTCTCTCAGTTTAGTAATCTTCTATCAGTTTAGTAATACTCTCTCAGTTTAGTAATACTCTCTGTTTGGTAATACTCACAGTTTAGTAATACTCTCTCAGTTTAGTAATACTCTCTCAGTTGAGTAAAACTCTCTCGGGTTAGTAATACTCTCTCGGGTTAGTAATACTCTCTCAGTTTAGTAATATTCTCTCAGTTTAGTAATAATCTCTTGGGTTAGTAATACTTCCTCAGATTAGTAATAGTCTCTGAGTTTAGTAATATTCTCTCAGTTTAGTAATGCTCTCTCAGTTTAGTAATACTCTCTCAGTTTAGTAATATTCTCTCAGCTCTCTCAGTTTAGTAATACTCTCTCCGTTTAGTAATACTCTCTCCGTTTAGTAATACTCTCTCCGTTGAGTAATACTATCTCAGTTTAGTAATATTCTCTCAGTTTAGTAATAATCTCTTGGGTTAGTAATACTTCCTCAGATTAGTAATAGTCTCTGAGTTTAGTAATACTCTCTCAGTTTAGTAATGCTTTCTCAGTTTAGTAATACTCTCTCAGTTTAGTAATATTCTCTCAGCTCTCTCAGTATAGCAATACTCTCTCAGTTTAGTAATACTCTCTCATTTTAGTAATATTCTCTCAGTTTAGTAATACGCTCTCAGTTGAGTAATACTCTCTCCGTTGAGTAATACTCTCTCAGTTTAGTAATACTCTCACAGTTTAGTAATATTATCTCAGTTCAGTAATACTCTCTCGGGTTAGTAATACTCTCTCAGTTTAGTAAAACTCTCTCAGTTTAGTAATCTTCTATCAGTTTAGTAATACTCTCTCAGTTTAGTAATACTCTCTGTTTGGTAATACTCACAGTTTAGTAATACTCTCTCAGTTTAGTAATACTCTCTCAGTTGAGTAAAACTCTCTCGGGTTAGTAATACTCTCTCGGGTTAGTAATACTCTCTCAGTTTAGTAATATTCTCTCAGTTTAGTAATAATCTCTTGGGTTAGTAATACTTCCTCAGATTAGTAATAGTCTCTGAGTTTAGTAATACTCTCTCAGTTTAGTAATGCTCTCTCAGTTTAGTAATACTCTCTCAGTTTAGTAATATTCTCTCAGCTCTCTCAGTTTAGTAATACTCTCTCCGTTTAGTAATACTCTCTCCGTTTAGTAATACTCTCTCCGTTGAGTAATACTATCTCAGTTTAGTAATACTCTCTCGGGTTAGTAATACTCTCCCAGTTTAGTAATATTCTCTCAGTTTAGTAATACTCTCTTGGGTTAGTAATACTCTCTCGGGTTAGTAATACTCTCTCAGTTTAGTAAAACTCTCTCAGTTTAGTAATCTTCTATCAGTTTAGTAATACTCTCTCAGTTTAGTAATACTCTCTGTTTGGTAATACTCACAGTTTAGTAATACTCTCTCAGTTGAGTAAAACTCTCTCGGGTTAGTAATACTCTCTCGGGTTAGTAATACTCTCTCAGTTTAGTAATATTCTCTCAGTTTAGTAATAATCTCTTGGGTTAGTAATACTTCCTCAGATTAGTAATAGTCTCTGAGTTTAGTAATACTCTCTCAGTTTAGTAATGCTCTCTCAGTTTAGTAATACTCTCTCAGTTTAGTAATATTCTCTCAGCTCTCTCAGTTTAGTAATACTCTCTCCGTTTAGTAATACTCTCTCCGTTTAGTAATACTCTCTCCGTTGAGTAATACTATCTCAGTTTAGTAATACTCTCTCGGGTTAGTAATACTCTCCCAGTTTAGTAATATTCTCTCAGTTTAGTAATACTCTCGCGGGTTAGTAATACTCTCTCGGGTTAGTAATACTCTCTCAGTTTAGTAATATTCTCTCAGTTTAGTAATAATCTCTTGGGTTAGTAATACTTCCTCAGATTAGTAATAGTCTCTGAGTTTAGTAATACTCTCTCAGTTTAGTAATGCTCTCTCAGTTTAGTAATACTCTCTCAGTTTAGTAATATTCTCTCAGCTCTCTCAGTATAGCAATACTCTCTCAGTTTAGTAATACTCTCTCATTTTAGTAATACTCTCTCAGTATAGCAATACTCTCTCAGTTTAGTAATACTCTCTCAGTTGAGTAATACTCTATCAGTATAGCAATACTCTCTCATTTTAGTAATACTCTCTCAGTTTAGTAACACTCTACCAGTTTAGTAATAGTCTCTCATTTTAATAATACTCTCTCGGGTTAGTAATACTCTCTCGGTTGAGTAATACTATCTCAGTTTAGTAAAACTATCTCAGTTTAGTAATACTCTCCCAGTTTAGTAATACTCTCTCAGTTGAGTAACACTCTCTCAGTATAGCAATACTCTCTCATTTGAGTAATACTCTCTCAGTTTAGTAATACTCTCTCGGTTGAGTAATGCTCTCTCAGTTTAGTAATACTCTCTCATTTTAGTAATACTCTCTCAGTATAGCAATACTCTCTCATTTTAGTAATACTCTCTCAGTATAGCAATACTCTCTCATTTTAGTAATACTCTCTCAGTTTAGTAATACTCTCCCAGTTTAGTAATACTCTCTTAGTTTAGTAATACTCTCACGGGTTAGTAATACTCTCTCAGTTTAGTAATATTTTCTCAGTTTAGTAATACTCTCTCGGGTTAGTAATACTCTCTCAGTTTAGTAATACGCTCTCGGGTTAGTAATACTCTCTCAGTTTAGTAATGATCTCTCAGTTTAGTAATATTCTCTCGGGTTAGTAATACTCTCTCAGTTTAGTAATACTCTCTCAGTTTAGTAATACTCTCTCAGTTGAGTAATACTCTCTCAGTATAGCAATACTCTCTCATTTTAGTAATACTCTCTCAGTTTAGTAATACTCTCCCAGTTTAGTAATACTCTCTCAGTTTAGTAATACTCTCACGGGTTAGTAATACTCTCTCAGTTTAGTAATATTTTCTCAGTTTAGTAATACTCTCTCGGGTTAGTAATACTTTCTCAGTTTAGTAATACTCTCTCGGGTTAGTAATACTCTCTCAGTATAGTAATACTCTCTCAGTTTAGTAATACTCTCTCAGTTGCGTAATACTCTCTCAGTATAGCAATACTCTCTCATTTTAGTAATACTCTCTCAGTTTAGTAACACTCTACCAGTTTAGTAATACTCTCTCATTTTAATAATACTCTCTCGGGTTAGTAATACTCTCTCGGTTGAGTAATACTATCTCAGTTTAGTAAAACTCTCTCAGTTTAGTAATACTCTCCCAGTTTAGTAATACTCTCTCAGTTTAGTAATACTCTCACGGGTTAGTAATACTCTCTCAGTTTAGTAATATTTTCTCAGTTTAGTAATACTCTCTCGGGTTAGTAATACTTTCTCAGTTTAGTAATACTCTCTCAGGTTAGTAATACTCTCTCAGTTTAGTAATACTCTCTCAGTTTAGTAATACTCTCTCAGTTGCGTAATACTCTCTCAGTATAGCAATACTCTCTCATTTTAGTAATACTCTCTCAGTTTAGTAACACTCTACCAGTTTAGTAATACTCTCTCATTTTAATAATACTCTCTCGGGTTAGTAATACTCTCTCGGTTGAGTAATACTATCTCAGTTTAGTAAAACTCTCTCAGTTTAGTAATACTCTCCCAGTTTAGTAATACTCTCTCAGTTGAGTAACACTCTCTCAGTATAGCAATACTCTCTCATTTGAGTAATACTCTCTCAGTTTAGTAATACTCTCTCAGTTGAGTAATGCTCTCTCAGTTTAGTAATACTCTCTCAGTTGAGTAAAACTCTCTCGGGTTAGTAATTCTCTCTCCGTTTACTACTACTCTCTCAGTTTAGTAATATTCTCTCAGTTTAGTAATACTCTCTCAGTTTAGTAATACTCTCTCAGTATAGCAATACTCTCTCATTTGAGTAATACTCTCTCAGTTTAGTAATTCTCTCTCAGTTGAGTAATACTCTCTCGGGTTAGTAATACTCTCTCAGTTTAGTAATGCTCTCTCAGTTTAGTAATACTCTCTCAGTTTAGTAATACTCTCTCAGTTTAGTAATACTCTCTCAGTATAGCAATACTCTCTCATTTGAGTAATACTCTCTAAGTTTAGTAATACTCTCTCAGTTGAGTAATACTCTCTCGGGTTAGTAATACTCTCTCAGTTTAGTAATGATCTCTCAGTTTAGTAATACTCTCTCGGGTTAGTAATACTCTCTCAGTTTAGTAATACTCTCTCAGTTGAGTAATACTCTCTCAGTATAGCAATACTCTCTCATTTTAGTAATACTCTCTCAGTTTAGTAATACTCTCCCAGTTTAGTAATACTCTCACGGGTTAGTAATACTCTCTCAGTTTAGTAATATTTTCTCAGTTTAGTAATACTCTCTCGGGTTAGTAATACTCTCTCAGTTTAGTAATACTCTCTCGGGTTAGTAATACTCTCTCAGTTTAGTAATATTTTCTCAGTTTAGTAATACTCTCTCAGTTGAGTAATACTCTCTCAGTATAGCAATACTCTCTCATTTTAGTAATACTCTCTCAGTTTAGTAATACTCTACCAGTTTAGTAATACTCTCTCATTTTAATAATACTCTCTCGGGTTAGTAATACTCTCTCGGTTGAGTAATACTATCTCAGTTTAGTAAAACTCTCTCAGTTTAGTAATACTCTCCCAGTTTAGTAATACTCTCTCAGGTGAGTAACACTCTCTCAGTATAGCAATACTCTCTCATTTGAGTAATACTCTCTCAGTTTAGTAATACTCTCTCAGTTGAGTAATGCTCTCTCAGTTTAGTAATACTCTCTCAGTTGAGTAATACTCTCTTGGGTTAGTAATACTCTCTCAGTTTAGTAATGCTCTCTCAGTTTAGTAATACTCTCTCAGTTTAGTAATACTCTGTCAGTTGAGTAATACTCTCTCAGTTGAGTAATACTCTCTCGTCTAGTAATACTCTCTCGGTTTAGTAACACTCTCTCATTTTAGTAATACTATCTCAGTTGAGTAATACTCTCTCGGGTTAGTAATACTCTCTCGGGTTAGTAACACTCTCTCAGTTTAGTAAAACTCTCTCAGTTTAGTAATCTTCTATCACTTTAGTAATACTCTCTCAGTGTAGTAATACTCTCTGTTTGGTAATACTCGCAGTTTAGTAATACTCTCTCAGTTTAGTAATACTCTCTCAGCTGAGTAAAACTCTCTCGGGTTAGTAATACTCTCTCAGTTTACTACTACTCTCTCAGTTTAGTAATATTCTCTCAGTTTAGTAATATTCTGTCAGCTCTCCCAGTCTTGTAATACTCTCTCAGTTTAGTAATATTCTCTCAGTTTAGTAATATTCTCTCAGTTTAGTAATACTCTCTCAGTTTAGTAATACTCTCTCAGTATAGCAATACTCTCTCATTTGAGTAATACTCTCTCAGTTTAGTAATACTCTCTCAGTTGAGTAATACTCTCTCGGGTTAGTAATACTCTCTCAATTTAGTAATGCTCTCTCAGTTTAGTAATACTCTCTCAGTTTAGTAATACTCTCTCAGTTTAGTAATACTCTCTCAGTATAGCAATACTCTCTCATTTGAGTAATACTCTCTCAGTTTAATAACACTCTCTCGGGTAAGTAATACTCTCTCAGTTTAGTAATGATCTCTCAGTTTAGTAATACTCTCTTGGGTTAGTAATACTCTCTCAGTTGAGTAATACTCTCTCAGTTTAGTAATACTCTCTCAGTTGAGTAATACTCTCTCAGTATAGCAATACTCTCTCATTTTAGTAATACTCTCTCAGTTTAGTAATACTCTCCCAGTTTAGTAATACTCTCTTAGTTTAGTAATACTCTCACGGGTTAGTAATACTCTCTCAGTTTAGTAATATTTTCTCAGTTTAGTAATACTCTCTCGGGTTAGTAATACTCTCTCAGTTTAGTAATACTCTCTCGGGTTAGTAATACTCTCTCAGTTTAGTAATATTTTCTCAGTTTAGTAATACTCTCAGTTGAGTAATACTCTCTCAGTATAGCAATACTCTCTCATTTTAGTAATACTCTCTCAGTTTAGTAATACTCTACCAGTTTAGTAATACTCTCTCATTTTAATAATAATCTCTCGGGTTAGTAATACTCTCTCGGTTGAGTAATACTATCTCAGTTTAGTAAAACTCTCTCAGTTTAGTAATACTCTCCCAGTTTAGTAATACTCTCTCAGTTGAGTAACACTCTCTCAGTATAGCAATACTCTCTCATTTGAGTAATACTCTCTCAGTTTAGTAATACTCTCTCAGTTGAGTAATACTCTCTCGGGTTAGTAATACTCTCCCAGTTTAGAAATACTCTCTCAGTTTAGTAATACTCTCTCAGTTTAGTAATACTCTCTCAGTTGAGTAATACTCTCTCCGGTTAGTACTACTCTCTCAGTTTAGTAATGCTCTCTCAGTTTAGTAATGCTCTCTCAGTTTAGTAATACTCTCTCAGTTGAGTAATACTCTCTCAGTTTAGTAATACTCTCTCAGTTGAGTAATACTCTCTCGTCTAGTAATACTCTCTCAGTTTAGTAATACTCTCTCAGTTGAGTAATACTCTCTCGGGTTAGTAATACTCTCTCAGTTTAGTAATGCTCTCTCAGTTTAGTAATGCTCTCTCAGTTTAGTAATACTCTCTCAGTTTAGTAATACTCTCTCAGTATAGCAATACTCTCTCATTTGAGTAATACTCTCTCAGTTTAGTAATACTCTCTCAGTTGAGTAATACTCTCTCGGGTAAGTAATACTCTCTCAGTGTAGTAATGATCTCTCAGTTTAGTAATACTCTCTCGGGTTAGTAATACTCTCTCAGTTGAGTAATACTCTCTCAGTTTAGTAATACTCTCTCAGTTGAGTAATACTCTCTCAGTATAGCAATACTCTCTCATTTTAGTAATACTCTCTCAGTTTAGTAATACTCTCCCAGTTTAGTAATACTCTCTCAGTTTAGTAATACTCTCACGGGTTAGTAATACTCTCTCAGTTTAGTGATATTTTCTCAGTTTAGTAATACTCTCTCGGGTTAGTAATACTCTCTCAGTTTAGTAATACTCTCTCGGGTTAGTAATACTCTCTTAGTTTAGTAATATTTTCTCAGTTTAGTAATACTCTCTCAGTTGAGTAATACTCTCTCAGTATAGCAATACTCTCTCATTTTAGTAATACTCTCTCAGTTTAGTAATACTCTACCAGTTTAGTAATACTCTCTCATTTTAATAATAATCTCTCGGGTTAGTAATACTCTCTCGGTTGAGTAATACTATCTCAGTTTAGTAAAACTCTCTCAGTTTAGTAATACTCTCCCAGTTTAGTAATACTCTCTCAGTTGAGTAACACTCTCTCAGTATAGCAATACTCTCTCATTTGAGTAATACTCTCTCAGTTTAGTAATACTCTCTCAGTTGAGTAATACTCTCTCGGGTTAGTAATACTCTCCCAGTTTAGAAATACTCTCTCAGTTTAGTAATACTCTCTCAGTTTAGTAATACTCTCTCAGTTGAGTAATACTCTCTCCGGTTAGTACTACTCTCTCAGTTTAGTAATGCTCTCTCCGTTTAGTAATGCTCTCTCAGTTTAGTAATACTCTCTCAGTTGAGTAATACTCTCTCAGTTTAGTAATACTCTCTCAGTTGAGTAATACTCTCTCGTCTAGTAATACTCTCTCAGTTTAGTAATACTCTCTCAGTTGAGTAATACTCTCTCGGGTTAGTAATACTCTCTCAGTTTAGTAATGCTCTCTCAGTTTAGTAATGCTCTCTCAGTTTAGTAATACTCTCTCAGTTTAGTAATACTCTCTCAGTATAGCAATACTCTCTCATTTGAGTAATACTCTCTCAGTTTAGTAATACTCTCTCAGTTGAGTAATACTCTCTCGGGTTAGTAATACTCTCTCAGTGTAGTAATGATCTCTCAGTTTAGTAATACTCTCTCGGGTTAGTAATACTCTCTCAGTTGAGTAATACTCTCTCAGTTTAGTAATACTCTCTCAGTTGAGTAATACTCTCTCAGTATAGCAATACTCTCTCATTTTAGTAATACTCTCTCAGTTTAGTAATACTCTCCCAGTTTAGTAATACTCTCTCAGTTTAGTAATACTCTCACGGGTTAGTAATACTCTCTCAGTTTAGTAATATTTTCTCAGTTTAGTAATACTCTCTCGGGTTAGTAATACTCTCTCAGTTTAGTAATACTCTCTCGGGTTAGTAATACTCTCTCAGTTTAGTAATATTTTCTCAGTTTAGTAATACTCTCTCAGTTGAGTAATACTCTCTCAGTATAGCAATACTCTCTCATTTTAGTAATACTCTCTAAGTTTAGTAATACTCTCTAAGTTTAGTAATACTCTACCAGTTTAGTAATACTCTCTTATTTTAATAATAATCTCTCGGGTTAGTAATACTCTCTCGGTTGAGTAATACTATCTCAGTTTAGTAATACTCTCTCAGTTTAGTAATACTTTCTCAGTTGAGTAATACTCTCTCGGGTTAGTAATACTCTCCCAGTTTAGAAATACTCTCTCAGTTGAGTAATACTCTCTCAGTTGAGTAATGGTCCCTCAGTTTAGTAATACTCTCTCAGTATAGCAATACTCTCTCATTTGAGTAATACTCTCTCAGTTTAGTAATACTCTCTCGGTTGAGTAATACTCTCTCGGGTTAGTAATACTCTCTCAGTTTAGTAATGCTCTCTCAGTTTAGTAATACTCTCTCAGTTTAGTAATACTCTCTCAGTTGAGTAATACTCTCTCGGGTTAGTACTACTCTCTCAGTTTAGTAATGCTCTCTCAGTTTAGTAATACTCTCTCAGTTTAGTAATACTCTCTCAGTTGAGTAATACTCTCTCAGTTGAGTAATACTCTCTCAGTTGAGTAATACTCTCTCGTCTAGTAATACTCTCTCAGTTTAGTAATACTCTCTCAGTTTAGTAATACTCTCTCGGGTTAGTAATACTCTCTAAGTTTAGTAATGCTCTCTCAGTTTAGTAATACTCTCTCAGTTTAGTAATACTCTCTCAGTTTAGTAATACTCTCTCAGTATAGCAATACTCTCTCATTTGAGTAATCATCTCTCAGTTTAGTAATACTCTCTCAGTTGAGTAATACTCTCTCGGGTTAGTAATACTCTCTCAGTTTAGTAATGATCTCTCAGTTTAGTAATACTCTCTCGGGTTAGTAATACTCTCTCAGTTTAGTAATAATCTCTCAGTTGAGTAATACTCTCTCAGTATAGCAATACTCTCTAATTTTAGTAATACTCTCTCAGTTTAGTAATACCCTCCCAGTTTAGTAATACTCTCTCAGTTTAGTAATACTCTCACGGGTTAGTAATACTCTCTCAGTTTAGTAATATTTTCTCAGTTTAGTAATACTCTCTCGGGTTAGTAATACTCTCTCAGTTTAGTAATACTCTCTCGGGTTAGTAATTCTCTCTGTTTAGTAATATTTTCTCAGTTTAGTAATACTCTCTCAGTTGAGTAATACTCTCTCAGTATAGCAATACTCTCTCATTTTAGTAATACTCTCTCAGTTTAGTAATACTCTACCAGTTTAGTAATACTCTCTCATTTTAATAATACTCTCTCGGGTTAGTAATACTCTCGCGGTTGAGTAATACTATCTCAGTTTAGTAAAACTCTCTCAGTTTAGTAATAGTCTCCCAGTTTAGTAATACTCTCTCAGTTTAGTAATACTCTCACGGGTTAGTAATACTCTCTCAGTTTAGTAATATTTTCTCAGTTTAGTAATACTCTCTCGGGTTAGTAATACTCTCTCAGTTTAGTAATACTCTCTCGGGTTAGTAATACTCTCTCAGTTTAGTAATATTTTCTCAGTTTAGTAATACTCTCTCAGTTGAGTAATACTCTCTCAGTATAGCAATAACTCTCTCATTTTAGTAATACTCTCTAAGTTTAGTAATACTCTACCAGTTTAGTAATACTCTCTCATTTTAATAATAATCTCTCGGGTTAGTAATACTCTCTCGGTTGAGTAATACTATCTCAGTTTAGTAATACACTCCCAGTTTAGTAATACTCTCTCAGTTGAGTAATGCTCCCTCAGTTTAGTAATACTCTCTCATTTGAGTAATACTCTCTCAGTTTAGTAATACTCTCTCAGTTGAGTAATACTCTCTCGGGTTAGTAATAGTCTCCCAGTTTAGAAATACTCTCTCAGTTGAGTAATACGCTCTCAGTTGAGTAATGCTCCCTCAGTTTAGTAATACTCTCTCAGTATAGCAATACTCTCTCATTTGAGTAATACTCTCTCAGTTTAGTAATACTCTCTCGGTTGAGTAATACTCTCTCGGGTTAGTAATACTCTCTCAGTTTAGTAATGCTCTCTCAGTTTAGTAATACTCTCTCAGTTTAGTAATACTCTCTCAGTAAGAAATACTCTCTCGGGTTAGTACTACTCTCTCAGTTTAGTAATGCTCTCTCAGTTTAGTAATACTCTCTCAGTTTAGTAATACTCTCTCAGTTGAGTAATACTCTCTCAGTTGAGTAATACTCTCTCAGTTGAGTAATACTCTCTCGTCTAGTAATACTCTCTCAGTTTAGTAATACTCTCTCAGTTTTGTAATACTCTCTCGGGTTAGTAATACTCTCTCAGTTTAGTAATGCTCTCTCAGTTTAGTAATACTCTCTCAGTTTAGTAATACTCTCTCAGTTTAGTAATACTCTCTCAGTATAGCAATACCTTCTCATTTGAGTAATACTCTCTCAGTTTAGTAATACTCTCTCAGTTGAGTAATACTCTCTCGGGTTAGTAATACTCTCTCAGTTTAGTAATGATCTCTCGGTTTAGTAATACTCTCTCGGGTTAGTAATACTCTCTCAGTTTAGTAATACTCTCTCAGTTGAGTAATACTCTCTCAGTATAGCAATACTCTCAAATTTTAGTAATACTCTCTCAGTTTAGTAATACTCTCCCAGTTTAGTAATACTCTCTCAGTTTAGTAATACTCTCACGGGTTAGTAATACTCTCTCAGTTTAGTAATACTCTCTCAGTTTAGTAATACTCTCTCAGTATAGCAATACCTTCTCATTTGAGTAATACTCTCTCAGTTTAGTAATACTCTCTCAGTTGAGTAATACTCTCTCGGGTTAGTAATACTCTCTCAGTTTAGTAATGATCTCTCGGTTTAGTAATACTCTCTCGGGTTAGTAATACTCTCCCAGTTTAGTAATACTCTCTCAGTTGAGTAATACTCTCTCAGTTGAGTAATACTCTCTCAGTATAGCAATACTCTCTCATTTTAGTAATACTCTCTCAGTTTAGTAATACTCTTCCAGTTTAGTAATACTCTCTCAGTTTAGTAATACTCTCACGGGTTAGTAATACTCTCTCAGTTTAGTAATATTTTCTCAGTTTAGTAATACTCTCTCAGTTGAGTAATACTCTCTCAGTATAGCAATACTTTCTCATTTTAGTAATACTCTCTCAGTTTAGTAATACTCTACCAGTTTAGTAATACTCTCTCATTTTAATAATACTCTCTCGGGTTAGTAATACTCTCTCGGTTGAGTAATACTATCTCAGTTTAGTAAAACTCTCTCAGTTTAGTAATACTCTCCCAGTTTAGTAATACTCTCTCAGTTGAGTAACACTCTCTCAGTATAGCAATACTCTCTCATTTGAGTAATACTCTCTCAGTTAAGTAATACTCTCTCAGTTGAGTAATACTCTCTCGGGTTAGTAATACTCTCCCAGTTTAGAAATACTCTCTCAGTTGGGTAAAACTCTCTCAGTCTAGTAATACTCTCTCAGTCTAGTAATTCTCTCTCAGGTTAGTAATGCTCTCTCAGTTTAGTAATACTCTCTCAGTTGAGTAATACTCTCTCAGTTTAGTAATACTCTCTCAGTTTAGTAATTCTCTCTCAGTTGAGTAATACTCTCTCAGTTGAGTAATACTATCTTGTCTAGTAATACTCTCTTGGTTTAGTAATACTCTCTCATTTTAGTAATACTCTCTCAGTTTAGTAATACTCTCTCAGTTTAGTAAAACTCTCTCAGTTTAGTACTACTCTCTCAGTTTAGTAATACTCTCTCAGTCGAGTAATACTCTCTCGTCTAGTAATACTCTCTCAGTTTAGTAATACTCTCTCAGTTTAGTAATACTCTCTCAGTTTAGTAATACTCTCTCAGTTTTAGTAATACTCTCTCGGGTTAGTAATACTCTCTCAGTTTAGTAATACTCTCTTAGTTGCGTAATACTCTCTCAGTCTAGTAATACTCTCTCAGTCTAGTAATACTCTCTCAGTTTAGTAATGCTCTCTCAGTGTAGTAATACTATCTCAGTTTAGTAAAACTCTCTCAGTTTAGTAATACTCTCCCAGTTTAGTAATACTCTCTCAGTTGAGTAACACTCTCTCAGTATAGCAATACTCTCTCATTTGAGTAATACTCTCTCAGTTTAGTAATACTCTCTCATTTGAATAATACTCTCTCGGGTTTGTAATACTCTCCCAGTTTAGAAATACTTTCTCTGTTGGGTAAAACTCTCTCAGTCTAGTAATACTCTCTCAGTCTAGTAATACTCTCTCAGGTTAGTAATGCTCTCTCAGTTTAGTAATACTCTCTCAGTTGAGTAATACTCTCTCAGTTGAGTAATACTATCTTGTCTAGTAATACTCTCTCAGTTTAGTAATGCTCTCTCAGTGTAGTAATACTCTCTCAGTTTAGTAATACTCTCTCAGTTGAGTAATACTCTCGGGTTAGTAATACTCTCTCAGTCTAGTAATACTCTCTCAGTTTAGTAATGCTCTCTCAGTTTAGTAATACTCTCTCAGTTGAGTAATACTCTCTCAGTTGAGTAATCCTCTCTCAGTTTAGTAATACTCTCTCAGTTTAGTAATACTCTCACGGGTTAGTAATACTCTCTCAGTTTAGTAATACTCTCTCGGGTTAGTAATACTCTCTCAGTTTAGTAATATTTTCTCAGTTTAGCAATACTCTCTCAGTTGAGCAATACTCTCTCAGTATAGCAATACTCTCTCATTTTAGTAATACTCTCTCAGTTTAGTAATACTCTACCAGTTTAGTAATACTCTCTCATTTTAATAATACTCTCTCGGGTTAGTAATACACTCTCGGTTGAGTAATACTATCTCAGTTTAGTAAAACTCTCTCAGTTTAGTAATACTCTTCCAGTTTAGTAATACTCTCCCAGTTGAGTAACACTCTCTCAGTATAGCAAAACTCTCTCATTTGAGTAATACTCTCTCAGTTTAGTAATACTCTCTAGGTTGAGTAATACTCTCTCGGGTTAGTAATACTCTCCCAGTTTAGTAATACTCTCTCAGTTGAGTAATACTCTCTCAGTTGAGTAATACTCCCTCAGTTTAGTAATACTCTCTCAGTTTAGTAATACTCTCTCAGTTTAGTAATACTCTCTCGGTTGAGTAATACTCTCTCGGGTTAGTAATACTCTCTCAGTTTAGTAATGCTCTCTCAGTTTAGTAATACTCTCTCAGTTTAGTAATACTCTCTCAGTTGAGTAATACTCTCTCGGGTTAGTACTACTCTCTCAGTTTAGTAATGCTCTCTCAGTTTAGTAATACTCTCTCAGTTTAGTAATACTCTCTCAGTTGAGTAATACTCTCTCGTCTAGTAATACTCTCTCAGTTTAGTAATACTCTCTCAGTTTAGTAATACTCTCTCGGGTTAGTAATACTCTCTAAGTTTAGTAATGCTCTCTCAGTTTAGTAATACTCTCTCAGTTTAGTAATACTCTCTCAGTTTAGTAATACTCTCTCAGTATAGCAATACTCTCTCATTTGAGTAATACTCTCTCAGTTTAGTAATGATCTCTCAGTTTAGTAATACTCTCTCGGGTTAGTAATACTCTCTCAGTTTAGTAATAATCTCTCAGTTTAGTAATACTCTCTCAGTATAGCAATACTCTCTCATTTTAGTAATACTCTCTCAGTTTAGTAATACTCTCCCAGTTTAGTAATACTCTCTCAGTTTAGTAATACTCTCACGGGTTAGTAATACTCTCTCAGTTTAGTAATATTTTCTCAGTTTAGTAATACTCTCTCGGGTTAGTAATACTCTCTCAGTTTATTAATACTCTCTCGGGTTAGTAATACTCTCTCAGTATAGTAATACTTTCTCATTTTAGTAATACTCTCTCAGTTTAGTAATACTCTACCAGTTTAGTAATACTCTCTCATTTTAATAATACTCTCTCGGGTTAGTAATACTCTCTCGGTTGAGTAATACTATCTCAGTTTAGTAAAACTCTCTCAGTTTAGTAATACTCTCCCAGTTTAGTAATACTCTCTCAGTTGAGTAACACTCTCTCAGTATAGCAATACTCTCTCATTTGAGTAATACTCTCTCAGTTAAGTAATACTCTCTCAGTTGAGTAATACTCTCTCGGGTTAGTAATACTCTCCCAGTTTAGAAATACTCTCTCAGTTGGGTAAAACTCTCTCAGTCTAGTAATACTCTCTCAGTCTAGTAATTCTCTCTCAGGTTAGTAATGCTCTCTCAGTTTAGTAATACTTTCTCAGTTGAGTAATACTCTCTCAGTTTAGTAATACTCTCTCAGTTTAGTAATTCTCTCTCAGTTGAGTAATACTCTCTCAGTTGAGTAATACTATCTTGTCTAGTAATACTCTCTTGGTTTAGTAATACTCTCTCATTTTAGTAATACTATCTCAGTTTAGTAATACTCTCTCAGTTGAGTAATAATCTCTCAGTTTAGTACTACTCTCTCAGTTGAGTAATACTCTCTCAGTCGAGTAATACTCTCTCGTCTAGTAATACTCTCTCAGTTTAGTAATACTCTCTCAGTTTAGTAATACTCTCTCAGTTTAGTAATACTCTCTCAGTTTTAGTAATACTCTCTCGGGTTAGTAATACTCTCTCAGTTTAGTAATACTCTCTTAGTTGCGTAATACTCTCTCAGTCTAGTAATACTCTCTCAGTCTAGTAATACTCTCTCAGTTTAGTAATGCTCTCTCAGTGTAGTAATACTATCTCAGTTTAGTAAAACTCTCTCAGTTTAGTAATACTCTCCCAGTTTAGTAATACTCTCTCAGTTGAGTAACACTCTCTCAGTATAGCAATACTCTCTCATTTGAGTAATACTCTCTCAGTTTAGTAATACTCTCTCATTTGAATAATACTCTCTCGGGTTTGTAATACTCTCCCAGTTTAGAAATACTTTCTCTGTTGGGTAAAACTCTCTCAGTCTAGTAATACTCTCTCAGTCTAGTAATACTCTCTCAGGTTAGTAATGCTCTCTCAGTTTAGTAATACTCTCTCAGTTGAGTAATACTCTCTCAGTTGAGTAATACTATCTTGTCTAGTAATACTCTCTCAGTTTAGTAATGCTCTCTCAGTGTAGTAATACTCTCTCAGTTTAGTAATACTCTCTCAGTTGAGTAATACTCTCGGGTTAGTAATACTCTCTCAGTCTAGTAATACTCTCTCAGTTTAGTAATGCTCTCTCAGTTTAGTAATACTCTCTCAGTTGAGTAATACTCTCTCAGTTGAGTAATCCTCTCTCAGTTTAGTAATACTCTCTCAGTTTAGTAATACTCTCACGGGTTAGTAATACTCTCTCAGTTTAGTAATACTCTCTCGGGTTAGTAATACTCTCTCAGTTTAGTAATATTTTCTCAGTTTAGCAATACTCTCTCAGTTGAGCAATACTCTCTCAGTATAGCAATACTCTCTCATTTTAGTAATACTCTCTCAGTTTAGTAATACTCTACCAGTTTAGTAATACTCTCTCATTTTAATAATACTCTCTCGGGTTAGTAATACACTCTCGGTTGAGTAATACTATCTCAGTTTAGTAAAACTCTCTCAGTTTAGTAATACTCTTCCAGTTTAGTAATACTCTCCCAGTTGAGTAACACTCTCTCAGTATAGCAAAACTCTCTCATTTGAGTAATACTCTCTCAGTTTAGTAATACTCTCTAGGTTGAGTAATACTCTCTCGGGTTAGTAATACTCTCCCAGTTTAGTAATACTCTCTCAGTTGAGTAATACTCTCTCAGTTGAGTAATACTCCCTCAGTTTAGTAATACTCTCTCAGTTTAGTAATACTCTCTCAGTTTAGTAATACTCTCTCGGTTGAGTAATACTCTCTCGGGTTAGTAATACTCTCTCAGTTTAGTAATGCTCTCTCAGTTTAGTAATACTCTCTCAGTTTAGTAATACTCTCTCAGTTTAGTAATACTCTCTCGGGTTAGTACTACTCTCTCAGTTTAGTAATACTCTCACAGTTTAGTAATACTCTCTCAGTTTAGTAATACTCTCTCAGTTTAGTAATACTCTCTCAGTTTAGTAATACTACTCTCTCAGTTTAGTAATACTCTCTCAGTTTAGTAATACTCTCTCGGGTTAGTAATACTCTCTAAGTTTAGTAATGCTCTCTCAGTTTAGTAATACTCTCTCAGTTTAGTAATACTCTCTCAGTTTAGTAATACTCTCTCAGTATAGCAATACTCTCTCATTTGAGTAATACTCTCTCAGTTTAGTAATGATCTCTCAGTTTAGTAATACTCTCTCGGGTTAGTAATACTCTCTCAGTTTAGTAATAATCTCTCAGTTTAGTAATACTCTCTCAGTATAGCAATACTCTCTCATTTTAGTAATACTCTCTCAGTTTAGTAATACTCTCCCAGTTTAGTAATACTCTCTCAGTTTAGTAATACTCTCACGGGTTAGTAATACTCTCTCAGTTTAGTAATATTTTCTCAGTTTAGTAATACCCTCTCGGGTTAGTAATACTCTCTCAGTTTAGTAATACTCTCTCGGGTTAGTAATACTCTCTCAGTTTAGTAATATTTTCTCAGTTTAGTAATACTCTCTCAGTTGAGTAATACTCTCTCAGTTTAGCAATACTCTCTCAGTTTAGTAATACTCTCTCAGTTTAGTAATACTCTACCAGTTTAGTAATACTCTCTCATTTTAATAATACTCTCTCGGGTTAGTAATACTCTCTCATTTTAATAATACTCTCTCGGGTTAGTAATACTCTCGCGGTTGAGTAATACTATCTCAGTTTAGTAAAACTCTCTCAGTTTAGTAATACTCTCCCAGTTTAGTAATACTCTCTCAGTTTAGTAATACTCTCACGGGTTAGTAATACTCTCTCAGTTTAGTAATATTTTCTCAGTTTAGTAATACTCTCTCGGGTTAGTAATACTCTCTCAGTTTAGTAATACTCTCTCGGGTTAGTAATACTCTCTCAGTTTAGTAATATTTTCTCAGTTTAGTAATACTCTCTCAGTTGAGTAATACTCTCTCAGTATAGCAATACTCTCTCAGTAATACTCTCTAAGTTTAGTAATACTCTACCAGTTTAGTAATACTCTCTCATTTTAATAATAATCTCTCAGTTTAGTAATACTCTCTCAGTTGAGTAATACTCTCTCGGGTTAGTAATAGTCTCCCAGTTTAGAAATACTCTCTCAGTTGAGTAATACGCTCTCAGTTGAGTAATGCTCCCTCAGTTTAGTAATACTCTCTCAGTATAGCAATACTCTCTAAGTTTAGTAATACTCTACCAGTTTAGTAATACTCTCTCATTTTAATAATAATCTCTCGGGTTAGTAATACTCTCTCGGTTGAGTAATACTCTCCCAGTTTAGTAATACTCTCTCATTTGAGTAATACTCTCTCAGTTTAGTAATACTCTCTCAGTTTAGTAATACTCTCTCAGTTGAGTAATACTCTCTCGGGTTAGTAATACTCTCTCAGTTTAGTAATGATCTCTCGGTTTAGTAATACTCTCTCGGGTTAGTAATACTCTCTCAGTTTAGTAATACTCTCTCAGTTGAGTAATACTCTCTCAGTATAGCAATACTCTCTCATTTTAGTAATACTCTCTCAGTTTAGTAATACTCTCCCAGTTTAGTAATACTCTCTCAGTTTAGTAATACTCTCACGGGTTAGTAATACTCTCTCAGTTTAGTAATACTCTCTCAGTTTAGTAATACTCTCTCAGTATAGCAATACCTTCTCATTTGAGTAATACTCTCTCAGTTTAGTAATACTCTCTCAGTTGAGTAATACTCTCTCGGGTTAGTAATACTCTCTCAGTTTAGTAATGATCTCTCGGTTTAGTAATACTCTCTCGGGTTAGTAATACTCTCCCAGTTTAGTAATACTCTCTCAGTTGAGTAATACTCTCTCAGTTGAGTAATACTCTCTCAGTATAGCAATACTCTCTCATTTTAGTAATACTCTCTCAGTTTAGTAATACTCTTCCAGTTTAGTAATACTCTCTCAGTTTAGTAATACTCTCACGGGTTAGTAATACTCTCTCAGTTTAGTAATATTTTCTCAGTTTAGTAATACTCTCTCAGTTGAGTAATACTCTCTCAGTATAGCAATACTTTCTCATTTTAGTAATACTCTCTCAGTTTAGTAATACTCTACCAGTTTAGTAATACTCTCTCATTTTAATAATACTCTCTCGGGTTAGTAATACTCTCTCGGTTGAGTAATACTATCTCAGTTTAGTAAAACTCTCTCAGTTTAGTAATACTCTCCCAGTTTAGTAATACTCTCTCAGTTGAGTAACACTCTCTCAGTATAGCAATACTCTCTCATTTGAGTAATACTCTCTCAGTTAAGTAATACTCTCTCAGTTGAGTAATACTCTCTCGGGTTAGTAATACTCTCCCAGTTTAGAAATACTCTCTCAGTTGGGTAAAACTCTCTCAGTCTAGTAATACTCTCTCAGTCTAGTAATTCTCTCTCAGGTTAGTAATGCTCTCTCAGTTTAGTAATACTCTCTCAGTTGAGTAATACTCTCTCAGTTTAGTAATACTCTCTCAGTTTAGTAATTCTCTCTCAGTTGAGTAATACTCTCTCAGTTGAGTAATACTATCTTGTCTAGTAATACTCTCTTGGTTTAGTAATACTCTCTCATTTTAGTAATACTATCTCAGTTTAGTAATACTCTCTCAGTTGAGTAATAATCTCTCAGTTTAGTACTACTCTCTCAGTTGAGTAATACTCTCTCAGTCGAGTAATACTCTCTCGTCTAGTAATACTCTCTCAGTTTAGTAATACTCTCTCAGTTTAGTAATACTCTCTCAGTTTAGTAATACTCTCTCAGTTTTAGTAATACTCTCTCGGGTTAGTAATACTCTCTCAGTTTAGTAATACTCTCTTAGTTGCGTAATACTCTCTCAGTCTAGTAATACTCTCTCAGTCTAGTAATACTCTCTCAGTTTAGTAATGCTCTCTCAGTGTAGTAATACTATCTCAGTTTAGTAAAACTCTCTCAGTTTAGTAATACTCTCCCAGTTTAGTAATACTCTCTCAGTTGAGTAACACTCTCTCAGTATAGCAATACTCTCTCATTTGAGTAATACTCTCTCAGTTTAGTAATACTCTCTCATTTGAATAATACTCTCTCGGGTTTGTAATACTCTCCCAGTTTAGAAATACTTTCTCTGTTGGGTAAAACTCTCTCAGTCTAGTAATACTCTCTCAGTCTAGTAATACTCTCTCAGGTTAGTAATGCTCTCTCAGTTTAGTAATACTCTCTCAGTTGAGTAATACTCTCTCAGTTGAGTAATACTATCTTGTCTAGTAATACTCTCTCAGTTTAGTAATGCTCTCTCAGTGTAGTAATACTCTCTCAGTTTAGTAATACTCTCTCAGTTGAGTAATACTCTCGGGTTAGTAATACTCTCTCAGTCTAGTAATACTCTCTCAGTTTAGTAATACTCTCTCAGTTTAGTAATACTCTCTCAGTTTAGTAATACTCTCTCAGTTTAGTAATCCTCTCTCAGTTTAGTAATACTCTCTCAGTTTAGTAATACTCTCACGGGTTAGTAATACTCTCTCAGTTTAGTAATACTCTCTCGGGTTAGTAATACTCTCTCAGTTTAGTAATATTTTCTCAGTTTAGCAATACTCTCTCAGTTGAGCAATACTCTCTCAGTATAGCAATACTCTCTCATTTTAGTAATACTCTCTCAGTTTAGTAATACTCTACCAGTTTAGTAATACTCTCTCATTTTAATAATACTCTCTCGGGTTAGTAATACACTCTCGGTTTAGTAATACTATCTCAGTTTAGTAAAACTCTCTCAGTTTAGTAATACTCTTCCAGTTTAGTAATACTCTCCCAGTTGAGTAACACTCTCTCAGTATAGCAAAACTCTCTCATTTGAGTAATACTCTCTCAGTTTAGTAATACTCTCTAGGTTGAGTAATACTCTCTCGGGTTAGTAATACTCTCCCAGTTTAGTAATACTCTCTCAGTTGAGTAATACTCTCTCAGTTGAGTAATACTCCCTCAGTTTAGTAATACTCTCTCAGTTTAGTAATACTCTCTCAGTTTAGTAATACTCTCTCGGTTGAGTAATACTCTCTCGGGTTAGTAATACTCTCTCAGTTTAGTAATGCTCTCTCAGTTTAGTAATACTCTCTCAGTTTAGTAATACTCTCTCAGTTGAGTAATGCTCTCTCGGGTTAGTACTACTCTCTCAGTTTAGTAATGCTCTCTCAGTTTAGTAATACTCTCTCAGTTGAGTAATACTCTCTCAGTTGAGTAATACTCTCTCGTCTAGTAATACTCTCTCAGTTTAGTAATACTCTCTCAGTTTAGTAATACTCTCTCGGGTTAGTAATACTCTCTAAGTTTAGTAATGCTCTCTCAGTTTAGTAATACTCTCTCAGTTTAGTAATACTCTCTCAGTTTAGTAATACTCTCTCAGTATAGCAATACTCTCTCATTTGAGTAATACTCTCTCAGTTTAGTAATGATCTCTCAGTTTAGTAATACTCTCTCGGGTTAGTAATACTCTCTCAGTTTAGTAATAATCTCTCAGTTTAGTAATACTCTCTCAGTATAGCAATACTCTCTCATTTTAGTAATACTCTCTCAGTTTAGTAATACTCTCCCAGTTTAGTAATACTCTCTCAGTTTAGTAATACTCTCACGGGTTAGTAATACTCTCTCAGTTTAGTAATATTTTCTCAGTTTAGTAATACTCTCTCGGGTTAGTAATACTCTCTCAGTTTATTAATACTCTCTCGGGTTAGTAATACTCTCTCAGTATAGTAATATTTTCTCAGTTTAGTAATACTCTCTCAGTTGAGTAATACTCTCTCAGTATAGCAATGCTCTCTCATTTTAGTAATACTCTCTCAGTTTAGTAATACTCTACCAGTTTAGTAATACTCTCTCATTTTAATAATACTCTCTCGGGTTAGTAATACTCTCTCATTTTAATAATACTCTCTCGGGTTAGTAATACTCTCGCGGTTGAGTAATACTATCTCAGTTTAGTAAAACTCTCTCAGTTTAGTAATACTCTCCCAGTTTAGTAATACTCTCTCAGTTTAGTAATACTCTCACGGGTTAGTAATACTCTCTCAGTTTAGTAATATTTTCTCAGTTTAGTAATACTCTCTCGGGTTAGTAATACTCTCTCAGTTTAGTAATACTCTCTCGGGTTAGTAATACTCTCTCAGTTTAGTAATATTTTCTCAGTTTAGTAATACTCTCTCAGTTGAGTAATACTCTCTCAGTATAGCAATAACTCTCTCATTTTAGTAATACTCTCTAAGTTTAGTAATACTCTACCAGTTTAGTAATACTCTCTCATTTTAATAATAATCTCTCGGGTTAGTAATACTCTCTCGGTTGAGTAATACTATCTCAGTTTAGTAATACTCTCCCAGTTTAGTAATACTCTCTCAGTTGAGTAATGCTCCCTCAGTTTAGTAATACTCTCTCATTTGAGTAATACTCTCTCAGTTTAGTAATACTCTCTCAGTTGAGTAATACTCTCTCGGGTTAGTAATAGTCTCCCAGTTTAGAAATACTCTCTCAGTTGAGTAATACGCTCTCAGTTGAGTAATGCTCCCTCAGTTTAGTAATACTCTCTCAGTATAGCAATACTCTCTAAGTTTAGTAATACTCTACCAGTTTAGTAATACTCTCTCATTTTAATAATAATCTCTCGGGTTAGTAATACTCTCTCGGTTGAGTAATACTCTCCCAGTTTAGTAATACTCTCCCAGTTTAGTAATACTCTCTCATTTGAGTAATACTCTCTCAGTTTAGTAATACTCTCTCAGTTGAGTAATACTCTCTCGGGTTAGTAATAGTCTCCCAGTTTAGAAATACTCTCTCAGTTGAGTAATACGCTCTCAGTTGAGTAATGCTCCCTCAGTTTAGTAATACTCTCTCAGTATAGCAATACTCTCTCATTTGAGTAATACTCTCTCAGTTTAGTAATACTCTCTCGGTTGAGTAATACTCTCTCGGGTTAGTAATACTCTCTCAGTTTAGTAATGCTCTCTCAGTTTAGTAATACTCTCTCAGTTTAGTAATACTCTCTCAGTTTTGTAATACTCTCTCGGGTTAGTACTACTCTCTCAGTTTAGTATTGCTCTCTCAGTTTAGTAATACTCTCTCAGTTTAGTAATACTCTCTCAGTTGAGTAATACTCTCTCGGGTTAGTACTACTCTCTCAGTTTAGTAATGCTCTCTCAGTTTAGTAATACTCTCTCAGTTGAGTAATACTCTCTCAGTTGAGTAATACTCTCTCGTCTAGTAATACTCTCTCAGTTTAGTAATACTCTCTCAGTTTAGTAATACTCTCTCGGGTTAGTAATACTCTCTAAGTTTAGTAATGCTCTCTCAGTTTAGTAATACTCTCTCAGTTTAGTAATACTCTCTCAGTTTAGTAATACTCTCTCAGTATAGCAATACTCTCTCATTTGAGTAATACTCTCTCAGTTTAGTAATACTCTCTCAGTTGAGTAATACTCTCTCGGGTTAGTAATACTCTCTCAGTTTAGTAATGATCTCTCAGTTTAGTAATACTCTCTCGGGTTAGTAATACTCTCTCAGTATAGCAATACTCTCTCATTTGAGTAATACTCTCTCAGTTTAGTAATGATCTCTCAGTTTAGTAATACTCTCTCGGGTTAGTAATACTCTCTCAGTTTAGTAATAATCTCTCAGTTTAGTAATACTCTCTCAGTATAGCAATACTCTCTCATTTTAGTAATACTCTCTCAGTTTAGTAATACTCTCCCAGTTTAGTAATACTCTCTCAGTTTAGTAATACTCTCACGGGTTAGTAATACTCTCTCAGTTTAGTAATATTTTCTCAGTTTAGTAATACTCTCTCAGTTGAGTAATACTCTCTCAGTATAGCAATACTCTCTCATTTTAGTAATACTCTCTCAGTTTAGTAATACTCTACCAGTTTAGTAATACTCTCTCATTTTAATAATACTCTCTCGGGTTAGTAATACTCTCTCATTTTAATAATACTCTCTCGGGTTAGTAATACTCTCGCGGTTGAGTAATACTATCTCAGTTTAGTAAAACTCTCTCAGTTTAGTAATACTCTCCCAGTTTAGTAATACTCTCTCAGTTTAGTAATACTCTCACGGGTTAGTAATACTCTCTCAGTTTAGTAATATTTTCTCAGTTTAGTAATACTCTCTCGGGTTAGTAATACTCTCTCAGTTTAGTAATACTCTCTCGGGTTAGTAATACTCTCTCAGTTTAGTAATATTTTCTCAGTTTAGTAATACTCTCTCAGTTGAGTAATACTCTCTCAGTATAGCAATAACTCTCTCATTTTAGTAATACTCTCTAAGTTTAGTAATACTCTACCAGTTTAGTAATACTCTCTCATTTTAATAATAATCTCTCGGGTTAGTAATACTCTCTCGGTTGAGTAATACTATCTCAGTTTAGTAATACTCTCCCAGTTTAGTAATACTCTCTCAGTTGAGTAATGCTATCTCAGTTTAGTAATACTCTCTCAGTTTAGTAATATTCTCTCAGTTTAGTAATACTCTCTCAGTTTAGTAATACTCTCTCGGGTTAGTAATAGTCTCCCAGTTTAGAAATACTCTCTCAGTTGAGTAATACGCTCTCAGTTGAGTAATGCTCCCTCAGTTTAGTAATACTCTCTCAGTATAGCAATACTCTCTCATTTGAGTAATACTCTCTCAGTTTAGTAATACTCTCTCGGTTGAGTAATACTCTCTCGGGTTAGTAATACTCTCTCAGTTTAGTAATGCTCTCTCAGTTTAGTAATACTCTCTCAGTTTAGTAATACTCTCTCAGTAAGTAATACTCTCTCGGGTTAGTACTACTCTCTCAGTTTAGTAATGCTCTCTCAGTTTAGTAATACTCTCTCAGTTTAGTAATACTCTCTCAGTTGAGTAATACTCTCTCAGTTGAGTAATACTCTCTCAGTTGAGTAATACTCTCTCGTCTAGTAATACTCTCTCAGTTTAGTAATACTCTCTCAGTTTTGTAATACTCTCTCGGGTTAGTAATACTCTCTCAGTTTAGTAATGCTCTCTCAGTTTAGTAATACTCTCTTAGTTTAGTAATACTCTCTCAGTTGAGTAATACTCTCTCGGGTTAGTACTACTCTCTCAGTTTAGTAATGCTCTCTCAGTTTAGTAATACTCTCTCAGTTGAGTAATACTCTCTCAGTTGAGTAATACTCTCTCGGGTTAGTACTACTCTCTCAGTTTAGTAATGCTCTCTCAGTTTAGTAATACTCTCTCAGTTTAGTAATACTCTCTCAGTTTAGTAATACTCTCTCAGTTTAGTAATACTCTCTCAGTATAGCAATACTCTCTCATTTGAGTAATACTCTCTCAGTTTAGTAATACTCTCTCAGTTGAGTAATACTCTCTCGGGTTAGTAATACTCTCTCAGTTTAGTAATGATCTCTCAGTTTAGTAATACTCTCTCGGGTTAGTAATACTCTCTCAGTTTAGTAATAATCTCTCAGTTTAGTAATACTCTCTCAGTATAGCAATACTCTCTCATTTTAGTAATACTCTCTCAGTTTAGTAATACTCTCCCAGTTTAGTAATACTCTCTCAGTTTAGTAATACTCTCACGGTTTAGTAATACTCTCTCAGTTTAGTAATATTTTCTCAGTTTAGTAATACTCTCTCGGGTTAGTAATACTCTCTCAGTTTAGTAATACTCTCTCGGGTTAGTAATACTCTCTCAGTTTAGTAATATTTTCTCAGTTTAGTAATACTCTCTCAGTTGAGTAATACTCTCTCAGTATAGCAATACTCTCTCATTTTAGTAATACTCTCTCAGTTTAGTAATACTCTACCAGTTTAGTAATACTCTCTCATTTTAATAATACTCTCTCGGGTTAGTAATACTCTCGCGGTTGAGTAATACTATCTCAGTTTAGTAAAACTCTCTCAGTTTAGTAATACTCTCCCAGTTTAGTAATACTCTCTCAGTTTAGTAATACTCTCACGGGTTAGTAATACTCTCTCAGTTTAGTAATATTTTCTCAGTTTAGTAATACTCTCTCGGGTTAGTAATACTCTCTCAGTTTAGTAATACTCTCTCGGGTTAGTAATACTCTCTCAGTTTAGTAATATTTTCTCAGTTTAGTAATACTCTCTCAGTTGAGTAATACTCTCTCAGTATAGCAATAACTCTCTCATTTTAGTAATACTCTCTAAGTTTAGTAATACTCTACCAGTTTAGTAATACTCTCTCATTTTAATAATAATCTCTCGGGTTAGTAATACTCTCTCGGTTGAGTAATACTCTCTCAGTCTAGTAACACTCTCTCAGTTTAGTAATACTCTCTCAGTTGAGTAATGCTATCTCAGTCTAGTAACACTCTCTCATTTGAGTAATACTCTCTCAGTTTAGTAATACTCTCTCAGTTGAGTAATACTCTCTCGGGTTAGTAATAGTCTCCCAGTTTAGAAATACTCTCTCAGTTGAGTAATACGCTCTCAGTTGAGTAATGCTCCCTCAGTTTAGTAATACTCTCTCAGTATAGCAATACTCTCTCATTTGAGTAATACTCTCTCAGTTTAGTAATACTCTCTCGGTTGAGTAATACTCTCTCGGGTTAGTAATACTCGCTCAGTTTAGTAATGCTCTCTCAGTTTAGTAATACTCTCTCAGTTTAGTAATACTCTCTCAGTAAGTAATACTCTCTCGGGTTAGTACTACTCTCTCAGTTTAGTAATGCTCTCTCAGTTTAGTAATACTCTCTCAGTTTAGTAATACTCTCTCAGTTGAGTAATACTCTCTCAGTTGAGTAATACTCTCTCAGTTGAGTAATACTCTCTCGTCTAGTAATACTCTCTCAGTTGAGTAATACTCTCTCGGGTTAGTAATACTCTCTCAGTTTAGTAATGATCTCTCAGTTTAGTAATACTCTCTCGGGTTAGTAATACTCTCTCAGTTTAGTAATAATCTCTCAGTTTAGTAATACTCTCTCAGTATAGCAATACTCTCTCATTTTAGTAATACTCTCTCAGTTTAGTAATACTCTCCCAGTTTAGTAATACTCTCTCAGTTTAGTAATACTCTCACGGGTTAGTAATACTCTCTCAGTTTAGTAATATTTTCTCAGTTTAGTAATACTCTCTCGGGTTAGTAATACTCTCTCAGTTTAGTAATACTCTCTCGGGTTAGTAATACTCTCTCAGTTTAGTAATATTTTCTCAGTTTAGTAATACTCTCTCAGTTGAGTAATACTCTCTCAGTATAGCAATACTCTCTCATTTTAGTAATACTCTCTCAGTTTAGTAATACTCTACCAGTTTAGTAATACTCTCTCATTTTAATAATACTCTCTCGGGTTAGTAATACTCTCGCGGTTGAGTAATACTATCTCAGTTTAGTAAAACTCTCTCAGTTTAGTAATACTCTCCCAGTTTAGTAATACTCTCTCAGTTTAGTAATACTCTCACGGGTTAGTAATACTCTCTCAGTTTAGTAATATTTTCTCAGTTTAGTAATACTCTCTCGGGTTAGTAATACTCTCTCAGTTTAGTAATACTCTCTCGGGTTAGTAATACTCTCTCAGTTTAGTAATATTTTCTCAGTTTAGTAATACTCTCTCAGTTGAGTAATACTCTCTCAGTATAGCAATAACTCTCTCATTTTAGTAATACTCTCTAAGTTTAGTAATACTCTACCAGTTTAGTAATACTCTCTCATTTTAATAATAATCTCTCGGGTTAGTAATACTCTCTCGGTTGAGTAATACTATCTCAGTTTAGTAACACTCTCTCAGTTTAGTAATACTCTCTCAGTTGAGTAATGCTATCTCAGTCTAGTAACACTCTCTCAGTTTAGTAATACTCTCTCAGTTTAGTAATACTCTCTCAGTTGAGTAATACTCTCTCGGGTTAGTAATAGTCTCCCAGTTTAGAAATACTCTCTCAGTTGAGTAATACGCTCTCAGTTGAGTAATGCTCCCTCAGTTTAGTAATACTCTCTCAGTATAGCAATACTCTCTCATTTGAGTAATACTCTCTCAGTTTAGTAATACTCTCTCGGTTGAGTAATACTCTCTCGGGTTAGTAATACTCGCTCAGTTTAGTAATGCTCTCTCAGTTTAGTAATACTCTCTCAGTTTAGTAATACTCTCTCAGTAAGTAATACTCTCTCGGGTTAGTACTACTCTCTCAGTTTAGTAATGCTCTCTCAGTTTAGTAATACTCTCTCAGTTTAGTAATACTCTCTCAGTTTAGTAATACTCTCTCAGTTGAGTAATACTCTCTCAGTTGAGTAATACTCTCTCGTCTAGTAATACTCTCTCAGTTTAGTAATACTCTCTCAGTTTTGTAATACTCTCTCGGGTTAGTAATACTCTCTCAGTTTAGTAATGCTCTCTCAGTTTAGTAATACTCTCTCAGTTTAGTAATACTCTCTCAGTTTAGTAATACTCTCTCAGTATAGCAATACCTTCTCATTTGAGTAATACTCTCTCAGTTTAGTAATACTCTCTCAGTTGAGTAATACTCTCTCAGGTTAGTAATACTCTCTCAGTTTAGTAATGATCTCTCGGTTTAGTAATACTCTCTCGGGTTAGTAATACTCTCTCAGTTTAGTAATACTCTCTCAGTTGAGTAATACTCTCTCAGTATAGCAATACTCTCTCATTTTAGTAATACTCTCTCAGTTTAGTAATACTCTACCAGTTTAGTAATACTCTCTCATTTTAATAATACTCTCTCGGGTTAGTAATACTCTCTCGGTTGAGTAATACTATCTCAGTTTAGTAAAACTCTCTCAGTTTAGTAATACTCTCCCAGTTTAGTAATACTCTCTCAGTTGAGTAATACTCTCTCAGGTTAGTAATGCTCTCTCAGTTTAGTAATACTCTCTCAGTTGAGTAATACTCTCTCAGTTGAGTAATACTCTCTCAGTTTAGTAATACTCTCTCAGTTTAGTAATTCTCTCTCAGTTGAGTAATACTCTCTCAGTTGAGTAATACTATCTTGTCTAGTAATACTCTCTTGGTTTAGTAATACTCTCTCATTTTAGTAATACTATCTCAGTTTAGTAATACTCTCTCAGTTTAGTAATACTCTCTCAGTTTAGTACTACTCTCTCAGTTGAGTAATACTCTCTCAGTCGAGTAATACTCTCTCGTCTAGTAATACTCTCTCAGTTTAGTAATACTCTCTCAGTTTAGTAATACTCTCTCAGTTTAGTAATACTCTATCAGTTTAGTAATACTCTCTTGGTTGAGTAATACTCTCTCAGTATAGCAATACTCTCTCATTTTAGTAATACTCTCTCAGTTTAGTAATACTCTCTCGGGTTAGTAATACTCTCTCATTTTAATAATACTCTCTCGGGTTAGTAATACTCTCTCGGTTGAGTAATACTATCTCAGTTTAGTAAAACTCTCTCAGTTTAGTAATACTCTCCCAGTTTAGTAATACTCTCTCATTTGAGTAACACTCTCTCAGTATAGCAATACTCTCTCATTTGAGTAATACTCTCTCAGTTAAGTAATACTCTCTCAGTTTAGTAATACTCTCTCGGGTTAGTAATACTCTCTCATTTTAATAATACTCTCTCGGGTTAGTAATACTCTCTCGGTTGAGTAATACTATCTCAGTTTAGTAAAACTCTCTCAGTTTAGTAATACTCTCCCAGTTTAGTAATACTCTCTCAGTTGAGTAACACTCTCTCAGTATAGCAATACTCTCTCATTTGAGTAATACTCTCTCAGTTAAGTAATACTCTCTCAGTTGAGTAATACTCTCTCGGGTTAGTAATACTCTCCCAGTTTAGAAATACTCTCTCAGTTGGGTAAAACTCTCTCAGTCTAGTAATACTCTCTCAGTCTAGTAATACTCCCTCAGGTTAGTAATGCTCTCTCAGTTGAGTAATACTCTCTCAGTTTAGTAATACTCTCTCAGTTTAGTAATTCTCTCTCAGTTGAGTAATACTCTCTCAGTTGAGTAATACTATCTTGTCTAGTAATACTCTCTTGGTTTAGTAATACTCTCAAATTTTAGTAATACTATCTCAGTTTAGTAATACTCTCTCAGTTGAGTAATAATCTCTCAGTTTAGTAATACTCTCTCAGTTGAGTAATACTCTCTCAGTCGAGTAATACTCTCTCGTCTAGTAATACTCTCTCAGTTTAGTAATACTCTCTCAGTTTAGTAATACTCTCTCAGTTTAGTAATACTCTATCAGTTTTAGTAATACTCTCTCGGGTTAGTAATACTCTCTCAGTTTAGTAATACTCTCACAGTTTAGTAATACTCTCTCAGTTTAGTAATACTCTCACGGGTTAGTAATACTCTCTCAGTTTAGTAATATTTTCTCAGTTTAGTAATACTCTCTCAGTTGAGTAATACTCTCTCAGTATAGCAATACTCTCTCATTTTAGTAATACTCTCTCAGTTTAGTAATACTCTACCAGTTTAGTAATACTCTCTCATTTTAATAATACTCTCTCGGGTTAGTAATACTCTCTCGGTTGAGTAATACTATCTCAGTTTAGTAAAACTCTCTCAGTTTAGTAATACTCTCCCAGTTTAGTAATACTCTCTCAGTTGAGTAACACTCTCTCAGTATAGCACTACTCTCTCATTTGAGTAATACTCTCTCAGTTGAGTAATACTCTCTCGGGTTAGTAATACTCTCCCAGTTTAGAAATACTCTCTCAGTTGGGTAAAACTCTCTCAGTTTAGTAATACTCTCCCAGTTTAGTAATACTCTCTCAGTTGAGTAACACTCTCTCAGTATAGCAATACTCTCTCATTTGAGTAATACTCTCTCAGTTGAGTAATACTCTCTCAGTTTAGTAATACTCTATCAGTTTTAGTAATACTCTCTCGGGTTAGTAATACTCTCTCAGTTTAGTAATACTCTCTTAGTTGCGTAATACTCTCTCAGTCTAGTAATACTCTCTCAGTCTAGTAATACTCTCTCAGTTTAGTAATGCTCTCTCAGTGTAGTAATACTATCTCAGTTTAGTAAAACTCTCTCAGTTTAGTAATACTCTCCCAGTTTAGTAATACTCTCTCAGTTGAGTAACACTCTCTCAGTATAGCAATACTCTCTCATTTGAGTAATACTCTCTCAGTTTAGTAATACTCTCTCAGTTGAGTAATACTCTCTCGGGTTAGTAATACTCTCCCAGTTTAGAAATACTCTCTCAGTTGGGTAAAACTCTCTCAGTCTAGTAATACTCTCTCAGTCTAGTAATACTCTCTCAGGTTAGTAATGCTCTCTCAGTTTAGTAATACTCTCTCAGTTGAGTAATACTCTCTCAGTTGAGTAATACTCTCTCAGTGTAGTAATACTCTCTCAGTTTAGTAATACTCTCTCAGTTTAGTAATACTCTCTCAGTTGAGTAATACTCTCTCAGTTGAGTAATACTATGTTGTCTAGTAATACTCTCTTGGTTTAGTAATACTCTCTCATTTTAGTAATACTATCTCAGTTGAGTAATACTCTCTCAGTTGAGTAATACTCTCTCAGTTGAGTAATACTCTCTCAGTCGAGTAATACTCTCTCGTCTAGTAATACTCTCTCAGTTTAGTAATACTCTCTCAGTTTAGTAATACTCTCTCATTTTAGTAATACTCTCTCAGTTTTAGTAATACTCTCTCGGGTTAGTAATACTCTCTCAGTTTAGTAATACTCTCTTAGTTGCGTAATACTCTCTCAGTCTAGTAATACTCTCTCAGTCTAGTAATACTCTCTCAGTTTAGTAATGCTCTCTCAGTGTAGTAATACTCTCTCAGTTTAGTAATACTCTCTCAGTTGAGTAATACTCTCGGGTTAGTAATACTCTCTCAGTCTAGTAATACTCTCTCAGTTTAGTAATGCTCTCTCAGTTTAGTAATACTCTCTCAGTTGAGTAATACTCTCTCAGTTGAGTAATCCTCTCTCAGTTTAGTAATACTCTATCAGTTTAGTAATACTCTCTCAGTTGAGTAATACTCTCTCAGTATAGCAATACTCTCTCATTTTAGTAATACTCTCTCAGTTTAGTAATACTCTCTCGGGTTAGTAATACTCTCTCATTTTAATAATACTCTCTCGGGTTAGTAATACTCTCTCGGTTGAGTAATACTATCTCAGTTTAGTAAAACTCTCTCAGTTTAGTAATACTCTCCCAGTTTAGTAATACTCTCTCAGTTGAGTAACACTCTCTCAGTATAGCAATACTCTCTCATTTGAGTAATACTCTCTCAGTTAAGTAATACTCTCTCAGTTGAGTAATACTCTCTCGGGTTAGTAATACTCTCCCAGTTTAGAAATACTCTCTCAGTTGGGTAAAACTCTCTCAGTCTAGTAATACTCTCTCAGTCTAGTAATACTCCCTCAGGTTAGTAATGCTCTCTCAGTTGAGTAATACTGTCTCAGTTGAGTAATACTCTCTCAGTTGAGTAATACTCTCTCAGTATAGCAATAACTCTCTCATTTTAGTAATACTCTCTAAGTTTAGTAATACTCTACCAGTTTAGTAATACTCTCTCATTTTAATAATAATCTCTCGGGTTAGTAATACTCTCTCGGTTGAGTAATACTATCTCAGTTTAGTAATACTCTCCCAGTTTAGTAATACTCTCTCAGTTGAGTAATGCTCCCTCAGTTTAGTAATACTCTCTCATTTGAGTAATACTCTCTCAGTTTAGTAATACTCTCTCAGTTGAGTAATACTCTCTCGGGTTAGTAATAGTCTCCCAGTTTAGAAATACTCTCTCAGTTGAGTAATACGCTCTCAGTTGAGTAATGCTCCCTCAGTTTAGTAATACTCTCTCAGTATAGCAATACTCTCTCATTTGAGTAATACTCTCTCAGTTTAGTAATACTCTCTCGGTTGAGTAATACTCTCTCGGGTTAGTAATACTCTCTCAGTTTAGTAATGCTCTCTCAGTTTAGTAATACTCTCTCAGTTTAGTAATACTCTCTCAGTAAGTAATACTCTCTCGGGTTAGTACTACTCTCTCAGTTTAGTAATGCTCTCTCAGTTTAGTAATACTCTCTCAGTTTAGTAATACTCTCTCAGTTGAGTAATACTCTCTCAGTTGAGTAATACTCTCTCAGTTGAGTAATACTCTCTCGTCTAGTAATACTCTCTCAGTTTAGTAATACTCTCTCAGTTTAGTAATACTCTCTCAGTATAGCAATACTCTCTCATTTGAGTAATACTCTCTCAGTTTAGTAATACTCTCTCAGTTGAGTAATACTCTCTCGGGTTAGTAATACTCTCTCAGTTTAGTAATGATCTCTCAGTTTAGTAATACTCTCTCGGGTTAGTAATACTCTCTCAGTTTAGTAATAATCTCTCAGTTTAGTAATACTCTCTCAGTATAGCAATACTCTCTCATTTTAGTAATACTCTCTCAGTTTAGTAATACTCTCCCAGTTTAGTAATACTCTCTCAGTTTAGTAATACTCTCACGGGTTAGTAATACTCTCTCAGTTTAGTAATATTTTCTCAGTTTAGTAATACTCTCTCGGGTTAGTAATACTCTCTCAGTTTAGTAATACTCTCTCGGGTTAGTAATACTCTCTCAGTTTAGTAATATTTTCTCAGTTTAGTAATACTCTCTCAGTTGAGTAATACTCTCTCAGTATAGCAATACTCTCTCATTTTAGTAATACTCTCTCAGTTTAGTAATACTCTACCAGTTTAGTAATACTCTCTCATTTTAATAATACTCTCTCGGGTTAGTAATACTCTCGCGGTTGAGTAATACTGTCTCAGTTTAGTAAAACTCTCTCAGTTTAGTAATACTCTCCCAGTTTAGTAATACTCTCTCAGTTTAGTAATACTCTCACGGGTTAGTAATACTCTCTCAGTTTAGTAATATTTTCTCAGTTTAGTAATACTCTCTCGGGTTAGTAATACTCTCTCAGTTTAGTAATACTCTCTCGGGTTAGTAATACTCTCTCAGTTTAGTAATATTTTCTCAGTTTAGTAATACTCTCTCAGTTTAGTAATACTCTCTCGGTTGAGTAATACTCTCTCGGGTTAGTAATACTCTCTCAGTTTAGTAATGCTCTCTCAGTTTAGTAATACTCTCTCAGTTTAGTAATACTCTCTCAGTAAGTAATACTCTCTCGGGTTAGTACTACTCTCTCAGTTTAGTAATGCTCTCTCAGTTTAGTAATACTCTCTCAGTTTAGTAATACTCTCTCAGTTTAGTAATACTCTCTCAGTTTAGTAATACTCTCTCAGTTGAGTAATACTCTCTCGTCTAGTAATACTCTCTCAGTTTAGTAATACTCTCTCAGTTTAGTAATACTCTCTCAGTATAGCAATACTCTCTCATTTGAGTAATACTCTCTCAGTTTAGTAATACTCTCTCAGTTGAGTAATACTCTCTCGGGTTAGTAATACTCTCTCAGTTTAGTAATGATCTCTCAGTTTAGTAATACTCTCTCGGGTTAGTAATACTCTCTCAGTTTAGTAATAATCTCTCAGTTTAGTAATACTCTCTCAGTATAGCAATACTCTCTCATTTTAGTAATACTCTCTCAGTTTAGTAATACTCTCCCAGTTTAGTAATACTCTCTCAGTTTAGTAATACTCTCACGGGTTAGTAATACTCTCTCAGTTTAGTAATATTTTCTCAGTTTAGTAATACTCTCTCGGGTTAGTAATACTCTCTCAGTTTAGTAATACTCTCTCGGGTTAGTAATACTCTCTCAGTTTAGTAATATTTTCTCAGTTTAGTAATACTCTCTCAGTTGAGTAATACTCTCTCAGTATAGCAATACTCTCTCATTTTAGTAATACTCTCTCAGTTTAGTAATACTCTACCAGTTTAGTAATACTCTCTCATTTTAATAATACTCTCTCGGGTTAGTAATACTCTCGCGGTTGAGTAATACTGTCTCAGTTTAGTAAAACTCTCTCAGTTTAGTAATACTCTCCCAGTTTAGTAATACTCTCTCAGTTTAGTAATACTCTCACGGGTTAGTAATACTCTCTCAGTTTAGTAATATTTTCTCAGTTTAGTAATACTCTCTCGGGTTAGTAATACTCTCTCAGTTTAGTAATACTCTCTCGGGTTAGTAATACTCTCTCAGTTTAGTAATATTTTCTCAGTTTAGTAATACTCTCTCAGTTGAGTAATACTCTCTCAGTATAGCAATAACTCTCTCATTTTAGTAATACTCTCTAAGTTTAGTAATACTCTACCAGTTTAGTAATACTCTCTCATTTTAATAATAATCTCTCGGGTTAGTAATACTCTCTCGGTTGAGTAATACTATCTCAGTTTAGTAATACTCTCCCAGTTTAGTAATACTCTCTCAGTTGAGTAATGCTCCCTCAGTTTAGTAATACTCTCTCATTTGAGTAATACTCTCTCAGTTTAGTAATACTCTCTCAGTTGAGTAATACTCTCTCGGGTTAGTAATAGTCTCCCAGTTTAGAAATACTCTCTCAGTTGAGTAATACGCTCTCAGTTGAGTAATGCTCCCTCAGTTTAGTAATACTCTCTCAGTATAGCAATACTCTCTCATTTGAGTAATACTCTCTCTGTTTAGTAATACTCTCTCGGTTGAGTAATACTCTCTCAGTTTAGTAATACTCTCTCAGTAAGTAATACTCTCTCGGGTTAGTACTACTCTCTCAGTTTAGTAATGCTCTCTCAGTTTAGTAATACTCTCTCAGTTTAGTAATACTCTCTCAGTTGAGTAATACTCTCTCAGTTGAGTAATACTCTCTCGTCTAGTAATACTCTCTCAGTTTAGTAATACTCTCTCAGTTTTGTAATACTCTCTCGGGTTAGTAATACTCTCTCAGTTTAGTAATGCTCTCTCAGTTTAGTAATACTCTCTCAGTTTAGTAATACTCTCTCAGTTTAGTAATACTCTCTCAGTATAGCAATACCTTCTCATTTGAGTAATACTCTCTCAGTTTAGTAATACTCTCTCAGTTGAGTAATACTCTCTCAGGTTAGTAATACTCTCTCAGTTTAGTAATACTCTCTCAGTTTAGTAATACTCTCTCAGTTTAGTAATACTCTCTCAGTTTAGTAATACTCTCTCAGTTGAGTAATACTCTCTCAGTATAGCAATACTCTCTCATTTTAGTAATACTCTCTCAGTTTAGTAATACTCTACCAGTTTAGTAATACTCTCTCATTTTAATAATACTCTCTCGGGTTAGTAATACTCTCTCGGTTGAGTAATACTATCTCAGTTTAGTAAAACTCTCTCAGTTTAGTAATACTCTCCCAGTTTAGTAATACTCTCTCAGTTGAGTAATACTCTCTCAGGTTAGTAATGCTCTCTCAGTTTAGTAATACTCTCTCAGTTGAGTAATACTCTCTCAGTTGAGTAATACTCTCTCAGTTTAGTAATACTCTCTCAGTTTAGTAATTCTCTCTCAGTTGAGTAATACTCTCTCAGTTGAGTAATACTATCTTGTCTAGTAATACTCTCTTGGTTTAGTAATACTATCTCAGTTTAGTAATACTCTCTCAGTTTAGTAATACTCTCTCAGTTTAGTACTACTCTCTCAGTTGAGTAATACTCTCTCAGTCGAGTAATACTCTCTCGTCTAGTAATACTCTCTCAGTTTAGTAATACTCTCTCAGTTTAGTAATACTCTCTCAGTTTAGTAATACTCTATCAGTTTAGTAATACTCTCTCAGTTGAGTAATACTCTCTCAGTATAGCAATACTCTCTCATTTTAGTAATACTCTCTCAGTTTAGTAATACTCTCTCGGGTTAGTAATACTCTCTCATTTTAATAATACTCTCTCGGGTTAGTAATACTCTCTCGGTTGAGTAATACTATCTCAGTTTAGTAAAACTCTCTCAGTTTAGTAATACTCTCCCAGTTTAGTAATACTCTCTCAGTTGAGTAACACTCTCTCAGTATAGCAATACTCTCTCATTTGAGTAATACTCTCTCAGTTAAGTAATACTCTCTCAGTTTAGTAATACTCTCTCGGGTTAGTAATACTCTCTCATTTTAATAATACTCTCTCAGTTTAGTAATACTCTCTCAGTTGAGTAATACTATCTCAGTTTAGTAAAACTCTCTCAGTTTAGTAATACTCTCCCAGTTTAGTAATACTCTCTCAGTTGAGTAACACTCTCTCAGTATAGCAATACTCTCTCATTTGAGTAATACTCTCTCAGTTAAGTAATACTCTCTCAGTTGAGTAATACTCTCTCGGGTTAGTAATACTCTCCCAGTTTAGAAATACTCTCTCAGTTGGGTAAAACTCTCTCAGTCTAGTAATACTCTCTCAGTCTAGTAATACTCCCTCAGGTTAGTAATGCTCTCTCAGTTGAGTAATACTCTCTCAGTTTAGTAATACTCTCTCAGTTTAGTAATTCTCTCTCAGTTGAGTAATACTCTCTCAGTTGAGTAATACTATCTTGTCTAGTAATACTCTCTTGGTTTAGTAATACTCTCTCATTTTAGTAATACTATCTCAGTTTAGTAATACTCTCTCAGTTGAGTAATAATCTCTCAGTTTAGTACTACTCTCTCAGTTGAGTAATACTCTCTCAGTCGAGTAATACTCTCTCGTCTAGTAATACTCTCTCAGTTTAGTAATACTCTCTCAGTTTAGTAATACTCTCTCAGTTTAGTAATACTCTATCAGTTTTAGTAATACTCTCTCGGGTTAGTAATACTCTCTCAGTTTAGTAATACTCTCACAGTTTAGTAATACTCTCTCAGTTTAGTAATACTCTCACGGGTTAGTAATACTCTCTCAGTTTAGTAATATTTTCTCAGTTTAGTAATACTCTCTCAGTTGAGTAATACTCTCTCAGTATAGCAATACTCTCTCAGTTGAGTAATACTCTCTCAGTCGAGTAATACTCTCTCGTCTAGTAATACTCTCTCAGTTTAGTAATACTCTCTCAGTTTAGTAATACTCTACCAGTTTAGTAATACTCTCTCATTTTAATAATACTCTCTCGGGTTAGTAATACTCTCTCGGTTGAGTAATACTATCTCAGTTTAGTAAAACTCTCTCAGTTTAGTAATACTCTCCCATTTTAGTAATACTCTCTCAGTTGAGTAACACTCTCTCAGTATAGCAATACTCTCTCATTTGAGTAATACTCTCTCAGTTGAGTAATACTCTCTCGGGTTAGTAATACTCTCCCAGTTTAGAAATACTCTCTCAGTTGGGTAAAACTCTCTCAGTCTAGTAATACTCTCTCAGTCTAGTAATACTCTCTCAGGTTAGTAATGCTCTCTCAGTTTAGTAATACTCTCTCAGTTGAGTAATACTCTCTCAGTTGAGTAATACTCTCTCAGTTTAGTAATACTCTCTCAGTTTAGTAATTCTCTCTCAGTTGAGTAATACTCTCTCAGTTGAGTAATAATCTATCTTGTCTAGTAATACTCTCTTGGTTTAGTAATACTCTCTCATTTTAGTAATACTATCTCAGTTTAGTAATACTCTCTCAGTTGAGTAATAATCTCTCAGTGTAGTACTACTCTCTCAGTTGAGTAATACTCTCTCGTCTAGTAATACTCTCTCAGTTTAGTAATACTCTCTCAGTTTAGTAATACTATCTCAGTTTAGTAATACTCTATCAGTTTTAGTAATACTCTCTCGGGTTAGTAATACTCTCTCAGTTTAGTAATACTCTCTCAGTATAGCAATACTCTCTCATTTTAGTAATACTCTCTCAGTTTAGTAATACTCTCCCAGTTTAGTAATACTCTCTCAGTTTAGTAATACTCTCACGGGTTAGTAATACTCTCTCAGTTTAGTAATATTTTCTCAGTTTAGTAATACTCTCTCGGGTTAGTAATACTCTCTCAGTTTAGTAATACTCTCTCGGGTTAGTAATACTCTCTCAGTTTAGTAATATTTTCTCAGTTTAGTAATACTCTCTCAGTTGAGTAATACTCTCTCAGTATAGCAATACTCTCTCATTTTAGTAATACTCTCTCAGTTTAGTAATACTCTACCAGTTTAGTAATACTCTCTCATTTTAATAATACTCTCTCGGGTTAGTAATACTCTCGCGGTTGAGTAATACTGTCTCAGTTTAGTAAAACTCTCTCAGTTTAGTAATACTCTCCCAGTTTAGTAATACTCTCTCAGTTTAGTAATACTCTCACGGGTTAGTAATACTCTCTCAGTTTAGTAATATTTTCTCAGTTTAGTAATACTCTCTCGGGTTAGTAATACTCTCTCAGTTTAGTAATACTCTCTCGGGTTAGTAATACTCTCTCAGTTTAGTAATATTTTCTCAGTTTAGTAATACTCTCTCAGTTGAGTAATACTCTCTCAGTATAGCAATAACTCTCTCATTTTAGTAATACTCTCTAAGTTTAGTAATACTCTACCAGTTTAGTAATACTCTCTCATTTTAATAATAATCTCTCGGGTTAGTAATACTCTCTCAGTTTAGTAATACTCTCTCAGTCTAGTAACACTCTCTCAGTTTAGTAATACTCTCTCAGTTGAGTAATGCTATCTCAGTCTAGTAACACTCTCTCAGTTTAGTAATACTCTCTCAGTTTAGTAATATTTTCTCAGTTTAGTAATACTCTCTCGGGTTAGTAATACTCTCTCAGTTTAGTAATACTCTCTCGGTTTAGTAATACTCTCTCAGTTTAGTAATATTTTCTCAGTTTAGTAATACTCTCTCAGTTGAGTAATACTCTCTCAGTATAGCAATACTCTCTCAGTTTAGTAATACTCTCTCAGTTTAGTAATACTCTCTCAGTTTAGTAATACTCTCTCAGTTTAGTAATACTCTCTCAGTTTAGTAATACTCTCTCAGTTGAGTAATACTATCTCAGTTTAGTAATACTCTCTCAGTTTAGTAATACTCTCTCAGTTTAGTAATGCTCCCTCAGTTTAGTAATACTCTCTCATTTGAGTAATACTCTCTCAGTTTAGTAATACTCTCTCAGTTGAGTAATACTCTCTCGGTTTAGTAATACTCTCTCAGTTTAGTAATACTCTCTCAGTTGAGTAATACGCTCTCAGTTTAGTAATGCTCCCTCAGTTTAGTAATACTCTCTCAGTTTAGTAATACTCTCTCATTTGAGTAATACTCTCTCAGTTTAGTAATACTCTCTCGGTTGAGTAATACTCTCTCAGTTTAGTAATACTCTCTCAGTTAAGTAATACTCTCTCGGGTTAGTACTACTCTCTCAGTTTAGTAATGCTCTCTCAGTTTAGTAATACTCTCTCAGTTTAGTAATACTCTCTCAGTTGAGTAATACTCTCTCAGTTGAGTAATACTCTCTCGTCTAGTAATACTCTCTCAGTTTAGTAATACTCTCTCAGTTTTGTAATACTCTCTCGGGTTAGTAATACTCTCTCAGTTTAGTAATGCTCTCTCAGTTTAGTAATACTCTCTCAGTTTAGTAATACTATCTCAGTTTAGTAATACTCTCTCAGTTGAGTAATAATCTCTCAGTTTAGTACTACTCTCTCAGTTGAGTAATACTCTCTCAGTCGAGTAATACTCTCTCGTCTAGTAATACTCTCTCAGTTTAGTAATACTCTCTCAGTTTAGTAATACTCTCTCAGTTTAGTAATACTCTATCAGTTTTAGTAATACTCTCTCGGGTTAGTAATACTCTCTCAGTTTAGTAATACTCTCACAGTTTAGTAATACTCTCTCAGTTTAGTAATACTCTCACGGGTTAGTAATACTCTCTCAGTTTAGTAATATTTTCTCAGTTTAGTAATACTCTCTCGGGTTAGTAATACTCTCTCAGTTTAGTAATACTCTCTCGGGTTAGTAATACTCTCTCAGTTTAGTAATATTTTCTCAGTTTAGTAATACTCTCTCAGTTGAGTAATACTCTCTCAGTATAGCAATACTCTCTCATTTTAGTAATACTCTCTCAGTTTAGTAATACTCTACCAGTTTAGTAATACTCTCTCAGTTTAGTAATACTCTCTCGGGTTAGTAATACTCTCGCAGTTGAGTAATACTCTCTCAGTTTAGTAATACTCTCTCAGTTTAGTAATACTCTCACAGTTTAGTAATACTCTCTCAGTTTAGTAATACTCTCACGGGTTAGTAATACTCTCTCAGTTTAGTAATATTTTCTCAGTTTAGTAATACTCTCTCGGGTTAGTAATACTCTCTCAGTTTAGTAATACTCTCTCGGGTTAGTAATACTCTCTCAGTTTAGTAATATTTTCTCAGTTTAGTAATACTCTCTCAGTTGAGTAATACTCTCTCAGTATAGCAATAACTCTCTCATTTTAGTAATACTCTCTAAGTTTAGTAATACTCTACCAGTTTAGTAATACTCTCTCATTTTAATAATAATCTCTCGGGTTAGTAATACTCTCTCGGTTGAGTAATACTATCTCAGTTTAGTAATACTCTCTCAGTTTAGTAATACTCTCTCAGTTGAGTAATGCTCTCTCAGTCTAGTAACACTCTCTCAGTTTAGTAATACTCTCTCAGTTTAGTAATATTTTCTCAGTTTAGTAATACTCTCTCGGGTTAGTAATACTCTCTCAGTTTAGTAATACTCTCTCGGGTTAGTAATACTCTCTCAGTTTAGTAATATTTTCTCAGTTTAGTAATACTCTCTCAGTTGAGTAATACTCTCTCAGTATAGCAATAACTCTCTCATTTTAGTAATACTCTCTAAGTTTAGTAATACTCTACCAGTTTAGTAATACTCTCTCATTTTAATAATAATCTCTCGGGTTAGTAATACTCTCTCGGTTGAGTAATACTATCTCAGTTTAGTAATACTCTCCCAGTTTAGTAATACTCTCTCAGTTGAGTAATGCTCCCTCAGTTTAGTAATACTCTCTCATTTGAGTAATACTCTCTCAGTTTAGTAATACTCTCTCAGTTGAGTAATACTCTCTCGGGTTAGTAATAGTCTCCCAGTTTAGAAATACTCTCTCAGTTGAGTAATACGCTCTCAGTTGAGTAATGCTCCCTCAGTTTAGTAATACTCTCTCAGTATAGCAATACTCTCTCATTTGAGTAATACTCTCTCAGTTTAGTAATACTCTCTCAGTTTAGTAATACTCTCTCAGTTTAGTAATACTCTCTCAGTTTAGTAATACTCTCTCGGGTTAGTACTACTCTCTCAGTTTAGTAATGCTCTCTCAGTTTAGTAATACTCTCTCAGTTTAGTAATACTCTCTCAGTTGAGTAATACTCTCTCAGTTGAGTAATACTCTCTCGTCTAGTAATACTCTCTCAGTTTAGTAATACTCTCTCAGTTTTGTAATACTCTCTCGGGTTAGTAATACTCTCTCAGTTTAGTAATGCTCTCTCAGTTTAGTAATACTCTCTCAGTTTAGTAATACTCTCTCAGTTTAGTAATACTCTCTCAGTATAGCAATACCTTCTCATTTGAGTAATACTCTCTCAGTTTAGTAATACTCTCTCAGTTGAGTAATACTCTCTCAGGTTAGTAATACTCTCTCAGTTTAGTAATGATCTCTCGGTTTAGTAATACTCTCTCGGGTTAGTAATACTCTCTCAGTTTAGTAATACTCTCTCAGTTGAGTAATACTCTCTCAGTATAGCAATACTCTCTCATTTTAGTAATACTCTCTCAGTTTAGTAATACTCTACCAGTTTAGTAATACTCTCTCATTTTAATAATACTCTCTCGGGTTAGTAATACTCTCTCGGTTGAGTAATACTATCTCAGTTTAGTAAAACTCTCTCAGTTTAGTAATACTCTCCCAGTTTAGTAATACTCTCTCAGTTGAGTAATACTCTCTCAGGTTAGTAATGCTCTCTCAGTTTAGTAATACTCTCTCAGTTGAGTAATACTCTCTCAGTTGAGTAACACTCTCTCAGTATAGCAATACTCTCTCATTTGAGTAATACTCTCTCAGTTAAGTAATACTCTCTCAGTTTAGTAATACTCTCTCGGGTTAGTAATACTCTCTCATTTTAATAATACTCTCTCGGGTTAGTAATACTCTCTCGGTTGAGTAATACTATCTCAGTTTAGTAAAACTCTCTCAGTTTAGTAATACTCTCCCAGTTTAGTAATACTCTCTCAGTTGAGTAACACTCTCTCAGTATAGCAATACTCTCTCATTTGAGTAATACTCTCTCAGTTCTCAGTTAAGTAATACTCTCTCAGTTGAGTAATACTCTCTCGGGTTAGTAATACTCTCCCAGTTTAGAAATACTCTCTCAGTTGGGTAAAACTCTCTCAGTCTAGTAATACTCTCTCAGTCTAGTAATACTCCCTCAGGTTAGTAATTCTCTCTCAGTTGAGTAATACTCTCTCAGTTTAGTAATACTCTCTCAGTTTAGTAATTCTCTCTCAGTTGAGTAATACTCTCTCAGTTGAGTAATACTATCTTGTCTAGTAATACTCTCTTGGTTTAGTAATACTCTCTCATTTTAGTAATACTATCTCAGTTTAGTAATACTCTCTCAGTTGAGTAATACTCTCTCGTCTAGTAATACTCTCTCAGTTTAGTAATACTCTCTCAGTTTAGTAATACTCTCTCAGTTTAGTAATACTCTATCAGTTTTAGTAATACTCTCTCGGGTTAGTAATACTCTCTCAGTTTAGTAATACTCTCACAGTTTAGTAATACTCTCTCAGTTTAGTAATACTCTCACGGGTTAGTAATACTCTCTCAGTTTAGTAATATTTTCTCAGTTTAGTAATACTCTCTCAGTTGAGTAATACTCTCTCAGTATAGCAATACTCTCTCAGTTGAGTAATACTCTCTCAGTCGAGTAATACTCTCTCGTCTAGTAATACTCTCTCAGTTTAGTAATACTCTCTCAGTTTAGTAATACTCTACCAGTTTAGTAATACTCTCTCATTTTAATAATACTCTCTCGGGTTAGTAATACTCTCTCGGTTGAGTAATACTATCTCAGTTTAGTAAAACTCTCTCAGTTTAGTAATACTCTCCCATTTTAGTAATACTCTCTCAGTTGAGTAACACTCTCTCAGTATAGCAATACTCTCTCATTTGAGTAATACTCTCTCAGTTGAGTAATACTCTCTCGGGTTAGTAATACTCTCCCAGTTTAGAAATACTCTCTCAGTTGGGTAAAACTCTCTCAGTCTAGTAATACTCTCTCAGTCTAGTAATACTCTCTCAGGTTAGTAATGCTCTCTCAGTTTAGTAATACTCTCTCAGTTGAGTAATACTCTCTCAGTTGAGTAATACTCTCTCAGTTTAGTAATACTCTCTCAGTTTAGTAATTCTCTCTCAGTTGAGTAATACTCTCTCAGTTGAGTAATAATCTATCTTGTCTAGTAATACTCTCTTGGTTTAGTAATACTCTCTCATTTTAGTAATACTATCTCAGTTTAGTAATACTCTCTCAGTTGAGTAATAATCTCTCAGTGTAGTACTACTCTCTCAGTTGAGTAATACTCTCTCGTCTAGTAATACTCTCTCAGTTTAGTAATACTCTCTCAGTTTAGTAATACTCTCTCAGTTTAGTAATACTCTATCAGTTTTAGTAATACTCTCTCGGGTTAGTAATACTCTCTCAGTTTAGTAATACTCTCTTAATTGCGTAATACTCTCTCAGTCTAGTAATACTCTCTCAGTCTAGTAATACTCTCTCAGTTTAGTAATGCTCTCTCAGTGTAGTAATACTATCTCAGTTTAGAAAAACTCTCTCAGTTTAGTAATACTCTCCCAGTTTAGTAATACTCTCTCAGTTGAGTAACACTCTCTCAGTATAGCAATACTCTCTCATTTGAGTAATACTCTCTCAGTTTAGTAATACTCTCTCAGTTGAGTAATACTCTCTCGGGTTAGTAATACTCTCCCAGTTTAGAAATACTCTCTCAGTTGGGTAAAACTCTCTCAGTCTAGTAATACTCTCTCAGTCTAGTAATACTCTCTCAGGTTAGTAATGCTCTCTCAGTTTAGTAATACTCTCTCAGTTGAGTAATACTCTCTCAGTTTAGTAATACTCTCTCAGTTTAGTAATACTCTCTCAGTTGAGTAATACTCTCTCAGTTGAGTAATACTATGTTGTCTAGTAATACTCTCTTGGTTTAGTAATACTCTCTCATTTTAGTAATACTCTCTCAGTTTAGTAATACTCTCTCATTTTAGTAATACTCTCTCAGTTTTAGTAATACTCTCTCGGGTTAGTAATACTCTCTCACTTTAGTAATACTCTCTTAGTTGCGTAATACTCTCTCAGTCTAGTAATACTCTCTCAGTCTAGTAATACTCTCTCAGTTTAGTAATGCTCTCTCAGTGTAGTAATACTCTCTCAGTTGGGTAAAACTCTCTCAGTCTATTAATACTCTCTCAGTCTAGTAATACTCTCTCAGGTTAGTAATGCTCTCTCAGTTTAGTAATACTCTCTCAGTTGAGTAATACTCTCTCAGTTGAGTAATACTCTCTCAGTTTAGTAATACTCTCTCAGTTTAGTAATACTCTCTCAGTTTAGTAATACTCTCTCAGTTGAGTAATACTCTCTCAGTTGAGTAATACTATGTTGTCTAGTAATACTCTCTTGGTTTAGTAATACTCTCTCATTTTAGTAATACTATCTCAGTTGAGTAATACTCTCTCAGTTGAGTAATACTCTCTCAGTTGAGTAATACTCTCTCAGTCGAGTAATACTCTCTCGTCTAGTAATACTCTCTCAGTTTAGTAATACTCTCTCAGTTTAGTAATACTCTCTCATTTTAGTAATACTCTCTCAGTTTTAGTAATACTCTCTCGGAGTAGTAATACTCTCTCAGTTTAGTAATACTCTCTTAGTTGCGTAATACTCTCTCAGTCTAGTAATACTCTCTCAGTCTAGTAATACTCTCTCAGTTTAGTAATGCTCTCTCAGTGTAGTAATACTCTCTCAGTTTAGTAATACTCTCTCAGTTGAGTAATACTCTCGGGTTAGTAATACTCTCTCAGTCTAGTAATACTCTATCAGTTTAGTAATGCTCTCTCAGTTTAGTAATACTCTCTCAGTTGAGTAATACTCTCTCAGTTGAGTAATCCTCTCTCAGTTTAGTAATACTCTCTCAGTTTAGTAATACTGTCACGGGTTAGTAATACTCTCTCAGTTTAGTAATACTCTCTCAGTTGAGTAATACTCTCTCAGTTGAGTAATACTCTCTCAGTTTAGTAATACTCTCTCAGTTTAGTAATTCTCTCTCAGTTGAGTAATACTCTCTCAGTTGAGTAATACTATCTTGTCTAGTAATACTCTCTTGGTTTAGTAATACTCTCTCATTTTAGTAATACTATCTCAGTTTAGTAATACTCTCTCAGTTTAGTACTACTCTCTCAGTTGAGTAATACTCTCTCAGTCGAGTAATACTCTCTCGTCTAGTAATACTCTCTCAGTTTAGTAATACTCTCTCAGTTTAGTAATACTCTCTCAGTTTAGTAATACTCTATCAGTTTAGTAATACTCTCTCAGTTGTGTAATACTCTCTCAGTATAGCAATACTCTCTCATTTTAGTAATACTCTCTCAGTTTAGTAATACTCTCTCGGGTTAGTAATACTCTCTCATTTTAATAATACTCTCTCGGGTTAGTAATACTCTCTCGGTTGAGTAATACTATCTCAGTTTATTAAAACTCTCTCAGTTTAGTAATACTCTCCCAGTTTAGTAATACTCTCTCAGTTGAGTAACACTCTCTCAGTATAGCAATACTCTCTCATTTGAGTAATACTCTCTCAGTTAAGTAATACTCTCTCAGTTGAGTAATACTCTCTCGGGTTAGTAATACTCTCCCAGTTTAGAAATACTCTCTCAGTTGGGTAAAACTCTCTCAGTCTAGTAATACTCTCTCAGTCTAGTAATACTCCCTCAGGTTAGTAATGCTCTCTCAGTTGAGTAATACTCTCTCAGTTGAGTAATACTCTCTCAGTTGAGTAATACTCTCTCAGTTTAGTAATACTCTCTCAGTTTAGTAATTCTCTCTCAGTTGAGTAATACTCTCTCAGTTGAGTAATACTATCTTGTCTAGTAATACTCTCTTGGTTTAGTAATACTCTCTCATTTTAGTAATACTATCTCAGTTTAGTAATACTCTCTCAGTTGAGTAATAATCTCTCAGTTTAGTACTACTCTCTAAGTTGAGTAATACTCTCTCAGTCGAGTAATACTCTCTCGTCTAGTAATATTCTCTCAGTTTAGTAATACTCTCTCAGTTTAGTAATACTCTCTCAGTTTTAGTAATACTCTCTCGGGTTAGTAATACTCTCTCAGTTTAGTAATACTCTCACAGTTTAGTAAAACTCTCTCAGTTTAGTAATACTCTCACGGGTTAGTAATACTCTCTCAGTTTAGTAATATTTTCTCAGTTTAGTAATACTCTCTCAGTTGAGTAATACTCTCTCAGTATAGCAATACTCTCTCATTTTAGTAATACTCTCTCAGTTTAGTAATACTCTACCAGTTTAGTAATACTCTCTCATTTTAATAATAATCTCTCGGGTTAGTAATACTCTCTCGGTTGAGTAATACTATCTCAGTTTAGTAAAACTCTCTCAGTTTAGTAATACTCTCTCAGTTGAGTAATACTCTCTCAGTTGAGTAATACTATGTTGTCTAGTAATACTCTCTTGGTTTAGTAATACTCTCTCATTTTAGTAATACTATCTCAGTTGAGTAATACTCTCTCAGTTGAGTAATACTCTCTCAGTTGAGTAATACTCTCTCAGTCGAGTAATACTCTCTCGTCTAGTAATACTCTCTCAGTTTAGTAATACTCTCTCAGTTTAGTAATACTCTCTCATTTTAGTAATACTCTCTCAGTTTTAGTAATACTCTCTCGGGTTAGTAATACTCTCTCAGTTTAGTAATACTCTCTTAGTTGCGTAATACTCTCTCAGTCTAGTAATACTCTCTCAGTCTAGTAATACTCTCTCAGTTTAGTAATGCTCTCTCAGTGTAGTAATACTCTCTCAGTTTAGTAATACTCTCTCAGTTGAGTAATACTCTCGGGTTAGTAATACTCTCTCAGTCTAGTAATACTCTCTCAGTTTAGTAATGCTCTCTCAGTTTAGTAATACTCTCTCAGTTGAGTAATACTCTCTCAGTTGAGTAATCCTCTCTCAGTTTAGTAATACTCTCTCAGTTTAGTAATACTCTCACGGGTTAGTAATACTCTCTCAGTTTAGTAATACTCTCTCAGTTGAGTAATACTCTCTCAGTTGAGTAATACTCTCTCAGTTTAGTAATACTCTCTCAGTTTAGTAATTCTCTCTCAGTTGAGTAATACTCTCTCAGTTGAGTAATACTATCTTGTCTAGTAATACTCTCTTGGTTTAGTAATACTCTCTCATTTTAGTAATACTATCTCAGTTTAGTAATACTCTCTCAGTTTAGTACTACTCTCTCAGTTGAGTAATACTCTCTCAGTCGAGTAATACTCTCTCGTCTAGTAATACTCTCTCAGTTTAGTAATACTCTCTCAGTTTAGTAATACTCTCTCAGTTTAGTAATACTCTATCAGTTTAGTAATACTCTCTCAGTTGTGTAATACTCTCTCAGTATAGCAATACTCTCTCATTTTAGTAATACTCTCTCAGTTTAGTAATACTCTCTCGGGTTAGTAATACTCTCTCATTTTAATAATACTCTCTCGGGTTAGTAATACTCTCTCGGTTGAGTAATACTATCTCAGTTTAGTAAAACTCTCTCAGTTTAGTAATACTCTCCCAGTTTAGTAATACTCTCTCAGTTGAGTAACACTCTCTCAGTATAGCAATACTCTCTCATTTGAGTAATACTCTCTCAGTTAAGTAATACTCTCTCAGTTGAGTAATACTCTCTCGGGTTAGTAATACTCTCCCAGTTTAGAAATACTCTCTCAGTTGGGTAAAACTCTCTCAGTCTAGTAATACTCTCTCAGTCTAGTAATACTCCCTCAGGTTAGTAATGCTCTCTCAGTTGAGTAATACTCTCTCAGTTGAGTAATACTCTCTCAGTTGAGTAATACTCTCTCAGTTTAGTAATACTCTCTCAGTTTAGTAATTCTCTCTCAGTTGAGTAATACTCTCTCAGTTGAGTAATACTATCTTGTCTAGTAATACTCTCTTGGTTTAGTAATACTCTCTCATTTTAGTAATACTATCTCAGTTTAGTAATACTCTCTCAGTTGAGTAATAATCTCTCAGTTTAGTACTACTCTCTAAGTTGAGTAATACTCTCTCAGTCGAGTAATACTCTCTCGTCTAGTAATACTCTCTCAGTTTAGTAATACTCTCTCAGTTTAGTAATACTCTCTCAGTTTTAGTAATACTCTCTCGGGTTAGTAATACTCTCTCAGTTTAGTAATACTCTCACAGTTTAGTAAAACTCTCTCAGTTTAGTAATACTCTCACGGGTTAGTAATACTCTCTCAGTTTAGTAATATTTTCTCAGTTTAGTAATACTCTCTCAGTTGAGTAATACTCTCTCAGTATAGCAATACTCTCTCATTTTAGTAATACTCTCTCAGTTTAGTAATACTCTACCAGTTTAGTAATACTCTCTCATTTTAATAATAATCTCTCGGGTTAGTAATACTCTCTCGGTTGAGTAATACTATCTCAGTTTAGTAAAACTCTCTCAGTTTAGTAATACTCTCCCAGTTTAGTAATACTCTCTCAGTTGAGTAACACTCTCTCAGTATAGCAATACTCTCTCATTTGAGTAATACTCTCTCAGTTAAGTAATACTCTCTCAGTTGAGTAATACTCTCTCGGGTTAGTAATACTCTCCCAGTTTAGAAATACTCTCTCAGTTGGGTAAAACTCTCTCAGTCTAGTAATACTCTCTCAGTCTAGTAATACTCTCTCAGGTTAGTAATGCTCTCTCAGTTTAGTAATACTCTCTCAGTTGAGTAATACTCTCTCAGTTGAGTAATACTCTCTCAGTTTAGTAATACTCTCTCAGTTTAGTAATTCTCTCTCAGTTGAGTAATACTCTCTCAGTTGAGTAATACTATCTTGTCTAGTAATACTCTCTTGGTTTAGTAATACTCTCTCATTTTAGTAATACTATCTCAGTTTAGTAATACTCTCTCAGTTGAATAATAATCTCTCAGTGTAGTACTACTCTCTCAGTTGAGTAATACTCTCTCAGTCGAGTAATACTCTCTCGTCTAGTAATACTCTCTCAGTTTAGTAATACTCTCTCAGTTTAGTAATACTCTCTCAGTTTAGTAATACTCTATCAGTTTTAGTAATACTCTCTCGGGTTAGTAATACTCTCTCAGTTTAGTAATACTCTCTTAGTTGCGTAATACTCTCTCAGTCTAGTAATACTCTCTCAGTCTAGTAATACTCTCTCAGTTTAGTAATGCTCTCTCAGTGTAGTAATACTATCTCAGTTTAGTAAAACTCTCTCAGTTTAGTAATACTCTCCCAGTTTAGTAATACTCTCTCAGTTGAGTAACACTCTCTCAGTATAGCAATACTCTCTCATTTGAGTAATACTCTCTCAGTTAAGTAATACTCTCTCAGTTGAGTAATACTCTCTCGGGTTAGTAATACTCTCCCAGTTTAGAAATACTCTCTCAGTTGGGTAAAACTCTCTCAGTCTAGTAATACTCTCTCAGTCTAGTAATACTCCCTCAGGTTAGTAATGCTCTCTCAGTTGAGTAATACTCTCTCAGTTGAGTAATACTCTCTCAGTTGAGTAATACTCTCTCAGTTTAGTAATACTCTCTCAGTTTAGTAATTCTCTCTCAGTTGAGTAATACTCTCTCAGTTGAGTAATACTATCTTGTCTAGTAATACTCTCTTGGTTTAGTAATACTCTCTCATTTTAGTAATACTATCTCAGTTTAGTAATACTCTCTCAGTTGAGTAATAATCTCTCAGTTTAGTACTACTCTCTCAGTTGAGTAATACTCTCTCAGTCGAGTAATACTCTCTCGTCTAGTAATACTCTCTCAGTTTAGTAATACTCTCTCAGTTTAGTAATACTCTCTCAGTTTAGTAATACTCTATCAGTTTTAGTAATACTCTCTCGGGTTAGTAATACTCTCTCAGTTTAGTAATACTCTCACAGTTTAGTAATACTCACTCAGTTTAGTAATACTCTCACGGGTTAGTAATACTCTCTCAGTTTAGTAATATTTTCTCAGTTTAGTAATACTCTCTCAGTTGAGTAATACTCTCTCAGTATAGCAATACTCTCTCATTTTAGTAATACTCTCTCAGTTTAGTAATACTCTACCAGTTTAGTAATACTCTCTCATTTTAATAATACTCTCTCGGGTTAGTAATACTCTCTCGGTTGAGTAATACTATCTCAGTTTAGTAAAACTCTCTCAGTTTAGTAATACTCTCCCAGTTTAGTAATACTCTCTCAGTTGAGTAACACTCTCTCAGTATAGCAATACTCTCTCATTTGAGTAATACTCTCTCAGTTAAGTAATACTCTCTCAGTTGAGTAATACTCTCTCGGGTTAGTAATACTCTCCCAGTTTAGAAATACTCTCTCAGTTGGGTAAAACTCTCTCAGTCTAGTAATACTCTCTCAGGTTAGTAATGCTCTCTCAGTTTAGTAATACTCTCTCAGTTGAGTAATACTCTCTCAGTTGAGTAATACTCTCTCAGTTTAGTAATACTCTCTCAGTTTAGTAATTCTCTCTCAGTTGAGTAATAATCTCTCAGTGTAGTACTACTCTCTCAGTTGAGTAATACTCTCTCAGTTGAGTAATAATATCTTGTCTAGTAATACTCTCTTGGTTTAGTAATACTCTCTCATTTTAGTAATACTATCTCAGTTTAGTAATACTCTCTCAGTTGAGTAATAATCTCTCAGTGTAGTACTACTCTCTCAGTTGAGTAATACTCTCTCAGTCGAGTAATACTCTCTCGTCTAGTAATACTCTCTCAGTTTAGTAATACTCTCTCAGTTTAGTAATACTCTCTCAGTTTAGTAATACTCTATCAGTTTTAGTAATACTCTCTCGGGTTAGTAATACTCTCTCAGTTTAGTAATACTCTCTTAGTTGCGTAATACTCTCTCAGTCTAGTAATACTCTCTCAGTCTAGTAATACTCTCTCAGTTTAGTAATGCTCTCTCAGTGTAGTAATACTATCTCAGTTTAGTAAAACTCTCTCAGTTTAGTAATACTCTCCCAGTTTAGTAATACTCTCTCAGTTGAGTAATACTCTCTCGGGTTAGTAATACTCTCCCAGTTTAGAAATACTCTCTCAGTTGGGTAAAACTCTCTCAGTCTAGTAATACTCTCTCAGTCTAGTAATACTCTCTCAGGTTAGTAATGCTCTCTCAGTTTAGTAATACTCTCTCAGTTGAGTAATACTCTCTCAGTTGAGTAATACTCTCTCAGTTTAGTAATACTCTCTCAGTTTAGTAATACTCTCTCAGTTTAGTAATACTCTCTCAGTTGAGTAATACTCTCTCAGTTGAGTAATACTATGTTGTCTAGTAATACTCTCTTGGTTTAGTAATACTCTCTCATTTTAGTAATACTATCTCAGTTTAGTAATACTCTCTCAGTTGAGTAATAATCTCTCAGTTTAGTACTACTCTCTCAGTTGAGTAATACTCTCTCAGTTGAGTAATACTCTCTCAGTCGAGTAATACTCTCTCGTCTAGTAATACTCTCTCAGTTTAGTAATACTCTCTCAGTTTAGTAATACTCTCTCATTTTAGTAATACTCTCTCAGTTTTAGTAATACTCTCTCGGGTTAGTAAAACTCTCTCAGTTTAGTAATACTCTCTTAGTTGCGTAATACTCTCTCAGTCTAGTAATACTCTCTCAGTCTAGTAATACTCTCTCAGTTTAGTAATGCTCTCTCAGTGTAGTAATACTCTCTCAGTTTAGTAATACTCTCTCAGTTGAGTAATACTCTCGGGTTAGTAATACTCTCTCAGTCTAGTAATACTCTCTCAGTTTAGTAATGCTCTCTCAGTTTAGTAATACTCTCTCAGTTGAGTAATACTCTCTCAGTTGAGTAATCCTCTCTCAGTTTAGTAATACTCTCTCAGTTTAGTAATACTCTCACGGGTTAGTAATACTCTCTCAGTTTAGTAATACTCTCTCGGGTTAGTAATACTCTCTCAGTTTAGTAATATTTTCTCAGTTTAGTAATACTCTCTCAGTTGAGCAATACTCTCTCATTATAGCAATACTCTCTCATTTTAGTAATACTCTCTCAGTTTAGTAATACTCTACCAGTTTAGTAATACTCTCTCATTTTAATAATACTCTCTCGGGTTAGTAATACGCTCTCGGTTGAGTAATACTATCTCAGTTTAGTAAAACTCTCTCAGTTTAGTAATACTCTCCCAGTTTAGTAATACTCTCCCAGTTGAGTAACACTCTCTCAGTTTAGTAATGCTCTCTCAGTGTAGTAATACTCTCTCAGTGTAGTAATACTCTCTCAGTTGAGTAATACTCTCGGGTTAGTAATACTCTCTCAGTCTAGTAATACTCTCTCAGTTTAGTAATGCTCTCTCAGTTTAGTAATACTCTCTCAGTTGAGTAAAACTCTCTCAGTTGAGTAATCCTCTCTCAGTTTAGTAATACTCTCTCAGTTTAGTAATACTCTCACGGGTTAATAATACTCTCTCAGTTTAGTAATACTCTCTCGGGTTAGTAATACTCTCTCAGTTTAGTAATATTTTCTCAGTTTAGTAATACTCTCTCAGTTGAGCAATACTCTCTCAGTATAGCAATACTCTCTCATTTTAGTAATACTCTCTCAGTTTAGTAATACTCTACCAGTTTAGTAATACTCTCTCATTTTAATAATACTCTCTCGGGTTAGTAATACGCTCTCGGTTGAGTAATACTATCTCAGTTTAGTAAAACTCTCTCAGTTTAGTAATACTCTCCCAGTTTAGTAATACTCTCCCAGTTGAGTAACACTCTCTCAGTATAGCAAAACTCTCTCATTTGAGTAATACTCTCTCAGTTTAGTAATACTCTCTCAGTTGAGTAATACTCTCTCGGGTTAGTAATACTCTCCCAGTTTAGTAATACTCTCTCAGTTGAGTAATACTCTCTCAGTTGAGTAATACTCCCTCAGTTTAGTAATACTCTCTCAGTTTAGTAATACTCTCTCAGTTTAGTAATACTCTCTCGGTTGAGTAATACTCTCTCAGTTTAGTAATACTCTCTCGGTTGAGTAATACTCTCTAGGGTTAGTAATACTCTCTCAGTTTAGTAATGCTCTCTCAGTTTAGTAATACTCTCTCAGTTTAGTAATACTCTCTCAGTTGAGTAATACTCTCTCGGGTAAGTACTACTCTCTCAGTTTAGTAATGCTCTCTCAGTTTAGTGATATTCTCTCAGTTTAGAAATACTCTCTCAGTTGAGTAATACTATCTCAGTTGAGTAATACTCTCTTGTCTAGTAATACTCTCTCGGTTTAGTAATACTCTCTCATTTTAGTAATACTATCTCAGTTTAGTAATACTCTCTCAGTTGAGTAATAATCTCTCGGTTTAGTACTACTCTCTCAGTTGAGTAATACTCTCTCAGTTGAGTAATACTCTCTCGTCTAGTAATACTCTCTCAGTTTAGTAATACTCTCTCAGTTTAGTAATACTCTCTCAGTTGAGTAATACTCTCTCAGTTGAGTAATACTCTCTCAGTTTTAGTAATACTCTCTCAGTTTAGTAATACTCTCTCAGTTTAGTAATACTCTCTCAGTTTAGTAATTCTCTCTCAGTTGAGTAATACTCTCTCAGTTGAGTAATACTATCTTGTCTAGTAATACTCTCTTGGTTTAGTAATACTCTCTCATTTTAGTAATACTATCTCAGTTTAGTAATACTCTCTCAGTTGAGTAATAATCTCTCAGTTTAGTACTACTCTCTCAGTTGAGTAATACTCTCTCAGTCGAGTAATACTCTCTCGTCTAGTAATACTCTCTCAGTTTAGTAATACTCTCTCTGTTTAGTAATACTCTCTCAGTTTAGTAATACTCTATCAGTTTTAGTAATACTCTCTCGGGTTAGTAATACTCTCTCAGTTTAGTAATACTCTCTTAGTTGCGTAATACTCTCTCAGTCTAGTAATACTCTCTCAGTCTAGTAATACTCTCTCAGTTTAGTAATGCTCTCTCAGTGTAGTAATACTATCTCAGTTTAGTAAAACTCTCTCAGTTTAGTAATACTCTCCCAGTTTAGTAATACTCTCTCAGTTGAGTAACACTCTCTCAGTATAGCAATACTCTCTCATTTGAGTAATACTCTCTCAGTTTAGTAATACTCTCTCAGTTGAGTAATACTCTCTCGGGTTAGTAATACTCTCCCAGTTTAGAAATACTCTCTCAGTTGGGTAAAACTCTCTCAGTCTAGTAATACTCTCTCAGTCTAGTAATACTCTCTCAGGTTAGTAATGCTCTCTCAGTTTAGTAATACTCTCTCAGTTGAGTAATACTCTCTCAGTTGAGTAATACTCTCTCAGTTTAGTAATACTCTCTCAGTTTAGTAATACTCTCTCAGTTTAGTAATACTCTCTCAGTTGAGTAATACTATGTTGTCTAGTAATACTCTCTTGGTTTAGTAATACTCTCTCATTTTAGTAATACTATCTCAGTTTAGTAATACTCTCTCAGTTGAGTAATAATCTCTCAGTTTAGTACTACTCTCTCAGTTGAGTAATACTCTCTCAGTTGAGTAATACTCTCTCAGTCGAGTAATACTCTCTCGTCTAGTAATACTCTCTCAGTTTAGTAATACTCTCTCAGTTTAGTAATACTCTCTCATTTTAGTAATACTCTCTCAGTTTTAGTAATACTCTCTCGGGTTAGTAATACTCTCTCAGTTTAGTAATACTCGCTTAGTTGCGTAATACTCTCTCAGTCTAGTAATACTCTCTCAGTCTAGTAATACTCTCTCAGTTTAGTAATGCTCTCTCAGTGTAGTAATACTCTCTCAGTTTAGTAATACTCTCTCAGTTGAGTAATACTCTCGGGTTAGTAATACTCTCTCAGTCTAGTAATACTCTCTCAGTTTAGTAATGCTCTCTCAGTTTAGTAATACTCTCTCAGTTGAGTAATACTCTCTCAGTTGAGTAATCCTCTCTCAGTTTAGTAATACTCTCTCAGTTTAGTAATACTCTCACGGGTTAGTAATACTCTCTCAGTTAAGTAATACTCTCTCGGGTTAGTAATACTCTCTCAGTTTAGTAATATTTTCTCAGTTTAGTAATACTCTCTCAGTTGAGCAATACTCTCTCAGTATAGCAATACTCTCTCATTTTAGTAATACTCTCTCAGTTTAGTAATACTCTACCAGTTTAGTAATACTCTCTCATTTTAATAATACTCTCTCGGGTTAGTAATACGCTCTCGGTTGAGTAATACTATCTCAGTTTAGTAAAACTCTCTCAGTTTAGTAATACTCTCCCAGTTTAGTAATACTCTCCCAGTTGAGTAACACTCTCTCAGTTTAGTAATGCTCTCTCAGTGTAGTAATACTCTCTCAGTGTAGTAATACTCTCTCAGTTGAGTAATACTCTCGGGTTAGTAATACTCTCTCAGTCTAGTAATACTCTCTCAGTTTAGTAATGCTCTCTCAGTTTAGTAATACTCTCTCAGTTGAGTAAAACTCTCTCAGTTGAGTAATCCTCTCTCAGTTTAGTAATACTCTCTCAGTTTAGTAATACTCTCACGGGTTAGTAATACTCTCTCAGTTTAGTAATACTCTCTCGGGTTAGTAATACTCTCTCAGTTTAGTAATATTTTCTCAGTTTAGTAATACTCTCTCAGTTGAGCAATACTCTCTCAGTATAGCAATACTCTCTCATTTTAGTAATACTCTCTCAGTTTAGTAATACTCTACCAGTTTAGTAATACTCTCTCAGTTTAGTAATACTCTCTCGGGTTAGTAATACGCTCTCGGTTGAGTAATACTATCTCAGTTTAGTAATACTCTCTCAGTTTAGTAATACTCTCTCAGTTTAGTAATACTCTCCCAGTTGAGTAACACTCTCTCAGTATAGCAAAACTCTCTCATTTGAGTAATACTCTCTCAGTTTAGTAATACTCTCTCAGTTGAGTAATACTCTCTCGGGTTAGTAATACTCTCCCAGTTTAGTAATACTCTCTCAGTTGAGTAATACTCTCTCAGTTGAGTAATACTCCCTCAGTTTAGTAATACTCTCTCAGTTTAGTAATACTCTCTCAGTTTAGTAATACTCTCTCAGTTTAGTAATACTCTCTCAGTTGAGTAATACTCTCTCGGGTAAGTACTACTCTCTCAGTTTAGTAATGCTCTCTCAGTTTAGTGATATTCTCTCAGTTTAGAAATACTCTCTCAGTTGAGTAATACTATCTCAGTTGAGTAATACTCTCTTGTCTAGTAATACTCTCTCGGTTTAGTAATACTCTCTCATTTTAGTAATACTATCTCAGTTTAGTAATACTCTCTCAGTTGAGTAATACTCTCTCGGGTTAGTAATACTCTCCCAGTTTAGAAATACTCTCTCAGTTGGGTAAAACTCTCTCAGTCTAGTAATACTCTCTCAGTCTAGTAATACTCTCTCAGGTTAGTAATGCTCTCTCAGTTTAGTAATACTCTCTCAGTTGAGTAATACTCTCTCAGTTGAGTAATACTCTCTCAGTTTAGTAATACTCTCTCAGTTTAGTAATACTCTCTCAGTTTAGTAATACTCTCTCAGTTGAGTAATACTATGTTGTCTAGTAATACTCTCTTGGTTTAGTAATACTCTCTCATTTTAGTAATACTATCTCAGTTTAGTAATACTCTCTCAGTTGAGTAATAATCTCTCAGTTTAGTACTACTCTCTCAGTTGAGTAATACTCTCTCAGTTGAGTAATACTCTCTCAGTCGAGTAATACTCTCTCGTCTAGTAATACTCTCTCAGTTTAGTAATACTCTCTCAGTTTAGTAATACTCTCTCATTTTAGTAATACTCTCTCAGTTTTAGTAATACTCTCTCGGGTTAGTAATACTCTCTCAGTTTAGTAATACTCGCTTAGTTGCGTAATACTCTCTCAGTCTAGTAATACTCTCTCAGTCTAGTAATACTCTCTCAGTTTAGTAATGCTCTCTCAGTGTAGTAATACTCTCTCAGTTTAGTAATACTCTCTCAGTTGAGTAATACTCTCGGGTTAGTAATACTCTCTCAGTCTAGTAATACTCTCTCAGTTTAGTAATGCTCTCTCAGTTTAGTAATACTCTCTCAGTTGAGTAATACTCTCTCAGTTGAGTAATCCTCTCTCAGTTTAGTAATACTCTCTCAGTTTAGTAATACTCTCTCAGGTTAGTAATACTCTCTCAGTTAAGTAATACTCTCTCGGGTTAGTAATACTCTCTCAGTTTAGTAATATTTTCTCAGTTTAGTAATACTCTCTCAGTTGAGCAATACTCTCTCAGTATAGCAATACTCTCTCATTTTAGTAATACTCTCTCAGTTTAGTAATACTCTACCAGTTTAGTAATACTCTCTCATTTTAATAATACTCTCTCGGGTTAGTAATACGCTCTCGGTTGAGTAATACTATCTCAGTTTAGTAAAACTCTCTCAGTTTAGTAATACTCTCCCAGTTTAGTAATACTCTCCCAGTTGAGTAACACTCTCTCAGTTTAGTAATGCTCTCTCAGTGTAGTAATACTCTCTCAGTGTAGTAATACTCTGTCAGTTGAGTAATACTCTCGGGTTAGTAATACTCTCTCAGTCTAGTAATACTCTCTCAGTTTAGTAATGCTCTCTCAGTTTAGTAATACTCTCTCAGTTGAGTAAAACTCTCTCAGTTGAGTAATCCTCTCTCAGTTTAGTAATACTCTCTCAGTTTAGTAATACTCTCACGGGTTAGTAATACTCTCTCAGTTTAGTAATACTCTCTCGGGTTAGTAATACTCTCTCAGTTTAGTAATATTTTCTCAGTTTAGTAATACTCTCTCAGTTGAGCAATACTCTCTCAGTATAGCAATACTCTCTCATTTTAGTAATACTCTCTCAGTTTAGTAATACTCTACCAGTTTAGTAATACTCTCTCATTTTAATAATACTCTCTCGGGTTAGTAATACGCTCTCGGTTGAGTAATACTATCTCAGTTTAGTAAAACTCTCTCAGTTTAGTAATACTCTCCCAGTTTAGTAATACTCTCCCAGTTGAGTAACACTCTCTCAGTATAGCAAAACTCTCTCATTTGAGTAATACTCTCTCAGTTTAGTAATACTCTCTCAGTTGAGTAATACTCTCTCGGGTTAGTAATACTCTCCCAGTTTAGTAATACTCTCTCAGTTGAGTAATACTCTCTCAGTTGAGTAATACTCCCTCAGTTTAGTAATACTCTCTCAGTTTAGTAATACTCTCTCAGTTTAGTAATACTCTCTCGGTTGAGTAATACTCTCTCAGTTTAGTAATACTCTCTCGGTTGAGTAATACTCTCTAGGGTTAGTAATACTCTCTCAGTTTAGTAATGCTCTCTCAGTTTAGTAATACTCTCTCAGTTTAGTAATACTCTCTCAGTTGAGTAATACTCTCTCGGGTAAGTACTACTCTCTCAGTTTAGTAATGCTCTCTCAGTTTAGTGATATTCTCTCAGTTTAGTAATACTCTCTCAGTTTAGTAATATTCTCTCAGTTTAGTAATACTCTCTCAGTTTAGTAATACTCTCTCGGTTTAGTAATACTCTCTCATTTTAGTAATACTATCTCAGTTTAGTAATACTCTCTCAGTTGAGTAATAATCTCTCGGTTTAGTACTACTCTCTCAGTTGAGTAATACTCTCTCAGTTGAGTAATACTCTCTCGTCTAGTAATACTCTCTCAGTTTAGTAATACTCTCTCAGTTTAGTAATACTCTCTCAGTTGAGTAATACTCTCTCAGTTTTAGTAATACTCTCTCAGTTTAGTAATACTCTCTCAGTTTAGTAATACTCTCTCAGTTTAGTAATTCTCTCTCAGTTGAGTAATACTCTCTCAGTTGAGTAATACTATCTTGTCTAGTAATACTCTCTTGGTTTAGTAATACTCTCTCATTTTAGTAATACTATCTCAGTTTAGTAATACTCTCTCAGTTGAGTAATAATCTCTCAGTTTAGTACTACTCTCTCAGTTGAGTAATACTCTCTCAGTCGAGTAATACTCTCTCGTCTAGTAATACTCTCTCAGTTTAGTAATACTCTCTCTGTTTAGTAATACTCTCTCAGTTTAGTAATACTCTATCAGTTTTAGTAATACTCTCTCGGGTTAGTAATACTCTCTCAGTTTAGTAATACTCTCTTAGTTGCGTAATACTCTCTCAGTCTAGTAATACTCTCTCAGTCTAGTAATACTCTCTCAGTTTAGTAATGCTCTCTCAGTGTAGTAATACTATCTCAGTTTAGTAAAACTCTCTCAGTTTAGTAATACTCTCCCAGTTTAGTAATACTCTCTCAGTTGAGTAACACTCTCTCAGTATAGCAATACTCTCTCATTTGAGTAATACTCTCTCAGTTTAGTAATACTCTCTCAGTTGAGTAATACTCTCTCGGGTTAGTAATACTCTCCCAGTTTAGAAATACTCTCTCAGTTGGGTAAAACTCTCTCAGTCTAGTAATACTCTCTCAGTCTAGTAATACTCTCTCAGGTTAGTAATGCTCTCTCAGTTTAGTAATACTCTCTCAGTTGAGTAATACTCTCTCAGTTGAGTAATACTCTCTCAGTTTAGTAATACTCTCTCAGTTTAGTAATACTCTCTCAGTTTAGTAATACTCTCTCAGTTGAGTAATACTATGTTGTCTAGTAATACTCTCTTGGTTTAGTAATACTCTCTCATTTTAGTAATACTATCTCAGTTTAGTAATACTCTCTCAGTTGAGTAATAATCTCTCAGTTTAGTACTACTCTCTCAGTTGAGTAATACTCTCTCAGTTGAGTAATACTCTCTCAGTCGAGTAATACTCTCTCGTCTAGTAATACTCTCTCAGTTTAGTAATACTCTCTCAGTTGAGTAATACTCTCTCGGGTTAGTAATACTCTCCCAGTTTAGAAATACTCTCTCAGTTGGGTAAAACTCTCTCAGTCTAGTAATACTCTCTCAGTCTAGTAATACTCTCTCAGGTTAGTAATGCTCTCTCAGTTTAGTAATACTCTCTCAGTTGAGTAATACTCTCTCAGTTGAGTAATACTCTCTCAGTTTAGTAATACTCTCTCAGTTTAGTAATACTCTCTCAGTTTAGTAATACTCTCTCAGTTGAGTAATACTATGTTGTCTAGTAATACTCTCTTGGTTTAGTAATACTCTCTCATTTTAGTAATACTATCTCAGTTTAGTAATACTCTCTCAGTTGAGTAATAATCTCTCAGTTTAGTACTACTCTCTCAGTTGAGTAATACTCTCTCAGTTGAGTAATACTCTCTCAGTCGAGTAATACTCTCTCGTCTAGTAATACTCTCTCAGTTTAGTAATACTCTCTCAGTTTAGTAATACTCTCTCATTTTAGTAATACTCTCTCAGTTTTAGTAATACTCTCTCGGGTTAGTAATACTCTCTCAGTTTAGTAATACTCGCTTAGTTGCGTAATACTCTCTCAGTCTAGTAATACTCTCTCAGTCTAGTAATACTCTCTCAGTTTAGTAATGCTCTCTCAGTGTAGTAATACTCTCTCAGTTTAGTAATACTCTCTCAGTTGAGTAATACTCTCGGGTTAGTAATACTCTCTCAGTCTAGTAATACTCTCTCAGTTTAGTAATGCTCTCTCAGTTTAGTAATACTCTCTCAGTTGAGTAATACTCTCTCAGTTGAGTAATCCGCTCTCAGTTTAGTAATACTCTCTCAGTTTAGTAATACTCTCACGGGTTAGTAATACTCTCTCAGTTAAGTAATACTCTCTCGGGTTAGTAATACTCTCTCAGTTTAGTAATATTTTCTCAGTTTAGTAATACTCTCTCAGTTGAGCAATACTCTCTCAGTATAGCAATACTCTCTCATTTTAGTAATACTCTCTCAGTTTAGTAATACTCTACCAGTTTAGTAATACTCTCTCATTTTAATAATACTCTCTCGGGTTAGTAATACGCTCTCGGTTGAGTAATACTATCTCAGTTTAGTAAAACTCTCTCAGTTTAGTAATACTCTCCCAGTTTAGTAATACTCTCCCAGTTGAGTAACACTCTCTCAGTTTAGTAATGCTCTCTCAGTGTAGTAATACTCTCTCAGTGTAGTAATATTTTCTCAGTTTAGTAATACTCTCTCAGTTGAGCAATACTCTCTCAGTATAGCAATACTCTCTCATTTTAGTAATACTCTCTCAGTTTAGTAATACTATCACGGGTTAGTAATACTCTCTCAGTTTAGTAATACTCCCTCAGTTTAGTAATACTCTCTCAGTTTAGTAATACTCTCTCAGTTTAGTAATACTCTCTCAGTTTAGTAATACTCTCTCAGTTGAGTAATACTCTCTCGGGTAAGTACTACTCTCTCAGTTTAGTAATGCTCTCTCAGTTTAGTGATATTCTCTCAGTTTAGAAATACTCTCTCAGTTGAGTAATACTATCTCAGTTGAGTAATACTCTCTTGTCTAGTAATACTCTCTCGGTTTAGTAATACTCTCTCATTTTAGTAATACTATCTCAGTTTAGTAATACTCTCTCAGTTGAGTAATACTCTCTCGGGTTAGTAATACTCTCCCAGTTTAGAAATACTCTCTCAGTTGGGTAAAACTCTCTCAGTCTAGTAATACACTCTCAGTCTAGTAATACTCTCTCAGGTTAGTAATGCTCTCTCAGTTTAGTAATACTCTCTCAGTTGAGTAATACTCTCTCAGTTGAGTAATACTCTCTCAGTTTAGTAATACTCTCTCAGTTTAGTAATACTCTCTCAGTTTAGTAATACTCTCTCAGTTGAGTAATACTATGTTGTCTAGTAATACTCTCTTGGTTTAGTAATACTCTCTCATTTTAGTAATACTATCTCAGTTTAGTAATACTCTCTCAGTTGAGTAATAATCTCTCAGTTTAGTACTACTCTCTCAGTTGAGTAATACTCTCTCAGTTGAGTAATACTCTCTCAGTCGAGTAATACTCTCTCGTCTAGTAATACTCTCTCAGTTTAGTAATACTCTCTCAGTTTAGTAATACTCTCTCATTTTAGTAATACTCTCTCAGTTTTAGTAATACTCTCTCGGGTTAGTAATACTCTCTCAGTTTAGTAATACTCGCTTAGTTGCGTAATACTCTCTCAGTCTAGTAATACTCTCTCAGTCTAGTAATACTCTCTCAGTTTAGTAATGCTCTCTCAGTGTAGTAATACTCTCTCAGTTTAGTAATACTCTCTCAGTTGAGTAATACTCTCGGGTTAGTAATACTCTCTCAGTCTAGTAATACTCTCTCAGTTTAGTAATGCTCTCTCAGTTTAGTAATACTCTCTCAGTTGAGTAATACTCTCTCAGTTGAGTAATCCTCTCTCAGTTTAGTAATACTCTCTCAGTTTAGTAATACTCTCACGGGTTAGTAATACTCTCTCAGTTAAGTAATACTCTCTCGGGTTAGTAATACTCTCTCAGTTTAGTAATATTTTCTCAGTTTAGTAATACTCTCTCAGTTGAGCAATACTCTCTCAGTATAGCAATACTCTCTCATTTTAGTAATACTCTCTCAGTTTAGTAATACTCTACCAGTTTAGTAATACTCTCTCATTTTAATAATACTCTCTCGGGTTAGTAATACGCTCTCGGTTGAGTAATACTATCTCAGTTTAGTAAAACTCTCTCAGTTTAGTAATACTCTCCCAGTTTAGTAATACTCTCCCAGTTGAGTAACACTCTCTCAGTTTAGTAATGCTCTCTCAGTGTAGTAATACTCTCTCAGTGTAGTAATACTCTCTCAGTTGAGTAATACTCTCGGGTTAGTAATACTCTCTCAGTCTAGTAATACTCTCTCAGTTTAGTAATGCTCTCTCAGTTTAGTAATACTCTCTCAGTTGAGTAAAACTCTCTCAGTTGAGTAATCCTCTCTCAGTTTAGTAATACTCTCTCAGTTTAGTAATACTCTCACGGGTTAGTAATACTCTCTCAGTTTAGTAATACTCTCTCGGGTTAGTAATACTCTCTCAGTTTAGTAATATTTTCTCAGTTTAGTAATACTCTCTCAGTTGAGCAATACTCTCTCAGTATAGCAATACTCTCTCATTTTAGTAATACTCTCTCAGTTTAGTAATACTCTACCAGTTTAGTAATACTCTCATTTTAATAATACTCTCTCGGGTTAGTAATACGCTCTCGGTTGAGTAATACTATCTCAGTTTAGTAAAACTCTCTCAGTTTAGTAATACTCTCCCAGTTTAGTAATACTCTCCCAGTTGAGTAACACTCTCTCAGTATAGCAAAACTCTCTCATTTGAGTAATACTCTCTCAGTTTAGTAATACTCTCTCAGTTGAGTAATACTCTCTCGGGTTAGTAATACTCTCCCAGTTTAGTAATACTCTCTCAGTTGAGTAATACTCTATCAGTTGAGTAATACTCCCTCAGTTTAGTAATACTCTCTCAGTTTAGTAATACTCTCTCAGTTTAGTAATACTCTCTCAGTTTAGTAATACTCTCTCAGTTGAGTAATACTCTCTCGGGTAAGTACTACTCTCTCAGTTTAGTAATGCTCTCTCAGTTTAGTGATATTCTCTCAGTTTAGAAATACTCTCTCAGTTGAGTAATACTATCTCAGTTGAGTAATACTCTCTTGTCTAGTAATACTCTCTCGGTTTAGTAATACTCTCTCATTTTAGTAATACTATCTCAGTTTAGTAATACTCTCTCAGTTGAGTAATAATCTCTCGGTTTAGTACTACTCTCTCAGTTGAGTAATACTCTCTCAGTTGAGTAATACTCTCTCGTCTAGTAATACTCTCTCAGTTTAGTAATACTCTCTCAGTTTAGTAATACTCTCTCAGTTGAGTAATACTCTCTCAGTTTTAGTAATACTCTCTCAGTTTAGTAATACTCTCTCAGTTGAGTAATGCTCTCTCAGTTTAGTAAAACTCTCTCAGTTGAGTAATACTCTCTCGGGTTAGTAATACTCTCTCAGTTTAGTAATGCTCTCTCAGTTTAGTAATACTCTCTCAGTTTAGTAATACTCTCTCAGTTGAGTAATAATCTCTCAGTTGAGTAATACTCTCTCGTCTAGTAAAACACTCTCGGTTTAGTAATACTCTCTCATTTTAGTAATACTATCTCAGTTGAGTAATACTCTCTCGGGTTAGTAATACTCTCTTGGGTTAGTAATACTCTCTCAGTTTAGTAAAACTCTCTCAGTTTAGTAATCTTCTATCAGTTTAGTAATACTCTCTCAGTTTAGTAATACTCTCTCAGTTTAGTAATACTCTCTCAGTTGAGTAATACTCTCTCAGTTTTAGTAATACTCTCTCAGTTTAGTAATACTCTCTCAGTTTAGTAATACTCTCTCAGTTTAGTAATTCTCTCTCAGTTGAGTAATACTCTCTCAGTTGAGTAATACTATCTTGTCTAGTAATACTCTCTTGGTTTAGTAATACTCTCTCATTTTAGTAATACTATCTCAGTTTAGTAATACTCTCTCAGTTGAGTAATAATCTCTCAGTTTAGTACTACTCTCTCAGTTGAGTAATACTCTCTCAGTCGAGTAATACTCTCTCGTCTAGTAATACTCTCTCAGTTTAGTAATACTCTCTCTGTTTAGTAATACTCTCTCAGTTTAGTAATACTCTATCAGTTTTAGTAATACTCTCTCGGGTTAGTAATACTCTCTCAGTTTAGTAATACTCTCTTAGTTGCGTAATACTCTCTCAGTCTAGTAATACTCTCTCAGTCTAGTAATACTCTCTCAGTTTAGTAATGCTCTCTCAGTGTAGTAATACTATCTCAGTTTAGTAAAACTCTCTCAGTTTAGTAATACTCTCCCAGTTTAGTAATACTCTCTCAGTTGAGTAACACTCTCTCAGTATAGCAATACTCTCTCATTTGAGTAATACTCTCTCAGTTTAGTAATACTCTCTCAGTTGAGTAATACTCTCTCGGGTTAGTAATACTCTCCCAGTTTAGAAATACTCTCTCAGTTGGGTAAAACTCTCTCAGTCTAGTAATACTCTCTCAGTCTAGTAATACTCTCTCAGGTTAGTAATGCTCTCTCAGTTTAGTAATACTCTCTCAGTTGAGTAATACTCTCTCAGTTGAGTAATACTCTCTCAGTTTAGTAATACTCTCTCAGTTTAGTAATACTCTCTCAGTTTAGTAATACTCTCTCAGTTGAGTAATACTATGTTGTCTAGTAATACTCTCTTGGTTTAGTAATACTCTCTCATTTTAGTAATACTATCTCAGTTTAGTAATACTCTCTCAGTTGAGTAATAATCTCTCAGTTTAGTTCTACTCTCTCAGTTGAGTAATACTCTCTCAGTTGAGTAATACTCTCTCAGTCGAGTAATACTCTCTCGTCTAGTAATACTCTCTCAGTTTAGTAATACTCTCTCAGTTTAGTAATACTCTCTCATTTTAGTAATACTCTCTCAGTTTTAGTAATACTCTCTCGGGTTAGTAATACTCTCTCAGTTTAGTAATACTCGCTTAGTTGCGTAATACTCTCTCAGTCTAGTAATACTCTCTCAGTCTAGTAATACTCTCTCAGTTTAGTAATGCTCTCTCAGTGTAGTAATACTCTCTCAGTTTAGTAATACTCTCTCAGTTGAGTAATACTCTCGGGTTAGTAATACTCTCTCAGTCTAGTAATACTCTCTCAGTTTAGTAATGCTCTCTCAGTTTAGTAATACTCTCTCAGTTGAGTAATACTCTCTCAGTTGAGTAATCCGCTCTCAGTTTAGTAATACTCTCTCAGTTTAGTAATACTCTCACGGGTTAGTAATACTCTCTCAGTTAAGTAATACTCTCTCGGGTTAGTAATACTCTCTCAGTTTAGTAATATTTTCTCAGTTTAGTAATACTCTCTCAGTTGAGCAATACTCTCTCAGTATAGCAATACTCTCTCATTTTAGTAATACTCTCTCAGTTTAGTAATACTCTACCAGTTTAGTAATACTCTCTCATTTTAATAATACTCTCCCGGGTTAGTAATACGCTCTCGGTTGAGTAATACTATCTCAGTTTAGTAAAACTCTCTCAGTTTAGTAATACTCTCCCAGTTTAGTAATACTCTCCCAGTTGAGTAACACTCTCTCAGTTTAGTAATGCTCTCTCAGTGTAGTAATACTCTCTCAGTGTAGTAATACTCTCTCAGTTGAGTAATACTCTCGGGTTAGTAATACTCTCTCAGTCTAGTAATACTCTCTCAGTTTAGTAATGCTCTCTCAGTTTAGTAATACTCTCTCAGTTGAGTAAAACTCTCTCAGTTGAGTAATCCTCTCTCAGTTTAGTAATACTCTCTCAGTTTAGTAATACTCTCACGGGTTAGTAATACTCTCTCAGTTTAGTAATACTCTCTCGGGTTAGTAATACTCTCTCAGTTTAGTAATATTTTCTCAGTTTAGTAATACTCTCTCAGTTGAGCAATACTCTCTCAGTATAGCAATACTCTCTCATTTTAGTAATACTCTCTCAGTTTAGTAATACTCTCACGGGTTAGTAATACTCCCTCAGTTTAGTAATACTCTCTCAGTTTAGTAATACTCTCTCAGTTTAGTAATACTCTCTCAGTTTAGTAATACTCTCTCAGTTGAGTAATACTCTCTCGGGTAAGTACTACTCTCTCAGTTTAGTAATGCTCTCTCAGTTTAGTGATATTCTCTCAGTTTAGAAATACTCTCTCAGTTGAGTAATACTATCTCAGTTGAGTAATACTCTCTTGTCTAGTAATACTCTCTCGGTTTAGTAATACTCTCTCATTTTAGTAATACTATCTCAGTTTAGTAATACTCTCTCAGTTGAGTAATACTCTCTCGGGTTAGTAATACTCTCCCAGTTTAGAAATACTCTCTCAGTTGGGTAAAACTCTCTCAGTCTAGTAATACTCTCTCAGTCTAGTAATACTCTCTCAGGTTAGTAATGCTCTCTCAGTTTAGTAATACTCTCTCAGTTGAGTAATACTCTCTCAGTTGAGTAATACTCTCTCAGTTTAGTAATACTCTCTCAGTTTAGTAATACTCTCTCAGTTTAGTAATACTCTCTCAGTTGAGTAATACTATGTTGTCTAGTAATACTCTCTTGGTTTAGTAATACTCTCTCATTTTAGTAATACTATCTCAGTTTAGTAATACTCTCTCAGTTGAGTAATAATCTCTCAGTTTAGTACTACTCTCTCAGTTGAGTAATACTCTCTCAGTTGAGTAATACTCTCTCAGTCGAGTAATACTCTCTCGTCTAGTAATACTCTCTCAGTTTAGTAATACTCTCTCAGTTTAGTAATACTCTCTCATTTTAGTAATACTCTCTCAGTTTTAGTAATACTCTCTCGGGTTAGTAATACTCTCTCAGTTTAGTAATACTCGCTTAGTTGCGTAATACTCTCTCAGTCTAGTAATACTCTCTCAGTCTAGTAATACTCTCTCAGTTTAGTAATGCTCTCTCAGTGTAGTAATACTCTCTCAGTTTAGTAATACTCTCTCAGTTGAGTAATACTCTCGGGTTAGTAATACTCTCTCAGTCTAGTAATACTCTCTCAGTTTAGTAATGCTCTCTCAGTTTAGTAATACTCTCTCAGTTGAGTAATACTCTCTCAGTTGAGTAATCCTCTCTCAGTTTAGTAATACTCTCTCAGTTTAGTAATACTCTCACGGGTTAGTAATACTCTCTCAGTTAAGTAATACTCTCTCGGGTTAGTAATACTCTCTCAGTTTAGTAATATTTTCTCAGTTTAGTAATACTCTCTCAGTTGAGCAATACTCTCTCAGTATAGCAATACTCTCTCATTTTAGTAATACTCTCTCAGTTTAGTAATACTCTACCAGTTTAGTAATACTCTCTCATTTTAATAATACTCTCTCGGGTTAGTAATACGCTCTCGGTTGAGTAATACTATCTCAGTTTAGTAAAACTCTCTCAGTTTAGTAATACTCTCCCAGTTTAGTAATACTCTCCCAGTTGAGTAACACTCTCTCAGTTTAGTAATGCTCTCTCAGTGTCGTAATACTCTCTCAGTGTAGTAATACTCTCTCAGTTGAGTAATACTCTCGGGTTAGTAATACTCTCTCAGTCTAGTAATACTCTCTCAGTTTAGTAATGCTCTCTCAGTTTAGTAATACTCTCTCAGTTGAGTAAAACTCTCTCAGTTGAGTAATCCTCTCTCAGTTTAGTAATACTCTCTCAGTTTAGTAATACTCTCACGGGTTAGTAATACTCTCTCAGTTTAGTAATACTCTCTCGGGTTAGTAATACTCTCTCAGTTTAGTAATATTTTCTCAGTTTAGTAATACTCTCTCAGTTGAGCAATACTCTCTCAGTATAGCAATACTCTCTCATTTTAGTAATACTCTCTCAGTTTAGTAATACTCTACCAGTTTAGTAATACTCTCATTTTAATAATACTCTCTCGGGTTAGTAATACGCTCTCGGTTGAGTAATACTATCTCAGTTTAGTAAAACTCTCTCAGTTTAGTAATACTCTCCCAGTTTAGTAATACTCTCCCAGTTGAGTAACACTCTCTCAGTATAGCAAAACTCTCTCATTTGAGTAATACTCTCTCAGTTTAGTAATACTCTCTCAGTTGAGTAATACTCTCTCGGGTTAGTAATACTCTCCCAGTTTAGTAATACTCTCTCAGTTGAGTAATACTCTATCAGTTGAGTAATACTCCCTCAGTTTAGTAATACTCTCTCAGTTTAGTAATACTCTCTCAGTTTAGTAATACTCTCTCAGTTTAGTAATATTCTCTCAGTTTAGTAATACTCTCTCGGGTTAGTAATACTCTCTCAGTTTAGTAATACTCTCTCAGTTTAGTGATATTCTCTCAGTTTAGAAATACTCTCTCAGTTGAGTAATACTATCTCAGTTGAGTAATACTCTCTTGTCTAGTAATACTCTCTCGGTTTAGTAATACTCTCTCATTTTAGTAATACTATCTCAGTTTAGTAATACTCTCTCAGTTGAGTAATAATCTCTCGGTTTAGTACTACTCTCTCAGTTGAGTAATACTCTCTCAGTTGAGTAATACTCTCTCGTCTAGTAATACTCTCTCAGTTTAGTAATACTCTCTCAGTTTAGTAATACTCTCTCAGTTGAGTAATACTCTCTCAGTTTTAGTAATACTCTCTCAGTTTAGTAATACTCTCTCAGTTGAGTAATGCTCTCTCAGTTTAGTAAAACTCTCTCAGTTGAGTAATACTCTCTCGGGTTAGTAATACTCTCTCAGTTTAGTAATACTCTCTCAGTTTAGTAATACTCTCTCAGTTTAGTAATACTCTCTCAGTTGAGTAATAATCTCTCAGTTGAGTAATACTCTCTCGTCTAGTAAAACACTCTCGGTTTAGTAATACTCTCTCATTTTAGTAATACTATCTCAGTTGAGTAATACTCTCTCGGGTTAGTAATACTCTCTTGGGTTAGTAATACTCTCTCAGTTTAGTAAAACTCTCTCAGTTTAGTAATCTTCTATCAGTTTAGTAATACTCTCTCAGTTTAGTAATACTCTCTGTTTGGTAATACTCTCTCAGCTCTCCCAGTCTTGTAATACTCTCTCAGTTTAGTAATATTATCTCAGTTTAGTAATATTCTCTCAGTTTAGTAATACTCTCTCAGTTTAGTAATACTCTCTCAGTTTAGTAATACTCTCTCAGTTGAGTAATACTCTCTCGGGTTAGTAATACTCTCTCAGTTTAGTAATGCTCTCTCAGTTTAGTAATACTCTCTCAGTTTAGTAATACTCTATCAGTTGAGTAATACTCTCTCGGGTTAGTAATACTCTCTCAGTTTAGTAATGCTCTCTCGGTTTAGTAATACTCTCTCAGTTTAGTAATACTCTCTCAGTTTAGTAATTCTCTCTCAGTTTAGTAATACTCTCTCAGTTGAGTAATACTCTCTCAGTTTTAGTAATACTCTCTCGGGTTAGTAATACTCTCTCAGTTGAGTAATACTCTCTCGGGTTAGTAATACTTCCTCAGATTAGTAATACTCTCAGTTTAGTAATACTCTCTCAGTTTAGTAATGCTCTCTCAGTTTAGTAATACTCTCTCAGTTTAGTAATACTCTCTTGTCTAGTAATACTCTCTCGGGTAAGTACTCTCTCAGTTTAGTAATGCTCTCTCAGTTTAGTGATATTCTCTCAGTTTAGAAATACTCTCTCAGTTGAGTAATACTCTCTCAGTTGAGTAATACTCTCTTGTCTAGTAATACTCTCTCGGTTTAGTAATACTCTCTCATTTTAGTAATACTATCTCAGTTTAGTAATACTCTCTCAGTTGAGTAATAATCTCTCGGTTTAGTACTACTCTCTCAGTTGAGTAATACTCTCTCAGTTGAGTAATACTCTCTCGTCTAGTAATACTCTCTCAGTTTAGTAATACTCTCTCAGTTTAGTAATACTCTCTCAGTTGAGTAATACTCTCTCAGTTTTAGTAATACTCTCTCAGTTTAGTAATACTCTCTCAGTTTAGTAATACTCTCTCAGTTGAGTAATGCTCTCTCAGCTTAGTAAAACTCTCTCAGTTGAGTAATACTCTCTCGGGTTAGTAATACTCTCTCAGTTTAGTAATGCTCTCTCAGTTTAGTAATACTCTCTCAGTTTAGTAATACTCTCTCAGTTGAGTAATATTTTCTCAGTTGAGTAATACTCTCTCGTCTAGTAAAACACTCTCGGTTTAGTAATACTCTCTCATTTTAGTAATACTATCTCAGTTGAGTAATACTCTCTCGGGTTAGTAATACTCTCTTGGGTTAGTAATACTCTCTCAGTTTAGTAAAACTCTCTCAGTTTAGTAATCTTCTATCAGTTTAGTAATACTCTCTCAGTTTAGTAATACTCTCTGTTTGGTAATACTCTCTCAGCTCTCCCAGTCTTGTAATACTCTCTCAGTTTAGTAATATTATCTCAGTTTAGTAATATTCTCTCAGTTTAGTAATACTCTCTCAGTTTAGTAATACTCGCTCAGTATAGCAATACTCTCTCATTTGAGTAATACTCTCTCAGTTTAGTAATACTCTCTCAGTTGAGTAATACTCTCTCGGTTTAGTAATACTCTCTCAGTTTAGTAATGCTCTCTCAGTTTAGTAATACTCTCTCAGTTTAGTAATACTCTCTCAGTTTAGTAATATTCTCTCAGTTTAGTAATACTCTCTCAGTTTAGTAATACTCTCTCAGTATAGCAATACTCTCTCATTTTAGTAATACTCTCTCAGTTTAGTAATACTCTCTCAGTTTAGTAATACTCTCTCAGTTGAGTAATACTCTCTCGGGTTAGTAATACTCTCTCAGTTTAGTAATGATCTCTCAGTTTAGTAATACTCTCTCAGTTTAGTAATACTCTATCAGTTGAGTAATACTCTCTCGGGTTAGTAATACTCTCTCAGTTTAGTAATGCTCTCTCGGTTTAGTAATACTCTCTCAGTTTAGTAATACTCTCTCAGTTTAGTAATTCTCTCTCAGTTTAGTAATACTCTCTCAGTTGAGTAATACTCTCTCAGTTTTAGTAATACTCTCTCGGGTTAGTAATACTCTCTCAGTTGAGTAATACTGTAATGGCTGTCAAAGTCGTTCTCCTCCTCAGACGAGGAGGAGCATGGATCGGACCAAGATGCGGATTGATAATTGTACATGTTTAATGTAAATAACAAGAAAACACTACAAACTACAAAACAACAAACGTGACATACCTCAAAACAGTCCTGTGTGGTCCAAACACTGACACAGGAAACAAACACCCACAAAAGCCTACTGCCTATGGCTACCTTAAATATGGCTCCCAATCAGAGACAAATGAATGACATCTGTCTCTGATTGAGACCCAATCTAGGCAGCCATAGACATAACTAGACAACCTAACAAACACTATCCCATACACATACAACACCCATAGACTAACCAAACACACACAACATACAATGCCCACCCCAACTCACGCCCTGACCAACTAAACATAATCAAAATAACATAAAAATAGGTCAGGAACGTGACATAACCCCCCCCTCAAGGTGCGTACTCCGAACGCACCACCAAAAGTCTAGGGGAGGGTCTGGGTGGGCATCTGTCCACGGTGGTGGCTCCGGCTCTGGACGCTGTCCCCACACCACCATAGTCACTCCCCGCTTCCGTATCCCCCACCCAATGACCACCCTCCAACTAAACCCACCTAACTGAAGGGGCAGCATCGGGATAAGGGGCAGCACCGGGATAAGGGGCAGCACTGGGATGAGGGACGGCAGCTCCGGGCTGAGGGACGGCAGCTCCGGGCTGAGGGACGGCAGCTCCGGGCTGAGGGACGGCAGCTCCGGGCTGAGGGACGGCAGCTCCGGACTGGCTGGCGGATCCTGGCTGGCTGGCGGATCCTGGCTGGCTGACGGCTCTGGCTGGTCATGGCTGGCTGACGGCTCTGGCTGGTCATGGCTGGCTGACGGCTCTGGCTGGTCATGGCGGGCTGACGGCTCTGGCTGGTCAGATCTGGCGGAAGGCTCTGGCTGATCCGGTCTGGCGGAAGGCTCTGGCTGATCCGGTCTGGCGGAAGGCTCTGGCTGATCCGGTCTGGCGGAAGGCTCTGGCTGATCCGGTCTGGCGGAAGGCTCTGGCTGATCCGGTCTGGCGGAAGGCTCTGGCTGATCCGGTCTGGCGGAAGGCTCTAGCGGCTCCTGTCTGGCGGACGGCTCTAGCGGCTCCTGTCTGGCGGACGGCTCTGTAGGCTCATGGCAGACGGGCGGCTTTGCAGGCTCATGGCAGACGGGCGGCTTTGCAGGCTCATGGCAGACGGACAGTTCAGACGGCGTTGGGCAGACGGGCAGTTCAGGCGCCGCTGGGCAGACGGGCAGTTCAGGCGCCGCTGGGCAGACGGGCAGTTCAGGCGCCGCTGGGCAGACGGGCAGTTCAGGCGCCGCTGGGCAGACGGGCAGTTCAGGCGCCGCTGGGCAGACGGCAGACTCTGGCCGGCTGAGACGCACTGTAGGCCTGGTGCGTGGTACCGGAACTGGAGGTACCGGGCTAAGGACACGCACCTTCAGGCTAGTGCGGGGAACAACAACAGGGCACACTGGACTCTCGTGGCGCACTCTAGGCCTGGTGCGTGGTACCGGAACTGGAGGTACCGGGCTGAGGGCACGCACCTTAGGGCGAGTGCGGGGAGAAGGAACAGTGCGTACCGGGCTCTGGAGACGCACAGGAGGCTTGGTGCGTGGTGCCGGAACTGGAGGCACTGGGCTGGAGACACGCACCATAGGGAGAGTGCGTGGAGGAGGAACAGGGCTCTGGAGATGCACTGGAAGCCTGGTGCGTGGTGTAGGCACTGATGGTACTGAGCTGGGGTGGGAAGGTGGCGCCGGATATACCGGACCGTGAAGGAGGACACGTGCTCTTGAGCACCGAGCCTCCCCAACCTTACCAGGTTGAATGGTTCCCGTAGCCCTGCCAGTGCGGCGAGGTGGAATAGCCCGCACTGGGCTATGCAGGCGAACCGGGGACACCACCTGTAAGGCTGGTGCCATGTACGCCGGCCCGAGGAGACGTACTGGAGGCCAGATACGTTGGGCCGGCTTCATGGCATCCGGCTCGATGCCCAACCTAGCCCTCCCAGTGCGGCAAGGTGGAATAGCCCGCACTGGGCTAAGCACGCGTACTGGGGACACCGTGCGCTTTACCGCATAACACGGTGTCTGACCAGTACGACGCCCTCTCACTCCACGGCAAGCCCGGGGAGTTGGCTCAGGTATCCTACCCGGCTTCGCCACACTCCCCTTTAGCCCCCCCCCAAGAAATTTTTGGGTGAGCCTCTCGGGCTTCCAGCCTCTCATACGTGCTGCCTCCTCATACCAGCGCTCCTGGGCTGTGGCTGCCTCCTTCTCCTCCCGAGAGCGGCGATTCTCTCCCACCTTAGCCCAGGGTCCTTCTCCATTGAAAATTTGCTCCCAACTCCATTCCTCCTCTCTCCATTGCTTTAGTTCTTGCCCTCCTTCCTCAATCCGCTTGGTCCTGTTGTGGTGGGTGTTTCTGTAATGGCTGTCAAAGTCGTTCTCCTCCTCAGACGAGGAGGAGCATGGATCGGACCAAGATGCGGATTGATAATTGTACATGTTTAATGTAAATAACAAGAAAACACTACAAACTACAAAACAACAAACGTGACATACCTCAAAACAGTCCTGTGTGGTCCAAACACTGACACAGGAAACAAACACCCACAAAAGCCTACTGCCTATGGCTACCTTAAATATGGCTCCCAATCAGAGACAAATGAATGACAGCTGTCTCTGATTGAGACCCAATCTAGGCAGCCACAGACATAACTAGACAACCTAACAAACACTATCCCATACACATACAACACCCATAGACTAACCAAACACACACAACATACAATGCCCACCCCAACTCACGCCCTGACCAACTAAACATAATCAAAATAACATAAAAATAGGTCAGGAACGTGACATAACCCCCCCCTCAAGGTGCGTACTCCGAACGCACCACCAAAAGTCTAGGGGAGGGTCTGGGTGGGCATCTGTCCACGGTGGTGGCTCCGGCTCTGGACGCTGTCCCCACACCACCATAGTCACTCCCCGCTTCCGTATCCCCCACCCAATGACCACCCTCCAACTAAACCCACCTAACTGAAGGGGCAGCATCGGGATAAGGGGCAGCACCGGGATAAGGGGCAGCACTGGGATGAGGGACGGCAGCTCCGGGCTGAGGGACGGCAGCTCCGGGCTGAGGGACGGCAGCTCCGGGCTGAGGGACGGCAGCTCCGGGCTGAGGGACGGCAGCTCCGGACTGGCTGGCGGATCCTGGCTGGCTGGCGGATCCTGGCTGGCTGACGGCTCTGGCTGGTCATGGCTGGCTGACGGCTCTGGCTGGTCATGGCTGGCTGACGGCTCTGGCTGGTCATGGCGGGCTGACGGCTCTGGCTGGTCAGATCTGGCGGAAGGCTCTGGCTGATCCGGTCTGGCGGAAGGCTCTGGCTGATCCGGTCTGGCGGAAGGCTCTGGCTGATCCGGTCTGGCGGAAGGCTCTGGCTGATCCGGTCTGGCGGAAGGCTCTGGCTGATCCGGTCTGGCGGAAGGCTCTGGCTGATCCGGTCTGGCGGAAGGCTCTAGCGGCTCCTGTCTGGCGGACGGCTCTAGCGGCTCCTGTCTGGCGGACGGCTCTGTAGGCTCATGGCAGACGGGCGGCTTTGCAGGCTCATGGCAGACGGGCGGCTTTGCAGGCTCATGGCAGACGGACAGTTCAGACGGCGTTGGGCAGACGGGCAGTTCAGGCGCCGCTGGGCAGACGGGCAGTTCAGGCGCCGCTGGGCAGACGGGCAGTTCAGGCGCCGCTGGGCAGACGGGCAGTTCAGGCGCCGCTGGGCAGACGGGCAGTTCAGGCGCCGCTGGGCAGACGGCAGACTCTGGCCGGCTGAGACGCACTGTAGGCCTGGTGCGTGGTACCGGAACTGGAGGTACCGGGCTAAGGACACGCACCTTCAGGCTAGTGCGGGGAACAACAACAGGGCACACTGGACTCTCGTGGCGCACTCTAGGCCTGGTGCGTGGTACCGGAACTGGAGGTACCGGGCTGAGGGCACGCACCTTAGGGCGAGTGCGGGGAGAAGGAACAGTGCGTACCGGGCTCTGGAGACGCACAGGAGGCTTGGTGCGTGGTGCCGGAACTGGAGGCACTGGGCTGGAGACACGCACCATAGGGAGAGTGCGTGGAGGAGGAACAGGGCTCTGGAGATGCACTGGAAGCCTGGTGCGTGGTGTAGGCACTGATGGTACTGAGCTGGGGTGGGAAGGTGGCGCCGGATATACCGGACCGTGAAGGAGGACACGTGCTCTTGAGCACCGAGCCTCCCCAACCTTACCAGGTTGAATGGTTCCCGTAGCCCTGCCAGTGCGGCGAGGTGGAATAGCCCGCACTGGGCTATGCAGGCGAACCGGGGACACCACCTGTAAGGCTGGTGCCATGTACGCCGGCCCGAGGAGACGTACTGGAGGCCAGATACGTTGGGCCGGCTTCATGGCATCCGGCTCGATGCCCAACCTAGCCCTCCCAGTGCGGCAAGGTGGAATAGCCCGCACTGGGCTAAGCACGCGTACTGGGGACACCGTGCGCTTTACCGCATAACACGGTGTCTGACCAGTACGACGCCCTCTCACTCCACGGCAAGCCCGGGGAGTTGGCTCAGGTATCCTACCCGGCTTCGCCACACTCCCCTTTAGCCCCCCCCCAAGAAATTTTTGGGTGAGCCTCTCGGGCTTCCAGCCTCTCATACGTGCTGCCTCCTCATACCAGCGCTCCTGGGCTGTGGCTGCCTCCTTCTCCTCCCGAGAGCGGCGATTCTCTCCCACCTTAGCCCAGGGTCCTTCTCCATTGAAAATTTGCTCCCAACTCCATTCCTCCTCTCTCCATTGCTTTAGTTCTTGCCCTCCTTCCTCAATCCGCTTGGTCCTGTTGTGGTGGGTGTTTCTGTAATGGCTGTCAAAGTCGTTCTCCTCCTCAGACGAGGAGGAGCATGGATCGGACCAAGATGCGGATTGATAATTGTACATGTTTAATGTAAATAACAAGAAAACACTACAAACTACAAAACAACAAACGTGACATACCTCAAAACAGTCCTGTGTGGTCCAAACACTGACACAGGAAACAAACACCCACAAAAGCCTACTGCCTATGGCTACCTTAAATATGGCTCCCAATCAGAGACAAATGAATGACAGCTGTCTCTGATTGAGACCCAATCTAGGCAGCCACAGACATAACTAGACAACCTAACAAACACTATCCCATACACATACAACACCCATAGACTAACCAAACACACACAACATACAATGCCCACCCCAACTCACGCCCTGACCAACTAAACATAATCAAAATAACATAAAAATAGGTCAGGAACGTGACATAACCCCCCCCTCAAGGTGCGTACTCCGAACGCACCACCAAAAGTCTAGGGGAGGGTCTGGGTGGGCATCTGTCCACGGTGGTGGCTCCGGCTCTGGACGCTGTCCCCACACCACCATAGTCACTCCCCGCTTCCGTATCCCCCACCCAATGACCACCCTCCAACTAAACCCACCTAACTGAAGGGGCAGCATCGGGATAAGGGGCAGCACCGGGATAAGGGGCAGCACTGGGATGAGGGACGGCAGCTCCGGGCTGAGGGACGGCAGCTCCGGGCTGAGGGACGGCAGCTCCGGGCTGAGGGACGGCAGCTCCGGGCTGAGGGACGGCAGCTCCGGACTGGCTGGCGGATCCTGGCTGGCTGGCGGATCCTGGCTGGCTGACGGCTCTGGCTGGTCATGGCTGGCTGACGGCTCTGGCTGGTCATGGCTGGCTGACGGCTCTGGCTGGTCATGGCGGGCTGACGGCTCTGGCTGGTCAGATCTGGCGGAAGGCTCTGGCTGATCCGGTCTGGCGGAAGGCTCTGGCTGATCCGGTCTGGCGGAAGGCTCTGGCTGATCCGGTCTGGCGGAAGGCTCTGGCTGATCCGGTCTGGCGGAAGGCTCTGGCTGATCCGGTCTGGCGGAAGGCTCTGGCTGATCCGGTCTGGCGGAAGGCTCTAGCGGCTCCTGTCTGGCGGACGGCTCTAGCGGCTCCTGTCTGGCGGACGGCTCTGTAGGCTCATGGCAGACGGGCGGCTTTGCAGGCTCATGGCAGACGGGCGGCTTTGCAGGCTCATGGCAGACGGACAGTTCAGACGGCGTTGGGCAGACGGGCAGTTCAGGCGCCGCTGGGCAGACGGGCAGTTCAGGCGCCGCTGGGCAGACGGGCAGTTCAGGCGCCGCTGGGCAGACGGGCAGTTCAGGCGCCGCTGGGCAGACGGGCAGTTCAGGCGCCGCTGGGCAGACGGCAGACTCTGGCCGGCTGAGACGCACTGTAGGCCTGGTGCGTGGTACCGGAACTGGAGGTACCGGGCTAAGGACACGCACCTTCAGGCTAGTGCGGGGAACAACAACAGGGCACACTGGACTCTCGTGGCGCACTCTAGGCCTGGTGCGTGGTACCGGAACTGGAGGTACCGGGCTGAGGGCACGCACCTTAGGGCGAGTGCGGGGAGAAGGAACAGTGCGTACCGGGCTCTGGAGACGCACAGGAGGCTTGGTGCGTGGTGCCGGAACTGGAGGCACTGGGCTGGAGACACGCACCATAGGGAGAGTGCGTGGAGGAGGAACAGGGCTCTGGAGATGCACTGGAAGCCTGGTGCGTGGTGTAGGCACTGATGGTACTGAGCTGGGGTGGGAAGGTGGCGCCGGATATACCGGACCGTGAAGGAGGACACGTGCTCTTGAGCACCGAGCCTCCCCAACCTTACCAGGTTGAATGGTTCCCGTAGCCCTGCCAGTGCGGCGAGGTGGAATAGCCCGCACTGGGCTATGCAGGCGAACCGGGGACACCACCTGTAAGGCTGGTGCCATGTACGCCGGCCCGAGGAGACGTACTGGAGGCCAGATACGTTGGGCCGGCTTCATGGCATCCGGCTCGATGCCCAACCTAGCCCTCCCAGTGCGGCAAGGTGGAATAGCCCGCACTGGGCTAAGCACGCGTACTGGGGACACCGTGCGCTTTACCGCATAACACGGTGTCTGACCAGTACGACGCCCTCTCACTCCACGGCAAGCCCGGGGAGTTGGCTCAGGTATCCTACCCGGCTTCGCCACACTCCCCTTTAGCCCCCCCCCAAGAAATTTTTGGGTGAGCCTCTCGGGCTTCCAGCCTCTCATACGTGCTGCCTCCTCATACCAGCGCTCCTGGGCTGTGGCTGCCTCCTTCTCCTCCCGAGAGCGGCGATTCTCTCCCACCTTAGCCCAGGGTCCTTCTCCATTGAAAATTTGCTCCCAACTCCATTCCTCCTCTCTCCATTGCTTTAGTTCTTGCCCTCCTTCCTCAATCCGCTTGGTCCTGTTGTGGTGGGTGTTTCTGTAATGGCTGTCAAAGTCGTTCTCCTCCTCAGACGAGGAGGAGCATGGATCGGACCAAGATGCGGATTGATAATTGTACATGTTTAATGTAAATAACAAGAAAACACTACAAACTACAAAACAACAAACGTGACATACCTCAAAACAGTCCTGTGTGGTCCAAACACTGACACAGGAAACAAACACCCACAAAAGCCTACTGCCTATGGCTACCTTAAATATGGCTCCCAATCAGAGACAAATGAATGACAGCTGTCTCTGATTGAGACCCAATCTAGGCAGCCACAGACATAACTAGACAACCTAACAAACACTATCCCATACACATACAACACCCATAGACTAACCAAACACACACAACATACAATGCCCACCCCAACTCACGCCCTGACCAACTAAACATAATCAAAATAACATAAAAATAGGTCAGGAACGTGACATAACCCCCCCCTCAAGGTGCGTACTCCGAACGCACCACCAAAAGTCTAGGGGAGGGTCTGGGTGGGCATCTGTCCACGGTGGTGGCTCCGGCTCTGGACGCTGTCCCCACACCACCATAGTCACTCCCCGCTTCCGTATCCCCCACCCAATGACCACCCTCCAACTAAACCCACCTAACTGAAGGGGCAGCATCGGGATAAGGGGCAGCACCGGGATAAGGGGCAGCACTGGGATGAGGGACGGCAGCTCCGGGCTGAGGGACGGCAGCTCCGGGCTGAGGGACGGCAGCTCCGGGCTGAGGGACGGCAGCTCCGGGCTGAGGGACGGCAGCTCCGGACTGGCTGGCGGATCCTGGCTGGCTGGCGGATCCTGGCTGGCTGACGGCTCTGGCTGGTCATGGCTGGCTGACGGCTCTGGCTGGTCATGGCTGGCTGACGGCTCTGGCTGGTCATGGCGGGCTGACGGCTCTGGCTGGTCAGATCTGGCGGAAGGCTCTGGCTGATCCGGTCTGGCGGAAGGCTCTGGCTGATCCGGTCTGGCGGAAGGCTCTGGCTGATCCGGTCTGGCGGAAGGCTCTGGCTGATCCGGTCTGGCGGAAGGCTCTGGCTGATCCGGTCTGGCGGAAGGCTCTGGCTGATCCGGTCTGGCGGAAGGCTCTAGCGGCTCCTGTCTGGCGGACGGCTCTAGCGGCTCCTGTCTGGCGGACGGCTCTGTAGGCTCATGGCAGACGGGCGGCTTTGCAGGCTCATGGCAGACGGGCGGCTTTGCAGGCTCATGGCAGACGGACAGTTCAGACGGCGTTGGGCAGACGGGCAGTTCAGGCGCCGCTGGGCAGACGGGCAGTTCAGGCGCCGCTGGGCAGACGGGCAGTTCAGGCGCCGCTGGGCAGACGGGCAGTTCAGGCGCCGCTGGGCAGACGGGCAGTTCAGGCGCCGCTGGGCAGACGGCAGACTCTGGCCGGCTGAGACGCACTGTAGGCCTGGTGCGTGGTACCGGAACTGGAGGTACCGGGCTAAGGACACGCACCTTCAGGCTAGTGCGGGGAACAACAACAGGGCACACTGGACTCTCGTGGCGCACTCTAGGCCTGGTGCGTGGTACCGGAACTGGAGGTACCGGGCTGAGGGCACGCACCTTAGGGCGAGTGCGGGGAGAAGGAACAGTGCGTACCGGGCTCTGGAGACGCACAGGAGGCTTGGTGCGTGGTGCCGGAACTGGAGGCACTGGGCTGGAGACACGCACCATAGGGAGAGTGCGTGGAGGAGGAACAGGGCTCTGGAGATGCACTGGAAGCCTGGTGCGTGGTGTAGGCACTGATGGTACTGAGCTGGGGTGGGAAGGTGGCGCCGGATATACCGGACCGTGAAGGAGGACACGTGCTCTTGAGCACCGAGCCTCCCCAACCTTACCAGGTTGAATGGTTCCCGTAGCCCTGCCAGTGCGGCGAGGTGGAATAGCCCGCACTGGGCTATGCAGGCGAACCGGGGACACCACCTGTAAGGCTGGTGCCATGTACGCCGGCCCGAGGAGACGTACTGGAGGCCAGATACGTTGGGCCGGCTTCATGGCATCCGGCTCGATGCCCAACCTAGCCCTCCCAGTGCGGCAAGGTGGAATAGCCCGCACTGGGCTAAGCACGCGTACTGGGGACACCGTGCGCTTTACCGCATAACACGGTGTCTGACCAGTACGACGCCCTCTCACTCCACGGCAAGCCCGGGGAGTTGGCTCAGGTATCCTACCCGGCTTCGCCACACTCCCCTTTAGCCCCCCCCCAAGAAATTTTTGGGTGAGCCTCTCGGGCTTCCAGCCTCTCATACGTGCTGCCTCCTCATACCAGCGCTCCTGGGCTGTGGCTGCCTCCTTCTCCTCCCGAGAGCGGCGATTCTCTCCCACCTTAGCCCAGGGTCCTTCTCCATTGAAAATTTGCTCCCAACTCCATTCCTCCTCTCTCCATTGCTTTAGTTCTTGCCCTCCTTCCTCAATCCGCTTGGTCCTGTTGTGGTGGGTGTTTCTGTAATGGCTGTCAAAGTCGTTCTCCTCCTCAGACGAGGAGGAGCATGGATCGGACCAAGATGCGGATTGATAATTGTACATGTTTAATGTAAATAACAAGAAAACACTACAAACTACAAAACAACAAACGTGACATACCTCAAAACAGTCCTGTGTGGTCCAAACACTGACACAGGAAACAAACACCCACAAAAGCCTACTGCCTATGGCTACCTTAAATATGGCTCCCAATCAGAGACAAATGAATGACAGCTGTCTCTGATTGAGACCCAATCTAGGCAGCCACAGACATAACTAGACAACCTAACAAACACTATCCCATACACATACAACACCCATAGACTAACCAAACACACACAACATACAATGCCCACCCCAACTCACGCCCTGACCAACTAAACATAATCAAAATAACATAAAAATAGGTCAGGAACGTGACAAATACTCTCTCGGGTTAGTAATACTTCCTCAGATTAGTAATACTCTCAGTTTAGTAATACTCTCTCGGGTTAGTAATACTCTCTCAGTTTATTACTACTCTCTCAGTTTAGTAATTTTCTCTCAGTTTAGTAATATTCTCTCAGCTCTCTCAGTTTAGTAATACTCTCTCCGTTTAGTAATACTCTCTCCGTTTAGTAATACTCTCTCCGTTGAGTAATACTATCTCAGTTGAGTAATACTCCCTCAGTTTATTAATACTCTCTCAGTTGAGTAATACTCTCTCAGTCTAGTAATAGTCTCTCAGTTCAGTAATACTCTCTCAGTTTAGTAAATCTCGCTCAGTTGAGTAATAATCTCTCAGTATAGCAATACTCTCTCAGTTTAGTAATACTCTCTCATTTTAGTAATATTCTCTCAGTTTAGTAATACGCTCTCAGTTGAGTAATACTCTCTCCATTGAGTAATACTCTCTCAGTTTAGTAATACTCTCCCAGTTGAGTAATATTCTCTCAGTTTAGTAATACTCTCTCTGGTTAGTAATACTCTCTCAGTTTAGTAAAACTCTCTCAGTTTAGTAATCTTCTATCCGCTTAGTAATACTCTCTCAGTTTAGTAATACTCTCTGTTTGGTAATACTCGCAGTTTAGTAATACTCTCTCAGTTTAGTAATACTCTCTCAGTTGAGTAAAACTCTCTCGGGTTAGTAATACTCTCTCGGGTTAGTAATACTCTCTCAGTTTAGTAATATTCTCTCAGTTTAGTAATAATCTCTTGGGTTAGTAATACTTCCTCAGATTAGTAATAGTCTCTGAGTTTAGTAATACTCTCTCGGGTTAGTATTACTCTCTCAGCTCTCTCAGTCTTGTAATACTCTCTCAGTTTAGTAATATTCTCTCAGTTTAGTAATATTCTCTCAGTTTAGTAATACTCTCTCGGGTTAGTAATACTCTCTCAGTTTAGTAATACTCTCTCAGTTTAGTAAAACTCTCTCAGTTTAGTAATACTCCCTCAGCTTTCTCAGTCTAGTAATACTATCTCAGTCTAGTAATACTCTCTCAGTATAGCAATACTCTCTTAGTTTAGTAATACTCTCTCTTTTTAGTAATACTCTCTTTGTTTAGTAATAAGCTCTCAGTTGAGTAATACTCTCTCCGTTGAGTAATACTCTCTCAGTTTAGTAATACTCTCCCAGTTTAGTAATATTCTCTCAGTTTAGTAATACTCTCTCGGGTTAGTAATACTCTCTTGGGTTAGTAATACTCTCTCATTTGAGTAATACTATCTCAGTTTAGTAAAACTCTCTCAGTTTAGTAATCTTCTATCAGTTTAGTAATACTCTCTCAGTTTAGTAATATTCTCTGTTTGGTAATACTCGCAGTTTAGTAATACTCCCTCAGTTTTTTTAATACTCTCTCAGTTGAGTAAAACTCTCTCGGGTTAGTAATACTCTCTCGGGTTAGTAATACTCTCTCAGTTTAGTAATATTTTCTCAGTTTAGTAATACTCTCTCAGGTTAGTAATATTCTCTCAGTTTAGTAATACTCTCTCAGTTTAGTAATACTCTCTCAGTTTAGTAATACTCTCTCAGTCTAGTAATACTCTCTCAGCTCTCTCAGTTTAGTAATACTCTCTCGGGTTTGTAATACTCTCCCAGTTTAGTAATATTCTCTCAGTTTAGTAGTACTCTCTCGGGTTAGTAATACTCTCCCAGTTTAGTAATACTCTCTCAGTTTAGTAATACTCTCTCGGGTTAGTAATACTCTCTCAGTTTAGTAATATTTTTTCAGTTTAGTAATACTCTCTCGGGTTAGTAATACTCTCTCAGGTTAGTAATACTCTCTCAATTTAGTAATAATCTCTCAGTTTAGTAATACTCTCTCAGTTTAGTAATACTCTCTCGGGTTAGTAATACTCTCTCAGTTTAGTAATATTTTCTCAGTTTAGTAATACTCTCTCGGGTTAACCTGGTGGTTATAATGAACTGGTGGTAATAATGACCTGGTGGTAATAATGACCTGGTGGTTATAATGACCTGGTGGTAATAATGACCTGTTGGTAATAATGACCTGGTGGTTATAATGACCTGGTGGTAATAATGACCTGGTGGTAATAATGACCTGGTGGTTATAATGATATGGTGGTAATAATGACCTGGTGGTTATAATGACCTGGTGGTAATAATGACTGTGGTGGTTATAATGACCTCGTGGTTATAATGACATGGTGGTAATAATGACCTCGTGGTTATAATGACCTGGTGGTTATAATGACCTGGTGGGTGTGGTTATAATGATCTGGTGGTTATAATGACCTGGTGGGTGTGGTTATAATGACCTGGTGGTTATAATGACCTGGTGGGTGTGGTTATAATGATCTGGTGGTTATAATGACCTGGTGGGTGTGGTTATAATGACCTGGTGGTTATAATGACCTGGTGGTAATAATGACCTGGTGGTTATAATGACCTGGTGGTAATAATGACCTGGTGGTTATAATGACATGGTGGTTATAATGACCTTGTGGTTATAATGACCTGGTGGGTGTGGTTATAATGATCTGGTGGTTATAATGACCTGGTGGGTGTGGTTATAATGACCTGGTGGTTATAATGACCTGGTGGTTATAATGACCTGGTGGTAATAATGACCTGGTGGTTATAATGACCTGGTGGGTGTGGTTATAATGATCTGGTGGTTATAATGACCTGGTGGGTGTGGTTATAATGACCTGGTGGTTATAATGACCTGGTGGTAATAATGACCTGGTGGTTATAATGACCTGGTGGTAATAATGACCTGGTGGTTATAATGACATGGTGGTTATAATGACCTCGTGGTTATAATGACATGGTGGTAATAATGACCTGGTGGGTGTGGTTATAATGACCTGGTGGTAATAATGTCCTGGTGGTTATAATGACCTTGTGGTTATAATGACCTGGTGGTAATAATGACCTGGTGGTTATAATGACCAGGTGGTAATAATGACCTGTGGGTTATAATGACCTGGTGGTTATAATGACCTGGTGGTTATAATGACCTGGTGGTAATAATGACCTGGTGGTTATAATGTCCTGGTGGTTATAATGACCTGGTGGTTAAAATGACCTGGTGGTTATAATAACCTGGTGGTAATAATGACCTGGTGGTTATAATGACCTGGTGGTTATAATGACCTGGTGGTTATAATGACCTGGTGGTTATAATGACCTGGTGGGTGTGGTTATAATGACCTGGTGGTTATAATGACATGGTGGTAATAATGACCTGGTGGGTGTGGTTATAATGACCTGGTGGTTATAATGATATGGTGGTTATTATAACCTGGTGGTAATAATGACCTGGTGGTTTTAATGACCTGGTGGTTATAATGACCTGGTGGGTGTTGTTATAATGACCTGGTGGTTATAATGACCTGGTGGTAATAATGACCTGGTGGTAATAATGACCTGGTGGTTATAATGACCTGGTGGTTATAATGACCTGGTGGTTATAATGACCTGGTGGTAAAAATGACCTGGTTGTTATAATGACCTGGTGGTAATAATGACCTGGTGGTTATAATGACCTGGTGGTAATAATGACCTGGTGGTTATAATGACCTGGTGGTAATAATGACCTGGTGGTTATAATAACCTGGTGGTATTAATGACCTGGTGGTAATAATGACCTGGTGGTTATAATGACCTGGTGGTTATAATGACCAGGTGGTATTAATGACCTGGTGGTTATAATGACATGGTGGTTATAATAACCTGGCGGTAATAATGACCTGGTGGTTATAATGACATGGTGGTTATAATAACTTGGTGGTAATAATGACCTGGTGGTTATAATGACCTGGTGGTTATAATGACCTGGTGGTAATAATGACCTGGTGGTTATAATGACCTGGTGGTTAAAATAACCTGGTGGTATTAATGACCTGGTGGTAATAATGACCTGGTGGTTATAATGACCTGGTGGTTATAATGACATGGTGGTATAAATGACCTGGAGGTTATAATGACATGGTGGTTATAATAACCTGGTGGTATTAATGACCTGGTGGTAATAATGACCTGGTGGTTATAATGACCTGGTGGTTATAATGACCTGGTGGTAATAATGACCTGGTGGTTATAATGACCTGGTGGTAATAATGACCTGGTGGTTATAATGACATGGTGGTTATAATGACCTCGTGGTTATAATGACATGGTGGTAATAATGACCTGGTGGGTGTGGTTATAATGACCTGGTGGTAATAATGTCCTGGTGGTTATAATGACCTTGTGGTTATAATGACCTGGTGGTAATAATGACCTGGTGGTTATAATGACCAGGTGGTAATAATGACCTGTGGGTTATAATGACCTGGTGGTTATAATGACCTGGTGGTTATAATGACCTGGTGGTAATAATGACCTGGTGGTTATAATGTCCTGGTGGTTATAATGACCTGGTGGTTAAAATGACCTGGTGGTTATAATAACCTGGTGGTAATAATGACCTGGTGGTTATAATGACCTGGTGGTTATAATGACCTGGTGGTTATAATGACCTGGTGGTTATAATGACCTGGTGGGTGTGGTTATAATGACCTTGTGGTTATAATGACATGGTGGTAATAATGACCTGGTGGGTGTGGTTATAATGACCTGGTGGTTATAATGATATGGTGGTTATTATAACCTGGTGGTAATAATGACCTGGTGGTTTTAATGACCTGGTGGTTATAATGACCTGGTGGGTGTTGTTATAATGACCTGGTGGTTATAATGACCTGGTGGTAATAATGACCTGGTGGTAATAATGACCTGGTGGGTATAATGACCTGGTGGTTATAATGACCTGGTGGTTATAATGACCTGGTGGTAAAAATGACCTGGTTGTTATAATGACCTGGTGGTAATAATGACCTGGTGGTTATAATGACCTGGTGGTAATAATGACCTGGTGGTTATAATGACCTGGTGGTAATAATGACCTGGTGGTTATAATAACCTGGTGGTATTAATGACCTGGTGGTAATAATGACCTGGTGGTTATAATGACCTGGTGGTTATAATGACCAGGTGGTATTAATGACCTGGTGGTTATAATGACATGGTGGTTATAATAACCTGGCGGTAATAATGACCTGGTGGTTATAATGACATGGTGGTTATAATAACTTGGTGGTAATAATGACCTGGTGGTTATAATGACCTGGTGGTTATAATGACCTGGTGGTAATAATGACCTGGTGGTTATAATGACCTGGTGGTTAAAATAACCTGGTGGTATTAATGACCTGGTGGTAATAATGACCTGGTGGTTATAATGACCTGGTGGTTATAATGACATGGTGGTATTAATGACCTGGAGGTTATAATGACATGGTGGTTATAATAACCTGGTGGTAATAATGACCTGGTGGTTATAATGACATGGTGGTTATAATAACCTGGTGGTAATAATGACCTGGTGGTTATAATGACCTGGTGGGTGTGGTTATAATGACCTGGTGGTTATAATGACCTGGTGGTTATAATGACCTGGTGGTTATAATGACATGGTGGGTGTGGTTATAATGACCTGGTGGTTATAATGACCTGGTGGTTATAATGACCTGGTGGTAATAATAACCTGGTGGTAATAATGACCTGGTGGTTATAATGACCTGGTGGTTATAATGACATAGTGGTAATAATGACCTGGTGGTAATAATGACCTGGTGGTAATAATGACTTGGTGGTTATAATGACATAGTGGTAATAATGACCTGGTGGTTATAATGACATGGTGGTAATAATGACCTGGTGGGTGTGGTTATAATGACCTGGTGGTAATAAAGACCTGGTGGTAATAATGACCTGGTGGTAATAATGACCTGGTGGTTATAATGACCTGGTGGTTATAATGACCTGGTAGTAATAATGACCTGGTGGTTATAATGACCTGGTGGTTATAATGACCTGGTGGTAATAATTACCTGGTGGTTATAATGACCTGGTGGTTATAATGACCTGGTGGTAATAATGACATGGTGGTTATAATGACCTGGTGTGTGTGGTTATAATGACCTGGTGGTTATAATGACCTGGTGGTTATAATGACCTGGTGGTTATAATGACCTGGTGGGAAATAATGACCTGGTGGTTATAATGACCTGGTGGTTATAATGACATGGTGGTAATAATGACCTGGTGGGTGTGGTTATAATGACCTGGTGGTTATAATGACCTGGTGGTTATAATGACATGGTGGTAATAATGACCTGGTGGTAATAATGACCTGGTGGTTATAATGACCTGGTGGTTATAATGACCAGGTGGTAATAATGACCTGGTGGTTATAATGACCTGGTGGTTAAAATGGCCTGGTAGTTTTAATGACCTGGTGGTTATAATGACCTTGTGGTTATAATGACATGGTGGTAATAATGACCTGGTGGGTGTGGTTATAATGACCTGGTGGTTATAATGACCTGCTGGTTATAATGACCTGCTGGTAATAAAGACCTGGTGGTAATAATGACCTGGTGGTAATAATGACCTTGTGATTATAATGACCTGGTGGTTATAATGACCTGGTGGTAATAATGACCTGGTGGTTATAATTACCTGGTGGTTATAATGACCTGGTGGTAATAATGACCTGGTGGTTATAATGACCTGGTGGTAATAATGACCTGGTGGTTATATTGACCTGGTGGATATAATGACCTGGTGGTTATAATGACCTGGTGGTAATAATGACCTGGTGGTTATAATGACCTGGTGGTTATAATGACCTGGTGGTTATAATGACCTCGTGGTAATAATGACCTGGTGGTTATAATGACCTGGTGTGTGTGGTTATAATGACCTGGTGGTTATAATGACCTGGTGGTTATAATGACCTGGTGGGAAATAATGACCTGGTGGTTATAATGACCTGGTGGTTATAATGACATGGTGGTAATAATGACCTGGTGGGTGTGGTTATAATGACCTGGTGGTTATAATGACATGGTGGTTATAATGACCAGGTGGTAATAATGACCTGGTGGTTATAATGACCTGGTGGTTAAAATGACCTGGTAGTTTTAATGACGTGGTGGTTATAATGACCTTGTGGTTATAATGACATGGTGGTAATAATGACCTGGTGGGTGTGGTTATAATGACCTGGTGGTAATAATGACCTGGTGGTTATAATGACCTGGTGTGTGTGGTTATAATGACCTGGTGGTTATAATGACCTGGTGGTTATAATGACCTGGTGGTTATAATGACCTGGTGGGAAATAATGACCTGGTGGTTATAATGACCTGGTGGTTATAATGACATGGTGGTAATAATGACCTGGTGGGTGTGGTTATAATGACCTGGTGGTTATAATGACCTGGTGGTTATAATGACATGGTGGTAATAATGACCTGGTGGTAATAATAACCTGGTGGTTATAATGACCTGGTGGTTATAATGACCAGGTGGTAATAATGACCTGGTGGTTATAATGACCTGGTGGTCAAAATGACCTGGTAGTTTTAATGACCTGGTGGTTATAATGACCTTGTGGTTATAATGACATGGTGGTAATAATGACCTGGTGGGTGTGGTTATAATGACCTGGTGGTTATAATGACCTGGTGGTTATAATGACCTGCTGGTAATAAAGACCTGGTGGTAATAATGACCTGGTGGTAATAATGACCTGGTGATTATAATGACCTGGTGGTTATAATGACCTGGTGGTAATAATGACCTGGTGGTTATAATTACCTGGTGGTTATAATGACCTGGTGGTAATAATGACCTGGTGGTTATAATGACCTGGTGGTAACAATGACCTGGTGGTTATAATGACCTGGTGGTTATAATGACCTGGTGGTTATAATGGCCTGGTGGTAATAATGACCTGGTGGTTATAATGACCTGGTGGTTATAATGACCTGGTGGTTATAATGACCTCGTGGTAATAATGACCTGGTGGTTATAATGACCTGGTGTGTGTGGTTATAATGACCTGGTGGTTATAATGACCTGGTGGTTATAATGACCTGGTGGTTATAATGACCTGGTGGTTATAATGACCTGGTGGTTATAATGACATGGTGGTAATAATGACCTGGTGGGTGTGGTTATAATGACCTGGTGGTTATAATGACCTGGTGGTTATAATGACATGGTGGTAATAATGACCTGGTGGTAATAATGACCTGGTGGTTATAATGACCTGGTGGTTATAATGACCAGGTGGTAATAATGACCTGGTGGTTATAATGACCTGGTGGTTAAAATGACCTGGTAGTTTTAATGACCTGGTGGTTATAATGACCTTGTGGTTATAATGACATGGTGGTAATAATGACCTGGTGGGTGTGGTTATAATGACCTGGTGGTTATAATGACCTGGTGGTTATAATGACCTGCTGGTAATAAAGACCTGGTGGTAATAATGACCTTGTGGTAATAATGACCTGGTGGTTATAATGACCTGGTGGTTATAATGACCTGGTGGTAATAATGACCTGGTGTTTATAATGACCTGGTGTTTATAATGACCTGATTCAATTCAATTCAATTTTATTTTATATAGCCCTTCGTACATCAGCTAATATCTCGAAGTGCTGTACAGACACCCAGCCTAAAACCCCAAACAGCTAGTAATGCAGGTGTAGAAGCACGGTGGCTAGGAAAAACTCCCTAGAAAGGCCAAAACCTAGGAAGAAACCTAGAGAGGAACCAGGCTATGAGGGGTGGCCAGTCCTCTTCTGGCTGTGCCGGGTGGAGATTATAACAGAACTATGCCAAGATGTTCAAAAATGTTCATAAGTGACAAGCATGGTCAAATAATAATCATGAATAATTTTCAGTTGGCTTTTCATAGCCGATCATTAAGAGTTGAAAACAGCAGGTCTGGGACAGGTAGGGGTTCCATAACCGCAGGCAGAACAGTTGAAACTGGAATAGCAGCAAGGCCAGGCGGACTGGGGACAGCAAGGAGTCACCACGGCCGGTAGTCCCGACGTATGGTCCTAGGGCTCAGGTCCTCCGAGAGAAAGAAAGAGAGAAGGAGAAAATTAGAGAGCGCCAAGATTTTCAAAATGTTCATAAATGACAAGCATGGTCAAATAATAATCAGGAATAAATCTCAGTTGGCTTTTCATAGCCGATCATTAAGAGTTGAAAACAGCAGGTCTGGGACAGGTAGGGGTTCCGTAACCGCAGGCAGAACAGTTGAAACTGGAATAGCAGCAAGGCCAGGCGGACTGGGGACAGCAAGGTGTCATCATGCCCGGTATGGTAATAATGACCTGGTGGTTATAATGACCTGGTGGGTGTGGTTATAAAGACCTGGTGGTTATAATGACCTGGTGGTTATAATGAACTGGTGGTTATATTGACATGGTGGGTGTGGTTATAATGAACTGGTGGTTATAATGACCTGGTGGTTATAATGACCTGGTGGTTATAATGACCTGGTGGTTATAATGACCTGGTGGTTATAATAACCTGGTGGTAATAATGACCTGGTGGTTATAATGACCTGGTGGTTATAATGACCTGGTGGTTATAATGACCTGGTGGTTATAATGACCTGGTGGGTGTGGTTATAATGACCTGGTGGTTATAATGACCTGGTTGTAATATTGACCTGGTGGTAATAATGGCCTGGTGGTAATAAGGACCTGGTGGTTATAATGACCAGGTGGTAATAATGACCTGGTGGTTATAATGACCTGGTGGTTATAATGACCCGGGGGTTATAATGACCTGGTGGTAATAATGACCTGGTGGTTATAATGACATGGTGGTTATATTGACATGGTGGGTGTGGTTATAATGAACTGGTGGTTATAATGACCTGGTGGTTATAATGACCTGGTGGTTATAATGACCTGGTGGTTATAATGACCTGGTGGTTATAATAACCTGGTGGTAATAATGACCTGGTGGTTATAATGACCTGGTGGTTATAATGACCTGGTGGTTATAATGACCTGGTGGGTGTGGTTATAATGACCTGGTGGTTATAATGACCTGGTTGTAATATTGACCTGGTGGTAATAATGGCCTGGTGGTAATAAGGACCTGGTGGTTATAATGACCAGGTGGTAATAATGACCTGGTGGTTATAATGACCTGGTGGTTATAATGACCTGGGGGTTATAATGACCTGGTGGTAATAATGACCTGGTGGTTATAATGACATGGTGGTTATAATGACCTGGTGGTAATAATGACCTGGTGGTTATAATGACCTGGTGGTAATAATGACCTGGTGGTTATAATGACCTGGTGGTTATAATGACCTGGGGGTTATAATGACCTGGTGGTAATAATGACCTGGTGGTTATAATGACATGGTGGTTATAATAACCTGGTGGTAATAATGACCTGGTGGTTATAATGACCTGGTGGTTATAATGACCTGGTGGTTATAATGACCTGGTGGTTATAATGACCTGGTGGTTATAATGACCTGGGGGTTATAATGACCCGGTGGTAATAATGACCTGGTGGTTATAATGACCTGGTGGTTTTAATGACCTGGTGGTAATAATGACCTGGTGGTTATAATGACCTGGTGGTTACAATGACCTGGTGGTTATAATGACCTGGTGGTAATAATGACCTGGTGGTTATAATGACCTGGTGGTTATAATGACCTGGTGGTAATAATGACCTGGTGGTTATAATGACCTGGTGGTTATAATGACCTGGTGGGTGTGGTTATAATGACCTGGTGGTTATAATGACCTGGTGGTTAAAATGAACTGGTGGTTATAATGACATGGTGGGTGTGGTTATAATGAACTGGTGGTTATAATGACCTGGTGGATATAATGACCTGGTGGTTATAATGACCTGGTGGTTATAATGACCTGGTGGTTATAATAACCTGGTGGTAATAATGACCTGGTGGTTATAATGACCTGGTGGTTATAATGACCTGGTGGTTATAATGAACTGGTGGTTATAATGACTTGGTGGGTGTGGTTATAATGACCTGGTGGTTATAATGACCTGGTGGTAATATTGACCTGGTGGTAATAATGGCCTGCTGGTAATAAAGACCTGGTGGTAATAATGACCTGGTGGTAATAATGACCTGGTGATTATAATGACCTGGTGGTTATAATGACCTGGTGGTAATAATGACCTGGTGGTTATAATTACCTGGTGGTTATAATGACCTGGTGGTAATAATGACCTGGTGGTAATAATGACCTGGTGGTTATAATGACCTGGTGGTTATAATGACCTGGTGGTTATTATGACCTCGTGGTCATAATGACCTGGTGGTTATAATGACCTGGTGTGTGTGGTTATAATGACCTGGTGGTTATAATGACCTGGTGGTTATAATGACCTGGTGGTTATAATGACCTGGTGGGAAATAATGACCTGGTGGTTATAATGACCTGGTGGTTATAATGACATGGTGGTAATAATGACCTGGTGGGTGTGGTTATAATGACCTGGTGGTTATAATGACCTGGTGGTTATAATGACATGGTGGTAATAATGACCTGGTGGTAATAATGACCTGGTGGTTATAATGACCTGGTGGTTATAATGACCAGGTGGTAATAATGACCTGGTGGTTATAATGACCTGGTGGTTAAAATGACCTGGTAGTTTTAATGACCTGGTGGTTATAATGACATGGTGGTAATAATGACCTGGTGGGTGTGGTTATAATGACCTGGTGGTTAAAATGACCTGGTGGTTATAATGACCTGCTGGTAATAAAGACCTGGTGGTAATAATGACCTTGTGCTAATAATGACCTGGTGGTTATAATGACCTGGTGGTTATAATGACCTGGTGGTAATAATGACCTGGTGGTTATAATGACCTGGTGGGTGTGGTTATAATGACCTGGTGGTTATAATGACCTGGTGGTTATAATGACCTGGTGGTTATAATGACCTGGTGGTTATAATAACCTGGTGGTAATAATGACCTGGTGGTTATAATGACCTGGTGGTTATAATGACCTGGTGGTTATAATGACCTGGTGGTTATAATGACCTGGTGGGTGTGGTTATAATGACCTGGTGGTTATAATGACCTGGTTGTAATATTGACCTGGTGGTAATAATGGCCTGGTGGTAATAAGGACCTGGTGGTTATAATGACCAGGTGGTAATAATGACCTGGTGGTTATAATGACCTGGTGGTTATAATGACCCGGGGGTTATAATGACCTGGTGGTAATAATGACCTGGTGGTTATAATGACATGGTGGTTATATTGACATGGTGGGTGTGGTTATAATGAACTGGTGGTTATAATGACCTGGTGGTTATAATGACCTGGTGGTTATAATGACCTGGTGGTTATAATGACCTGGTGGTTATAATAACCTGGTGGTAATAATGACCTGGTGGTTATAATGACCTGGTGGTTATAATGACCTGGTGGTTATAATGACCTGGTGGGTGTGGTTATAATGACCTGGTGGTTATAATGACCTGGTTGTAATATTGACCTGGTGGTAATAATGGCCTGGTGGTAATAAGGACCTGGTGGTTATAATGACCAGGTGGTAATAATGACCTGGTGGTTATAATGACCTGGTGGTTATAATGACCTGGGGGTTATAATGACCTGGTGGTAATAATGACCTGGTGGTTATAATGACATGGTGGTTATAATGACCTGGTGGTAATAATGACCTGGTGGTTATAATGACCTGGTGGTAATAATGACCTGGTGGTTATAATGACCTGGTGGTTATAATGACCTGGGGGTTATAATGACCTGGTGGTAATAATGACCTGGTGGTTATAATGACATGGTGGTTATAATAACCTGGTGGTAATAATGACCTGGTGGTTATAATGACCTGGTGGTTATAATGACCTGGTGGTTATAATGACCTGGTGGTTATAATGACCTGGTGGTTATAATGACCTGGGGGTTATAATGACCCGGTGGTAATAATGACCTGGTGGTTATAATGACCTGGTGGTTTTAATGACCTGGTGGTAATAATGACCTGGTGGTTATAATGACCTGGTGGTTATAATGACCTGGTGGTTATAATGACCTGGTGGTAATAATGACCTGGTGGTTATAATGACCTGGTGGTTATAATGACCTGGTGGTAATAATGACCTGGTGGTTATAATGACCTGGTGGTTATAATGACCTGGTGGGTGTGGTTATAATGACCTGGTGGTTATAATGACCTGGTGGTTAAAATGAACTGGTGGTTATAATGACATGGTGGGTGTGGTTATAATGAACTGGTGGTTATAATGACCTGGTGGATATAATGACCTGGTGGTTATAATGACCTGGTGGTTATAATGACCTGGTGGTTATAATAACCTGGTGGTAATAATGACCTGGTGGTTATAATGACCTGGTGGTTATAATGACCTGGTGGTTATAATGAACTGGTGGTTATAATGACTTGGTGGGTGTGGTTATAATGACCTGGTGGTTATAATGACCTGGTGGTAATATTGACCTGGTGGTAATAATGGCCTGCTGGTAATAAAGACCTGGTGGTAATAATGACCTGGTGGTAATAATGACCTGGTGATTATAATGACCTGGTGGTTATAATGACCTGGTGGTAATAATGACCTGGTGGTTATAATGACCTGGTGGTTATAATGACCTGGTGGTAATAATGACCTGGTGGTAATAATGACCTGGTGGTTATAATGACCTGGTGGTTATAATGACCTGGTGGTTATTATGACCTCGTGGTAATAATGACCTGGTGGTTATAATGACCTGGTGTGTGTGGTTATAATGACCTGGTGGTTATAATGACCTGGTGGTTATAATGACCTGGTGGTTATAATGACCTGGTGGGAAATAATGACCTGGTGGTTATAATGACCTGGTGGTTATAATGACATGGTGGTAATAATGACCTGGTGGGTGTGGTTATAATGACCTGGTGGTTATAATGACCTGGTGGTTATAATGACATGGTGGTAATAATGACCTGGTGGTAATAATGACCTGGTGGTTATAATGACCTGGTGGTTATAATGACCAGGTGGTAATAATGACCTGGTGGTTATAATGACCTGGTGGTTAAAATGACCTGGTAGTTTTAATGACCTGGTGGTTATAATGACATTGTGGTTATAATGACATGGTGGTAATAATGACCTGGTGGGTGTGGTTATAATGACCTGGTGGTTAAAATGACCTGGTGGTTATAATGACCTGCTGGTAATAAAGACCTGGTGGTAATAATGACCTTGTGCTAATAATGACCTGGTGGTTATAATGACCTGGTGGTTATAATGACCTGGTGGTAATAATGACCTGGTGGTTATAATGACCTGGTGGTTATAATGACCTGGTGGGTGTGGTTATAATGACCTGGTGGTTATAATGACCTGGTGGTTATAATGACCTGCTGGTAATAAAGACCTGGTGGTAATAATGACCGTATGCTAATAATGACCTGGTGGTTATAATGACCTGGTGGTTATAATGACCTGGTGGTAATAATGACCTGGTGTTTATAATGACCTGGTGTTTATAATGACCTGATGGTAATAATGACCTGGTGGTTATAATGACCTGGTGGGTGTGGTTATAATGACCTGGTGGTTATAATGACCTTGTGGTTATAATGACATGGTGGTAATAATGACCTGGTGGGTGTGGTTATAATGACCTGGTGGTTATAATGACCTGGTGGTTATAATGACCTGCTGGTAATAAAGACCTGGTGGTAATAATGACCTGGTGGTAATAATGACCTGGTGATTATAATGACCTGGTGGTTATAATGACCTGGTGGTAATAATGACCTGGTGGTTATAATTACCTGGTGGTTATAATGACCTGGTGGTAATAATGACCTGGTGGTTATAATGACCTGGTGGTAACAATGACCTGGTGGTTATAATGACCTGGTGGTTATAATGACCTGGTGGTTATAATGACCTGGTGGTAATAATGACCTGGTGGTTATAATGACCTGGTGGTTATAATGACCTGGTGGTTATAATGACCTCGTGGTAATAATGACCTGGTGGTTATAATGACCTGGTGTGTGTGGTTATAATGACCTGGTGGTTATAATGACCTGGTGGTTATAATGACCTGGTGGTTATAATGACCTGGTGGGAAATAATGACCTGGTGGTTATAATGACCTGGTGGTTATAATGACATGGTGGTAATAATGACCTGGTGGGTGTGGTTATAATGACCTGGTGGTTATAATGACCTGGTGGTTATAATGACATGGTGGTAATAATGACCTGGTGGTAATAATGACCTGGTGGTTATAATGACCTGGTGGTTATAATGACCAGGTGGTAATAATGACCTGGTGGTTATAATGACCTGGTGGTTAAAATGACCTGGTAGTTTTAATGACCTGGTGGTTATAATGACCTTGTGGTTATAATGACATGGTGGTAATAATGACCTGGTGGGTGTGGTTATAATGACCTGGTGGTTATAATGACCTGGTGGTTATAATGACCTGCTGGTAATAAAGACCTGGTGGTAATAATGACCTTGTGCTAATAATGACCTGGTGGTTATAATGACCTGGTGGTTATAATGACCTGGTGGTAATAATGACCTGGTGGTTATAATGACCTGGTGGTTATAATGACCTGGTGGGTGTGGTTATAATGACCTGGTGGTTATAATGACCTGGTGGTTTTAATGACCTGCTGGTAATAAAGACCTGGTGGTAATAATGACCTTGTGGTAATAATGACCTGGTGTTTATAATGACCTGGTGTTTATAATGACCTGATGGTAATAATGACCTGGTGGTTATAATGACCTGGTGGGTGTGGTTATAATGACCTGGTGGTTATAATGACCTGGTGGTTATAATGAACTGGTGGTTATATTGACATGGTGGGTGTGGTTATAATGAACTGGTGGTTATAATGACCTGGTGGTTATAATGACCTGGTGGTTATAATGACCTGGTGGTTATAATGACCTGGTGGGTGTGGTTATAATGCCCTGTTGGTTATAATGACCTGGTTGTAATATTGACCTGGTGGTAATAATGGCCTGGTGGTAATAAGGACCTGGTGGTTATAATGACCAGGTGGTAATAATGACCTGGTGGTTATAATGACCTGGTAGTTATAATGACCTGGGGGTTATAATGACCTGGTGGTAATAATGACCTGGTGGTTATAATGACATGGTGGTTATAATGACCTGGTGGTAATAATGACCTGGTGGTTATAATGACCAGGTGGTAATAATGACCTGGTGGTTATAATGACCTGGTGGTTATAATGACCTGGGGGTTATAATGACCTGGTGGTAATAATGACCTGGTGGTTATAATGACATGGTGGTTATAATGACCTGGTGGTTATAATGACCTGGTGGTTATAATGACCTGGGGGTTATAATGACCCGGTGGTAATAATGACCTGGTGGTTATAATGACCTGGTGGTTTTAATGACCTGGTGGTTATAATGACCTGGTGGTTATAATGACCTGGTGGTTATAATGACCTGGTGGTAATAATGACCTGGTGGTTATAATGACCTGGTGGTTATAATGACCTGGTGGTAATAATGACCTGGTGGTTATAATGACCTGGTGGTTATAATGACCTGGTGGGTGTGGTTATAATGACCTGGTGGTTATAATGACCTGGTGGTTAAAATGAACTGGTGGTTATAATGACATGGTGGGTGTGGTTATAATGAACTGGTGGTTATAATGACCTGGTGGATATAATGACCTGGTGGTTATAATGACCTGGTGGTTATAATGACCTGGTGGTTATAATAACCTGGTGGTAATAATGACCTGGTGGTTATAATGACCTGGTGGTTATAATGACCTGGTGGTTATAATGACCTGGTGGTTATAATGACTTGGTGGGTGTGGTTATAATGACCTGGTGGTTATAATGACCTGGTGGTAATATTGACCTGGTGGTAATAATGGCCTGGTGGTTATAATGACATGGTGGTTATAATAACCTGGTGGTTATAATGACCTGGGGGTTATAATGACCTGGTGGTAATAATGACCTGGTGGTTATAATGACCTGGTGGTTATAATAACCTGGTGGTAATAATGACCAGGTGGTAATAATGACCTGGTGGTTATAATGACCTGGTGGTTATAATGACCTGGGGGTTATAATGACCTGGTGGTAATAATGACCTGGTGGTTATAATGACCTGGTGGTTATAATAACCTGGTGGTTATAATGACCTGGTGGTTATAATGACCTGGTGGTAATAATGACCTGGTGGTTATAATGACCAGGTGGTAATAATGACCTGGTGGTTATAATGACCTGGTGGTTATAATGACCTGGTGAGTGTGGTTATAATGACCTGGTGGTTATAATGACCTGGTGGTTAAAATGAACTGGTGGTTATAATGACATGGTGGGTGTGGTTATAATGAACTGGTGGTTATAATGACCTGGTGGATATAATGACCTGGTGGTTATAATGACCTGGTGGTTATAATGACCTGGTGGTAATAATGACCTGGTGGTTATAATGACCTGGTGGTTATAATGACCTGGTGGTTATAATGACCTGGTGGTTATAATGACTTGGTGGGTGTGGTTATAATGACCTGGTGGTTATAATGACCTGGTGGTAATATTGACCTGGTGGTAATAATGGCCTGGTGGTAATAATGACCTGGTGGTTATAATGACCTGGTGGTTATAATGACCTGGTGGTAATAATGACCTGGTGGATATAATGACCTGGTGGTTATAATGACCTGGTGGTTATAATGACCTGGTGGTAATATTGACCTGGTGGTAATAATGACCTGGTGGTTATAATGACCTGGTGGTTATAATGACCAGGTGGTAATAATGACCTGGTGGTTATAATGACCTGGTGGTTATAATGACCTGGGGGTTATAATGACCTGGTGGTAATAATGACCTGGTGGTTATAATGACCTGGTGGTAATAATGACCTGGTGGTAATAATGACCTGGTGGTTATAATGACCTGGTGGTTATAATGACCTGGTGGTTATAATGACCTGGTGGGTGTGGTTATAATGACCTGGTGGTTATAATGACCTGGTGGTTATAATGACCTGGTGGTTATAATGACCTGGTGGTAATAATGACCTGGTTTTTATAATGACCTGGTGGTTATAATGACCTGGTGGTTATAATGACCTGGTGGTTATAATGACCTGGTGCGAATAATGACCTGGTGGTTATAATTACATGGTGGTTATAATGACCTGGTGGTTATAATGACATGGTGGTAATAATGACCTGGTGGGTGTGGTTATAATGACCTGGTGGTTATAATGACCTGGTGGATATAATGACCTGGTGGATGTAATAAAGACCTGGTGGTAATAATGACCTGGTGGTAATAATGACCTGGTGGTTATAATGACCTGGTGTTAATAATGACCTGGTGGTTATAATGACCTGGTGGTTATAATGACCTGGTGGTAATAATGACCTGGTGGTTATAATGACCAGGTGGTAATAATGACCTGGTGGTTATAATGACCTGGTGGTTATAATGACCTGGGGGTTATAATGACTTGGTGGTAATAATGACCTGGTGGTTATAATGACCTGGTGGTTTTAATGACCTGGTGGTAATAATGACCTGGTGGTTATAATGACCTGGTGGTTATAATAACCTGGTGGTTATAATGACCTGGTGGTAATAATGACCTGGTGGTTATAATGACCTGGTGGTTATAATGACCTGGTGGTTATAATGACCTGGGGGTTATAATGACCTGGTGGTAATAATGACCTGGTGGTTATAATGACATGGTGGTTATAATGACCTGGTGGTAATAATGACCTGGTGGTTATAATGACCAGGTGGTAATAATGACCTGGTGGTAATAATGACCTGGTGGTTATAATGACATGGTGGTTATAATAACCTGGTGGTAATAATGACCTGGTGGTTATAATGACCTGGTGGTTATAATGACCTGGTGGTTATAATGACCTGGTGGTAATAATGACCTGGTGGTTATAATGACCAGGTGGTAATAATGACCTGGTGGTTATAATGACCTGGTGGTTATAATGACCTGGGGGTTATAATGACCTGGTGGTAATAATGACCTGGTGGTTATAATGACCTGGTGGTAATAATGACCTGGTGGTAATAATGACCTGGTGGTTATAATGACCTGGTGGTTATAATGACCTGGTGGTTATAATGACCTGGTGGGTGTGGTTATAATGACCTGGTGGTTATAATGACCTGGTGGTTATAATGACCTGGTGGTTATAATGACCTGGTGGTAATAATGACCTGGTGGTTATAATGACCTGGTGGTTATAATGACCTGGTGGTTATAATGACCTGGTGGTTATAATGACCTGGTGCGAATAATGACCTGGTGGTTATAATTACATGGTGGTTATAATGACCTGGTGGTTATAATGACATGGTGGTAATAATGACCTGGTGGGTGTGGTTATAATGACCTGGTGGTTATAATGACCTGGTGGATATAATGACCTGGTGGATGTAATAAAGACCTGGTGGTAATAATGACCTGGTGGTAATAATGACCTGGTGGTTATAATGACCTGGTGTTAATAATGACCTGGTGGTTATAATGACCTGGTGGTTATAATGACCTGGTGGTTATAATGACCTGGTGTTAATAATGACCTGGTGGTTATAATAACCTGGTGATTATAATGACCTGGTGGTAAAAATGAGCTGGTGGTTATAATGACCTGGTGGTTATAATGACATGGTGGTTATAATGACCTGGTGGTTATAATGACATGGTGGTTATAATGACCTGGTGGTTATAATGACATGGTGGTAATAATGACCGGGTGGTTATAATGACCTGGTGGTAATAATGACCTGGTGGTTATAATGACCTGGTGGGTGTGGTTATAATGACCTGTTGGTTATAATGACCTGGTGGTAATAATGACCTGGTGGTTATAATGACCTGGTGGTTATAATTACCTGGTGATAATAATGACCTGGGGGTTATAATTACCTGGTGGTAATAATGACCTGGTGGTTATAATGACATGGTGGTTATAATGACCTGGTGGTAATAATGACCTGGTGGTTATAATGACCTGGTGGTAATAATGACCTGGTGGTTATAATGACATGGTGGTTATAATGACCTGGTGGTTATAATGACATGGTGGTAATAATGACCTGGTGGGTGTGGTTATAATGACCTGGTGGTTATAATGACCTGGTGGTTATAATGACCTGGTGGTAATAATGACCTGGTGGTTATAATGACCTGGTGGGTGTGGTTATAATGACCTGGTGGTTATAATGACCTGGTGGTTATAATGACCTGGTGCGAATAATGACCTGGTGGTTATAATTACATGGTGGTTATAATGACCTGGTGGTTATAATGACATGGTGGTAATAATGACCTGGTGGGTGTGGTTATAATGACCTGGTGGTTATAATGACCTGGTTGTAATAAAGACCTGGTGGTTATAATGACCTGGTGGTTATAATGACCTGGTGGTAATAATGACCTGGTTGTAATAAAGACCTGGTGGTTATAATGACCTGGTGGTTATAATGACCTGGTGGTAATAATGACCTGGTGGTTATAATGACCTGGTGGTAATAATGACCTGGTGGTTATAATGACCTGGTGGTTATAATGACCTGGTGGTTATAATGACCTGGTGGGTGTGGTTATAATGACCTGGTGGTTATAATGACCTGGTGGTTATAATGACCTGGTGGTTATAATGACCTGGTGGTAATAATGACCTGGTTTTTATAATGACCTGGTGGTTATAATGACCTGGTGGTTATAATGACCTGGTGGTTATAATGACCTGGTGCGAATAATGACCTGGTGGTTATAATTACATGGTGGTTATAATGACCTGGTGGTTATAATGACATGGTGGTAATAATGACCTGGTGGGTGTGGTTATAATGACCTGGTGGTTATAATGACCTGGTGGATATAATGACCTGGTGGATGTAATAAAGACCTGGTGGTAATAATGACCTGGTGGTAATAATGACCTGGTGGTTATAATGACCTGGTGTTAATAATGACCTGGTGGTTATAATGACCTGGTGGTTATAATGACCTGGTGGTTATAATGACCTGGTGTTAATAATGACCTGGTGGTTATAATAACCTGGTGATTATAATGACCTGGTGGTAAAAATGAGCTGGTGGTTATAATGACCTGGTGGTTATAATGACATGGTGGTTATAATGACCTGGTGGTTATAATGACATGGTGGTTATAATGACCTGGTGGTTATAATGACATGGTGGTAATAATGACCGGGTGGTTATAATGACCTGGTGGTAATAATGACCTGGTGGTTATAATGACCTGGTGGGTGTGGTTATAATGACCTGTTGGTTATAATGACCTGGTGGTAATAATGACCTGGTGGTTATAATGACCTGGTGGTTATAATTACCTGGTGATAATAATGACCTGGGGGTTATAATTACCTGGTGGTAATAATGACCTGGTGGTTATAATGACATGGTGGTTATAATGACCTGGTGGTAATAATGACCTGGTGGTTATAATGACCTGGTGGTAATAATGACCTGGTGGTTATAATGACATGGTGGTTATAATGACCTGGTGGTTATAATGACATGGTGGTAATAATGACCTGGTGGGTGTGGTTATAATGACCTGGTGGTTATAATGACCTGGTGGTTATAATGACCTGGTGGTAATAATGACCTGGTGGTTATAATGACCTGGTGGGTGTGGTTATAATGACCTGGTGGTTATAATGACCTGGTGGTTATAATGACCTGGTGCGAATAATGACCTGGTGGTTATAATTACATGGTGGTTATAATGACCTGGTGGTTATAATGACATGGTGGTAATAATGACCTGGTGGGTGTGGTTATAATGACCTGGTGGTTATAATGACCTGGTTGTAATAAAGACCTGGTGGTTATAATGACCTGGTGGTTATAATGACCTGGTGGTAATAATGACCTGGTTGTAATAAAGACCTGGTGGTTATAATGACCTGGTGGTTATAATGACCTGGTGGTAATAATGACCTGGTGGTTATAATGACCTGGTGGTAATAATGACCTGGTGGTTATAATGACCTGGTGGTTATAATGACCTGGTGGTTATAATGACCTGGTGGGTGTGGTTATAATGACCTGGTGGTTATAATGACCTGGTGGTTATAATGACCTGGTGGTTATAATGACCTGGTGGTAATAATGACCTGGTTTTTATAATGACCTGGTGGTTATAATGACCTGGTGGTTATAATGACCTGGTGGTTATAATGACCTGGTGCGAATAATGACCTGGTGGTTATAATTACATGGTGGTTTTAATGACCTGGTGGTTATAATGACATGGTGGTAATAATGACCTGGTGGGTGTGGTTATAATGACCTGGTGGTTATAATGACCTGGTGGATATAATGACCTGGTGGATGTAATAAAGACCTGGTGGTAATAATGACCTGGTGGTAATAATGACCTGGTGGTTATAATGACCTGGTGTTAATAATGACCTGGTGGTTATAATGACCTGGTGGTTATAATGACCTGGTGGTTATAATGACCTGGTGTTAATAATGACCTGGTGGTTATAATAACCTGGTGATTATAATGACCTGGTGGTAAAAATGAGCTGGTGGTTATAATGACCTGGTGGTTATAATGACATGGTGGTTATAATGACCTGGTGGTTATAATGACATGGTGGTTATAATGACCTGGTGGTTATAATGACATGGTGGTAATAATGACCGGGTGGTTATAATGACCTGGTGGTAATAATGACCTGGTGGTTATAATGACCTGGTGGGTGTGGTTATAATGACCTGTTGGTTATAATGACCTGGTGGTAATAATGACCTGGTGGTTATAATGACCTGGTGGTTATAATTACCTGGTGATAATAATGACCTGGGGGTTATAATTACCTGGTGGTAATAATGACCTGGTGGTTATAATGACATGGTGGTTATAATGACCTGGTGGTAATAATGACCTGGTGGTTATAATGACCTGGTGGTAATAATGACCTGGTGGTTATAATGACATGGTGGTTATAATGACCTGGTGGTTATAATGACATGGTGGTAATAATGACCTGGTGGGTGTGGTTATAATGACCTGGTGGTTATAATGACCTGGTGGTTATAATGACCTGGTGGTAATAATGACCTGGTGGTTATAATGACCTGGTGGGTGTGGTTATAATGACCTGGTGGTTATAATGACCTGGTGGTTATAATGACCTGGTGCGAATAATGACCTGGTGGTTATAATTACATGGTGGTTATAATGACCTGGTGGTTATAATGACCTGGTGGTAATAATGACCTGGTTGTAATAAAGACCTGGTGGTTATAATGACCTGGTGGTTATAATGACCTGGTGGTTATAATGACCTGGTGTTAATAATGACATGGTGGTTATAATAACCTGGTGATTATAATGACCTGGTGGTAAAAATGAGCTGGTGGTTATAATGACCTGGTGGTTATAATGACATGATGGTTATAATGACCTGGTGGTTATAATGACATGGTGGTTATAATGACCTGGTGGTTATAATGACATGGTGGTAATAATGACCGGATGGTTATAATGACCTGGTGGTAATAATGACCGGGTGGTTATAATGACCTGGTGGGTGTGGTTATAATGACCTGTTGGTTATTATGACCTGGTGGTAATAATGACCTGGTGGTTATAATGACCTGGTGGTTATAATTACCTGGTGATAATAATGACCTGGGGGTTATAATTACCTGGTGGTAATAATGACCTGGTGGTTATAATTACATGGTGGTTATAATGACCTGGTGGTAATAATGACCTGGTGGTTATAATGACCTGGTGGTAATAATGACCTGGTGGTTATAATGACATGGTGGTTATAATGACCTGGTGGTTATAACGACATGGTGGTAATAATGACCTGGTGGGTGTGGTTATAATGACCTGGTGGTTATAATGACCTGGTGGTTATAATGACCTGGTGGTAATAATGACCTGGTGGTTATAATGACCTGGTGGGTGTGGTTATAATGACCTGGTGGTAATAATGACCTGGTGGTTATAATGACCTGGTGGTTATAATGACCTGGTGGGTGTTGTTATAATAACCTGGTGGTTATAATGACCTGGTGGTAATAATGACCTTTTGGTAATAACGACCTGGTAGTTATAATGACCTGGTGGTTATAATGACCTGGTGGTTATAATGACCTGGTGGTTATAATGACCTGGTGGGTGTTGTGATAATAACCTGGTGGTTATAATGACCTGGTGGTAATAATAACCTGTTGGTAATAACGACCTGGTAGTAACAATGACCTGGTGGTTATAATGACCTGGTGGTTATAATGACCTGGTGGTTATAATGACCTGGTGGTTATAATGACCTGGTGGTAATATTGACCTGGTGGTAATAATGACCTGGTGGTTATAATGACCTGGTGGTTATAATGACCTGGTGGTAATATTGACCTGGTGGTAATAATGACCTGGTGGTTTAAATGACATGGTGGTTATAATGACCTGGTGGTAATAATCACCTGGTGGTTATAATGACCTGGTGGTTATAATGACCTGGTGTTAATAATGACCTGGTGGTTATAATGACCTGGTGGTTATAATGACCTGGTGGTTATAATGACCTGGTGTTAATAATGACATGGTGGTTATAATAACCTGGTGATTATAATGACCTGGTGGTAAAAATGAGCTGGTGGTTATAATGACCTGGTGGTTATAATGACATGATGGTTATAATGACCTGGTGGTTATAATGACATGGTGGTTATAATGACCTGGTGGTTATAATGACATGGTGGTAATAATGACCGGATGGTTATAATGACCTGGTGGTAATAATGACCGGGTGGTTATAATGACCTGGTGGGTGTGGTTATAATGACCTGTTGGTTATTATGACCTGGTGGTAATAATGACCTGGTGGTTATAATGACCTGGTGGTTATAATTACCTGGTGATAATAATGACCTGGGGGTTATAATTACCTGGTGGTAATAATGACCTGGTGGTTATAATTACATGGTGGTTATAATGACCTGGTGGTAATAATGACCTGGTGGTTATAATGACCTGGTGGTAATAATGACCTGGTGGTTATAATGACATGGTGGTTATAATGACCTGGTGGTTATAACGACATGGTGGTAATAATGACCTGGTGGGTGTGGTTATAATAACCTGGTGGTTATAATGACCTGGTGGTTATAATGACCTGGTGGTAATACTGACCTGGTGGTTATAATGACCTGGTGGGTGTGGTTATAATGACCTGGTGGTAATAATGACCTGGTGGTTATAATGACCTGGTGGTTATAATGACCTGGTGGGTGTTGTTATAATAACCTGGTGGTTATAATGACCTGGTGGTAATAATGACCTTTTGGTAATAACGACCTGGTAGTTATAATGACCTGGTGGTTATAATGACCTGGTGGTTATAATGACCTGGTGGTTATAATGACCTGGTGGGTGTTGTGATAATAACCTGGTGGTTATAATGACCTGGTGGTAATAATAACCTGTTGGTAATAACGACCTGGTAGTAACAATGACCTGGTGGTTATAATGACCTGGTGGTTATAATGACCTGGTGGTTATAATGACCTGGTGGTTATAATGACCTGGTGGTAATATTGACCTGGTGGTAATAATGACCTGGTGGTTATAATGACCTGGTGGTTATAATGACCTGGTGGTAATATTGACCTGGTGGTAATAATGACCTGGTGGTTATAATGACATGGTGGTTATAATGACCTGGTGGTTACAATGACATGGTGGTTATAATGACATGGTGGTAATAATGACCTGGTGGTAATAATGACCTGGTGGTAATAATGACCTGGTGGTAATAATGACCTGGTGGTAATAAAGACCTGGTGGTAATAATGACCTGGTGGGTATAATGACCTGGTGTTAATAATGACATGGTGGTTATAATGACCTGGTGGTTATAATGACATGGTGGTAATAATGACCTGGTGGGTGTGGTTATAATGACCTGGTGTTAATAATGACTTGGTGGTTATAATGACCTGGTGGTTATAATGACCTGGTGGTTATAATGACCTGGTGGTAATAATGACCTGGTTTTTATAATGACCTGGTGGTTATAATGACCTGGTGGTTATAATGACCTGGTGGTAATAATGACCTGGTGGTTATAATGACCTGGTGGGTGTGGTAATAATGACCTGGTGGTTATAATGACCTGGTGGTAATAATGACCTGGTGGTTATAATGACCTGGTGGTTATAATTACCTGGTGATAATAATGACCTGGGGGTTATAATTACCTGGTGGTAATAATGACCTGGTGGTTATAATGACATGGTGGTTATAATGACCTGGTGGTAATAATGACCTGGTGGTTATAATGACCTGGTGGTAATAATGACCTGGTGGTTATAATGACATGGTGGTTATGATGACCTGGTGGTTATAATGACATGGTGGTAATAATGACCTGGTGGGTGTGGTTATAATGACCTGGTGGGTGTGGTTATAATGACCTGGTGGTTGTAATGACCTGGTGGTAATAATGACCTGGTGGTTATAATGACCTGGTGGTTATAATGACCTGGTGGGTGTTGTTATAATAACCTGGTGGTTATAATGACCTGGTGGTAATAATGACATTTTGGTAATAACGACCTGGTAGTAACAATGACCTGGTGGTTATAATGACCTGGTGGTAATAATGACCTGGTGGTTATAATGACCTGGTGGTTATAATAACCTGGTGGGTGTTGTGATAATAACCTGGTGGTTATAATGACCTGGTGGTAATAATGACCTGTTGGTAATAACGACCTGGTATTAACAATGACCTGGTGGTAATATTGACCTGGTGGTAATAATGACCTGGTGGTTATAATGACCTGGTGGTTATAATGACCTGGTGGTAATATTGACCTGGTGGTAATAATGACCTGGTGGTTATAATGACATGGTGGTTATAATGACCTGGTGGTTACAATGACATGGTGGTTATAATGACATGGTGGTAATAATGACCTGGTGGTAATAATGACCTGGTGGTAATAATGACCTGGTGGTAATAATGACCTGGTGGTAATAAAGACCTGGTGGTAATAATGACCTGGTGGGTATAATGACCTGGTGTTAATAATGACATGGTGGTTATAATGACCTGGTGGTTATAATGACATGGTGGTAATAATGACCTGGTGGGTGTGGTTATAATGACCTGGTGTTAATAATGACTTGGTGGTTATAATGACCTGGTGGTTATAATGACCTGGTGGTTATAATGACCTGGTGGTAATAATGACCTGGTTTTTATAATGACCTGGTGGTTATAATGACCTGGTGGTTATAATGACCTGGTGCGAATAATGACCTGGTGGTTATAATTACATGGTGGTTATAATGACCTGGTGGTAATAATGACCTGGTGGTTATAATGACCTGGTGGGTGTGGTTATAATGACCTGGTGGTTATAATGACCTGGTGGTAATAATGACCTGGTGGTTATAATGACCTGGTGGTTATAATTACCTGGTGATAATAATGACCTGGGGGTTATAATTACCTGGTGGTAATAATGACCTGGTGGTTATAATGACATGGTGGTTATAATGACCTGGTGGTAATAATGACCTGGTGGTTATAATGACCTGGTGGTAATAATGACCTGGTGGTTATAATGACATGGTGGTTATAATGACCTGGTGGTTACAATGACATGGTGGTTATAATGACATGGTGGTAATAATGACCTGGTGGTAATAATGACCTGGTGGTAATAATGACCTGGTGGTAATAATGACCTGGTGGTAATAAAGACCTGGTGGTAATAATGACCTGGTGGGTATAATGACCTGGTGTTAATAATGACATGGTGGTTATAATGACCTGGTGGTTATAATGACATGGTGGTAATAATGACCTGGTGGGTGTGGTTATAATGACCTGGTGGTAATAATAACTTGGTGGTTATAATGACCTGGTGGTTATATTGACCTGGTGGTAATAATGACCTGGTGGTTATATTGACCTGGTGGTAATATTGACCTGGTGGTAATAATGACCTGGTGGTTATAATGACCTGGTGGTTATAATGACCTGGTGGTAATAAAGACCTGGTGGTAATAATGACCTGGTGGGTATAATGACCTGGTGTTAATAATGACATGGTGGTTATAATGACCTGGTGGTTATAATGACATGGTGGTAATAATGACCTGGTGGGTGTGGTTATAATGACCTGGTGTTAATAATGACTTGGTGGTTATAATGACCTGGTGGTTATAATGACCTGGTGGTTATAATGACCTGGTGGTAATAATGACCTGGTTTTTATAATGACCTGGTGGTTATAATGACCTGGTGGTTATAATGACCTGGTGGTAATAATGACCTGGTGGTTATAATGACCTGGTGGGTGTGGTAATAATGACCTGGTGGTTATAATGACCTGGTGGTAATAATGACCTGGTGGTTATAATGACCTGGTGGTTATAATTACCTGGTGATAATAATGACCTGGGGGTTATAATTACCTGGTGGTAATAATGACCTGGTGGTTATAATGACCTGGTGGTAATAATGACCTGGTGGTTATAATGACCTGGTGGTAATAATGACCTGGTGGTTATAATGACATGGTGGTTATGATGACCTGGTGGTTATAATGACATGGTGGTAATAATGACCTGGTGGGTGTGGTTATAATGACCTGGTGGGTGTGGTTATAATGACCTGGTGGTTGTAATGACCTGGTGGTAATAATGACCTGGTGGTTATAATGACCTGGTGGTTATAATGACCTGGTGGGTGTTGTTATAATAACCTGGTGGTTATAATGACCTGGTGGTAATAATGACCTTTTGGTAATAACGACCTGGTAGTAACAATGACCTGGTGGTTATAATGACCTGGTGGTTATAATGACCTGGTGGTTATAATGACCTGGTGGTTATAATAACCTGGTGGGTGTTGTGATAATAACCTGGTGGTTATAATGACCTGGTGGTAATAATGACCTGTTGGTAATAACGACCTGGTAGTAACAATGACCTGGTGGTAATATTGACCTGGTGGTAATAATGACCTGGTGGTTATAATGACCTGGTGGTTATAATGACCTGGTGGTAATATTGACCTGGTGGTAATAATGACCTGGTGGTTATAATGACATGGTGGTTATAATGACCTGGTGGTTACAATGACATGGTGGTTATAATGACATGGTGGTAATAATGACCTGGTGGTAATAATGACCTGGTGGTAATAATGACCTGGTGGTAATAATGACCTGGTGGTAATAAAGACCTGGTGGTAATAATGACCTGGTGGGTATAATGACCTGGTGTTAATAATGACATGGTGGTTATAATGACCTGGTGGTTATAATGACATGGTGGTAATAATGACCTGGTGGGTGTGGTTATAATGACCTGGTGTTAATAATGACTTGGTGGTTATAATGACCTGGTGGTTATAATGACCTGGTGGTTATAATGACCTGGTGGTAATAATGACCTGGTTTTTATAATGACCTGGTGGTTATAATGACCTGGTGGTTATAATGACCTGGTGCGAATAATGACCTGGTGGTTATAATTACATGGTGGTTATAATGACCTGGTGGTAATAATGACCTGGTGGTTATAATGACCTGGTGGGTGTGGTTATAATGACCTGGTGGTTATAATGACCTGGTGGTAATAATGACCTGGTGGTTATAATGACCTGGTGGTTATAATTACCTGGTGATAATAATGACCTGGGGGTTATAATTACCTGGTGGTAATAATGACCTGGTGGTTATAATGACATGGTGGTTATAATGACCTGGTGGTAATAATGACCTGGTGGTTATAATGACCTGGTGGTAATAATGACCTGGTGGTTATAATGACATGGTGGTTATAATGACCTGGTGGTTACAATGACATGGTGGTTATAATGACATGGTGGTAATAATGACCTGGTGGTAATAATGACCTGGTGGTAATAATGACCTGGTGGTAATAATGACCTGGTGGTAATAAAGACCTGGTGGTAATAATGACCTGGTGGGTATAATGACCTGGTGTTAATAATGACATGGTGGTTATAATGACCTGGTGGTTATAATGACATGGTGGTAATAATGACCTGGTGGGTGTGGTTATAATGACCTGGTGGTAATAATAACTTGGTGGTTATAATGACCTGGTGGTTATATTGACCTGGTGGTAATAATGACCTGGTGGTTATATTGACCTGGTGGTAATATTGACCTGGTGGTAATAATGACCTGGTGGTTATAATGACCTGGTGGTTATAATGACCTGGTGGTAATAAAGACCTGGTGGTAATAATGACCTGGTGGGTATAATGACCTGGTGTTAATAATGACATGGTGGTTATAATGACCTGGTGGTTATAATGACATGGTGGTAATAATGACCTGGTGGGTGTGGTTATAATGACCTGGTGTTAATAATGACTTGGTGGTTATAATGACCTGGTGGTTATAATGACCTGGTGGTTATAATGACCTGGTGGTAATAATGACCTGGTTTTTATAATGACCTGGTGGTTATAATGACCTGGTGGTTATAATGACCTGGTGGTAATAATGACCTGGTGGTTATAATGACCTGGTGGGTGTGGTAATAATGACCTGGTGGTTATAATGACCTGGTGGTAATAATGACCTGGTGGTTATAATGACCTGGTGGTTATAATTACCTGGTGATAATAATGACCTGGGGGTTATAATTACCTGGTGGTAATAATGACCTGGTGGTTATAATGACCTGGTGGTAATAATGACCTGGTGGTTATAATGACCTGGTGGTAATAATGACCTGGTGGTTATAATGACATGGTGGTTATGATGACCTGGTGGTTATAATGACATGGTGGTAATAATGACCTGGTGGGTGTGGTTATAATGACCTGGTGGGTGTGGTTATAATGACCTGGTGGTTGTAATGACCTGGTGGTAATAATGACCTGGTGGTTATAATGACCTGGTGGTTATAATGACCTGGTGGGTGTTGTTATAATAACCTGGTGGTTATAATGACCTGGTGGTAATAATGACCTTTTGGTAATAACGACCTGGTAGTAACAATGACCTGGTGGTTATAATGACCTGGTGGTTATAATGACCTGGTGGTTATAATGACCTGGTGGTTATAATAACCTGGTGGGTGTTGTGATAATAACCTGGTGGTTATAATGACCTGGTGGTAATAATGACCTGTTGGTAATAACGACCTGGTAGTAACAATGACCTGGTGGTAATATTGACCTGGTGGTAATAATGACCTGGTGGTTATAATGACCTGGTGGTTATAATGACCTGGTGGTAATATTGACCTGGTGGTAATAATGACCTGGTGGTTATAATGACATGGTGGTTATAATGACCTGGTGGTTACAATGACATGGTGGTTATAATGACATGGTGGTAATAATGACCTGGTGGTAATAATGACCTGGTGGTAATAATGACCTGGTGGTAATAATGACCTGGTGGTAATAAAGACCTGGTGGTAATAATGACCTGGTGGGTATAATGACCTGGTGTTAATAATGACATGGTGGTTATAATGACCTGGTGGTTATAATGACATGGTGGTAATAATGACCTGGTGGGTGTGGTTATAATGACCTGGTGTTAATAATGACTTGGTGGTTATAATGACCTGGTGGTTATAATGACCTGGTGGTTATAATGACCTGGTGGTAATAATGACCTGGTTTTTATAATGACCTGGTGGTTATAATGACCTGGTGGTTATAATGACCTGGTGCGAATAATGACCTGGTGGTTATAATTACATGGTGGTTATAATGACCTGGTGGTAATAATGACCTGGTGGTTATAATGACCTGGTGGGTGTGGTTATAATGACCTGGTGGTTATAATGACCTGGTGGTAATAATGACCTGGTGGTTATAATGACCTGGTGGTTATAATTACCTGGTGATAATAATGACCTGGGGGTTATAATTACCTGGTGGTAATAATGACCTGGTGGTTATAATGACATGGTGGTTATAATGACCTGGTGGTAATAATGACCTGGTGGTTATAATGACCTGGTGGTAATAATGACCTGGTGGTTATAATGACATGGTGGTTATAATGACCTGGTGGTTACAATGACATGGTGGTTATAATGACATGGTGGTAATAATGACCTGGTGGTAATAATGACCTGGTGGTAATAATGACCTGGTGGTAATAATGACCTGGTGGTAATAAAGACCTGGTGGTAATAATGACCTGGTGGGTATAATGACCTGGTGTTAATAATGACATGGTGGTTATAATGACCTGGTGGTTATAATGACATGGTGGTAATAATGACCTGGTGGGTGTGGTTATAATGACCTGGTGGTAATAATAACTTGGTGGTTATAATGACCTGGTGGTTATATTGACCTGGTGGTAATAATGACCTGGTGGTTATATTGACCTGGTGGTAATATTGACCTGGTGTAATAATGACCTGGTGGTTATAATGACCTGGTGGTTATAATGACCTGGTGGTAATAAAGACCTGGTGGTAATAATGACCTGGTGGGTATAATGACCTGGTGTTAATAATGACATGGTGGTTATAATGACCTGGTGGTTATAATGACATGGTGGTAATAATGACCTGGTGGGTGTGGTTATAATGACCTGGTGTTAATAATGACTTGGTGGTTATAATGACCTGGTGGTTATAATGACCTGGTGGTTATAATGACCTGGTGGTAATAATGACCTGGTTTTTATAATGACCTGGTGGTTATAATGACCTGGTGGTTATAATGACCTGGTGGTAATAATGACCTGGTGGTTATAATGACCTGGTGGGTGTGGTAATAATGACCTGGTGGTTATAATGACCTGGTGGTAATAATGACCTGGTGGTTATAATGACCTGGTGGTTATAATTACCTGGTGATAATAATGACCTGGGGGTTATAATTACCTGGTGGTAATAATGACCTGGTGGTTATAATGACCTGGTGGTAATAATGACCTGGTGGTTATAATGACCTGGTGGTAATAATGACCTGGTGGTTATAATGACATGGTGGTTATGATGACCTGGTGGTTATAATGACATGGTGGTAATAATGACCTGGTGGGTGTGGTTATAATGACCTGGTGGGTGTGGTTATAATGACCTGGTGGTTGTAATGACCTGGTGGTAATAATGACCTGGTGGTTATAATGACCTGGTGGTTATAATGACCTGGTGGGTGTTGTTATAATAACCTGGTGGTTATAATGACCTGGTGGTAATAATGACCTTTTGGTAATAACGACCTGGTAGTAACAATGACCTGGTGGTTATAATGACCTGGTGGTTATAATGACCTGGTGGTTATAATGACCTGGTGGTTATAATAACCTGGTGGGTGTTGTGATAATAACCTGGTGGTTATAATGACCTGGTGGTAATAATGACCTGTTGGTAATAACGACCTGGTAGTAACAATGACCTGGTGGTAATATTGACCTGGTGGTAATAATGACCTGGTGGTTATAATGACCTGGTGGTTATAATGACCTGGTGGTAATATTGACCTGGTGGTAATAATGACCTGGTGGTTATAATGACATGGTGGTTATAATGACCTGGTGGTTACAATGACATGGTGGTTATAATGACATGGTGGTAATAATGACCTGGTGGTAATAATGACCTGGTGGTAATAATGACCTGGTGGTAATAATGACCTGGTGGTAATAAAGACCTGGTGGTAATAATGACCTGGTGGGTATAATGACCTGGTGTTAATAATGACATGGTGGTTATAATGACCTGGTGGTTATAATGACATGGTGGTAATAATGACCTGGTGGGTGTGGTTATAATGACCTGGTGTTAATAATGACTTGGTGGTTATAATGACCTGGTGGTTATAATGACCTGGTGGTTATAATGACCTGGTGGTAATAATGACCTGGTTTTTATAATGACCTGGTGGTTATAATGACCTGGTGGTTATAATGACCTGGTGCGAATAATGACCTGGTGGTTATAATGACCTGGTGGGTGTGGTAATAATGACCTGGTGGTTATAATGACCTGGTGGTAATAATGACCTGGTGGTTATAATGACCTGGTGGTTATAATTACCTGGTGATAATAATGACCTGGGGGTTATAATTACCTGGTGGTAATAATGACCTGGTGGTTATAATGACATGATGGTTATAATGACCTGGTGGTAATAATGACCTGGTGGTTATAATGACCTGGTGGTAATAATGACCTGGTGGTTATAATGACATGGTGGTTATGATGACCTGGTGGTTATAATGACATGGTGGTAATAATGACCTGGTGGGTGTGGTTATAATGACCTGGTGGGTGTGGTTATAATGACCTGGTGGTTGTAATGACCTGGTGGTAATAATGACCTGGTGGTTATAATGACCTGGTGGTTATAATGACCTGGTGGGTGTTGTTATAATAACCTGGTGGTTATAATGACCTGGTGGTAATAATGACCTTTTGGTAATAACGACCTGGTAGTAACAATGACCTGGTGGTTATAATGACCTGGTGGTTATAATGACCTGGTGGTTATAATGACCTGGTGGGTGTTGTGATAATAACCTGGTGGTTATAATGACCTGGTGGTAATAATGACCTGTTGGTAATAACGACCTGGTAGTAACAATGACCTGGTGGTAATATTGACCTGGTGGTAATAATGACCTGGTGGTTATAATGACCTGGTGGTTATAATGACCTGGTGGTAATATTGACCTGGTGGTAATAATGACCTGGTGGTTTAAATGACATGGTGGTTATAATGACCTGGTGGTTACAATGACATGGTGGTTATAATGACATGGTGGTAATAATGACCTGGTGGTAATAATGACCTGGTGGTAATAATGACCTGGTGGTAATAATGACCTGGTGGTAATAAAGACCTGGTGGTAATAATGACCTGGTGGGTATAATGACCTGGAGTTAATAATGACATGGTGGTTATAATGACCTGGTGGTTATAATGACATGGTGGTAATAATGACCTGGTGGGTGTGGTTATAATGACCTGGTGTTAATAATGACTTGGTGGTTATAATGACCTGGTGGTTATAATGACCTGGTGGTTATAATGACATGGTGGTAATAATGACCTGGTTTTTATAATGACCTGGTGGTTATAATGACCTGGTGGTTATAATGACCTGGTGCGAATAATGACCTGGTGGTTATAATTACATGGTGGTTATAATGACCTGGTGGTTATAATGACCTGGTGGTAATAATGACCTGGTGGTTATAATGACCTGGTGGGTGTGGTTATAATGACCTGGTGGTTATAATGACCTGGTGGTAATAATGACCTGGTGGTTATAATGACCTGGTGGTTATAATTACCTGGTGATAATAATGACCTGGGGGTTATAATTACCTGGTGGTAATAATGACCTGGTGGTTATAATGACATGGTGGTTATAATGACCTGGTGGTAATAATGACCTGGTGGTTATAATGACCTGGTGGTAATAATGACCTGGTGGTTATAATGACATGGTGGTTATAATGACCTGGTGGTTACAATGACATGGTGGTTATAATGACCTGGTGGGTGTGGTTATAATGACCTGGTGTTAATAATGACTTGGTGGTTATAATGACCTGGTGGTTATAATGACCTGGTGGTTATAATGACCTGGTGGTAATAATGACCTGGTTTTTATAATGACCTGGTGGTTATAATGACCTGGTGGTTATAATGACCTGGTGCGAATAATGACCTGGTGGTTATAATGACCTGGTGGGTGTGGTAATAATGACCTGGTGGTTATAATGACCTGGTGGTAATAATGACCTGGTGGTTATAATGACCTGGTGGTTATAATTACCTGGTGATAATAATGACCTGGGGGTTATAATTACCTGGTGGTAATAATGACCTGGTGGTTATAATGACATGGTGGTTATAATGACCTGGTGGTAATAATGACCTGGTGGTTATAATGACCTGGTGGTAATAATGACCTGGTGGTTATAATGACATGGTGGTTATGATGACCTGGTGGTTATAATGACATGGTGGTAATAATGACCTGGTGGGTGTGGTTATAATGACCTGGTGGGTGTGGTTATAATGACCTGGTGGTTGTAATGACCTGGTGGTAATAATGACCTGGTGGTTATAATGACCTGGTGGTTATAATGACCTGGTGGGTGTTGTTATAATAACCTGGTGGTTATAATGACCTGGTGGTAATAATGACCTTTTGGTAATAACGACCTGGTAGTAACAATGACCTGGTGGTTATAATGACCTGGTGGTTATAATGACCTGGTGGTTATAATGACCTGGTGGGTGTTGTGATAATAACCTGGTGGTTATAATGACCTGGTGGTAATAATGACCTGTTGGTAATAACGACCTGGTAGTAACAATGACCTGGTGGTAATATTGACCTGGTGGTAATAATGACCTGGTGGTTATAATGACCTGGTGGTTATAATGACCTGGTGGTAATATTGACCTGGTGGTAATAATGACCTGGTGGTTTAAATGACATGGTGGTTATAATGACCTGGTGGTTACAATGACATGGTGGTTATAATGACATGGTGGTAATAATGACCTGGTGGTAATAATGACCTGGTGGTAATAATGACCTGGTGGTAATAATGACCTGGTGGTAATAAAGACCTGGTGGTAATAATGACCTGGTGGGTATAATGACCTGGAGTTAATAATGACATGGTGGTTATAATGACCTGGTGGTTATAATGACATGGTGGTAATAATGACCTGGTGGGTGTGGTTATAATGACCTGGTGTTAATAATGACTTGGTGGTTATAATGACCTGGTGGTTATAATGACCTGGTGGTTATAATGACATGGTGGTAATAATGACCTGGTTTTTATAATGACCTGGTGGTTATAATGACCTGGTGGTTATAATGACCTGGTGCGAATAATGACCTGGTGGTTATAATTACATGGTGGTTATAATGACCTGGTGGTTATAATGACCTGGTGGTAATAATGACCTGGTGGTTATAATGACCTGGTGGGTGTGGTTATAATGACCTGGTGGTTATAATGACCTGGTGGTAATAATGACCTGGTGGTTATAATGACCTGGTGGTTATAATTACCTGGTGATAATAATGACCTGGGGGTTATAATTACCTGGTGGTAATAATGACCTGGTGGTTATAATGACATGGTGGTTATAATGACCTGGTGGTAATAATGACCTGGTGGTTATAATGACCTGGTGGTAATAATGACCTGGTGGTTATAATGACATGGTGGTTATAATGACCTGGTGGTTACAATGACATGGTGGTTATAATGACATGGTGGTAATAATGACCTGGTGGTAATAATGACCTGGTGGTAATAATGACCTGGTGGTAATAAAGACCTGGTGGTAATAATGACCTGGTGGGTATAATGACCTGGTGTTAATAATGACATGGTGGTTATAATGACCTGGTGGTTATAATGACCTGGTGGTAATAATGACCTTTTGGTAATAACGACCTGGTAGTAACAATGACCTGGTGGTTATAATGACCTGGTGGTTATAATGACCTGGTGGTTATAATGACCTGGTGGTTATAATAACCTGGTGGGTGTTGTGATAATAACCTGGTGGTTATAATGACCTGGTGGTAATAATGACCTGTTGGTAATAACGACCTGGTAGTAACAATGACCTGGTGGTAATATTGACCTGGTGGTAATAATGACCTGGTGGTTATAATGACCTGGTGGTTATAATGACCTGTTGGTAATATTGACCTGGTGGTAATAATGACCTGGTGGTTATAATGACATGGTGGTTATAATGACCTGGTGGTTACAATGACATGGTGGTTATAATGACCTGGTGGGTGTGGTTATAATGACCTGGTGTTAATAATGACTTGGTGGTTATAATGACCTGGTGGTTATAATGACCTGGTGGTTATAATGACCTGGTGGTAATAATGACCTGGTTTTTATAATGACCTGGTGGTTATAATGACCTGGTGGTTATAATGACCTGGTGCGAATAATGACCTGGTGGTTATAATGACCTGGTGGGTGTGGTAATAATGACCTGGTGGTTATAATGACCTGGTGGTAATAATGACCTGGTGGTTATAATGACCTGGTGGTTATAATTACCTGGTGATAATAATGACCTGGGGGTTATAATTACCTGGTGGTAATAATGACCTGGTGGTTATAATGACATGATGGTTATAATGACCTGGTGGTAATAATGACCTGGTGGTTATAATGACCTGGTGGTAATAATGACCTGGTGGTTATAATGACATGGTGGTTATGATGACCTGGTGGTTATAATGACATGGTGGTAATAATGACCTGGTGGGTGTGGTTATAATGACCTGGTGGGTGTGGTTATAATGACCTGGTGGTTGTAATGACCTGGTGGTAATAATGACCTGGTGGTTATAATGACCTGGTGGTTATAATGACCTGGTGGGTGTTGTTATAATAACCTGGTGGTTATAATGACCTGGTGGTAATAATGACCTTTTGGTAATAACGACCTGGTAGTAACAATGACCTGGTGGTTATAATGACCTGGTGGTTATAATGACCTGGTGGTTATAATGACCTGGTGGGTGTTGTGATAATAACCTGGTGGTTATAATGACCTGGTGGTAATAATGACCTGTTGGTAATAACGACCTGGTAGTAACAATGACCTGGTGGTAATATTGACCTGGTGGTAATAATGACCTGGTGGTTATAATGACCTGGTGGTTATAATGACCTGGTGGTAATATTGACCTGGTGGTAATAATGACCTGGTGGTTTAAATGACATGGTGGTTATAATGACCTGGTGGTTACAATGACATGGTGGTTATAATGACATGGTGGTAATAATGACCTGGTGGTAATAATGACCTGGTGGTAATAATGACCTGGTGGTAATAATGACCTGGTGGTAATAAAGACCTGGTGGTAATAATGACCTGGTGGGTATAATGACCTGGAGTTAATAATGACATGGTGGTTATAATGACCTGGTGGTTATAATGACATGGTGGTAATAATGACCTGGTGGGTGTGGTTATAATGACCTGGTGTTAATAATGACTTGGTGGTTATAATGACCTGGTGGTTATAATGACCTGGTGGTTATAATGACATGGTGGTAATAATGACCTGGTTTTTATAATGACCTGGTGGTTATAATGACCTGGTGGTTATAATGACCTGGTGCGAATAATGACCTGGTGGTTATAATTACATGGTGGTTATAATGACCTGGTGGTTATAATGACCTGGTGGTAATAATGACCTGGTGGTTATAATGACCTGGTGGGTGTGGTTATAATGACCTGGTGGTTATAATGACCTGGTGGTAATAATGACCTGGTGGTTATAATGACCTGGTGGTTATAATTACCTGGTGATAATAATGACCTGGGGGTTATAATTACCTGGTGGTAATAATGACCTGGTGGTTATAATGACATGGTGGTTATAATGACCTGGTGGTAATAATGACCTGGTGGTTATAATGACCTGGTGGTAATAATGACCTGGTGGTTATAATGACATGGTGGTTATAATGACCTGGTGGTTACAATGACATGGTGGTTATAATGACATGGTGGTAATAATGACCTGGTGGTAATAATGACCTGGTGGTAATAATGACCTGGTGGTAATAAAGACCTGGTGGTAATAATGACCTGGTGGGTATAATGACCTGGTGTTAATAATGACATGGTGGTTATAATGACCTGGTGGTTATAATGACCTGGTGGTAATAATGACCTTTTGGTAATAACGACCTGGTAGTAACAATGACCTGGTGGTTATAATGACCTGGTGGTTATAATGACCTGGTGGTTATAATGACCTGGTGGTTATAATAACCTGGTGGGTGTTGTGATAATAACCTGGTGGTTATAATGACCTGGTGGTAATAATGACCTGTTGGTAATAACGACCTGGTAGTAACAATGACCTGGTGGTAATATTGACCTGGTGGTAATAATGACCTGGTGGTTATAATGACCTGGTGGTTATAATGACCTGTTGGTAATATTGACCTGGTGGTAATAATGACCTGGTGGTTATAATGACATGGTGGTTATAATGACCTGGTGGTTACAATGACATGGTGGTTATAATGACATGGTGGTAATAATGACCTGGTGGTAATAATGACCTGGTGGTAATAATGACCTGGTGTTAATAATGACCTGGTGGTAATAAAGACCTGGTGGTATTAATGACCTGGTGGGTATAATGACCTGGTGTTAATAATGACATGGTGGTTATAATGACCTGGTGGTTATAATGACATGGTGGTAATAATGACCTGGTGGGTGTGGTTATAATGACCTGGTGTTAATAATGACTTGGTGGTTATAATGACCTGGTGGTTATAATGACCTGGTGGTTATAATGACCTGGTGGTAATAATGACCTGGTTTTTATAATGACCTGGTGGTTATAATGACCTGGTGGTTATAATGACCTGGTGCGAATAATGACCTGGTGGTTATAATGACCTGGTGGGTGTGGTAATAATGACCTGGTGGTTATAATGACCTGGTGGTAATAATGACCTGGTGGTTATAATGACCTGGTGGTTATAATTACCTGGTGATAATAATGACCTGGGGGTTATAATTACCTGGTGGTAATAATGACCTGGTGGTTATAATGACATGGTGGTTATAATGACCTGGTGGTAATAATGACCTGGTGGTTATAATGACCTGGTGGTAATAATGACCTGGTGGTTATAATGACATGGTGGTTATGATGACCTGGTGGTTATAATGACATGGTGGTAATAATGACCTGGTGGGTGTGGTTATAATGACCTGGTGGGTGTGGTAATAATGACCTGGTGGGTGTGGTTATAATGACCTGGTGGGTGTGGTTATAATGACCTGGTGGTTGTAATGACCTGGTGGTAATAATGACCTGGTGGTTATAATGACCTGGTGGGTGTTGTTATAATAACCTGGTGGTTATAATGACCTGGTGGTAATAATGACCTTTTGGTAATAACGACCTGGTAGTAACAGTGACCTGGTGGTTATAATGACCTGGTGGTTATAATGACCTGGTGGTTATAATGACCTGGTGGGTGTTGTGATAATAACCTGGTGGTTATAATGACCTGGTGGTAATAATGACCTGTTGGTAATAACGACCTGGTAGTAACAATGACCTGGTGGTAATATTGACCTGGTGGTAATAATGACCTGGTGGTTATAATGACCTGGTGGTTATAATGACCTGGTGGTAATATTGACCTGGTGGTAATAATGACCTGGTGGTTATAATGACATGGTGGTTATAATGACCTGGTGGTTACAATGACATGGTGGTTATAATGACATGGTGGTAATAATGACCTGGTGGTAATAATGACCTGGTGGTAATAATGACCTGGTGGTAATAATGACCTGGTGGTAATAAAGACCTGGTGGTAATAATGACCTGGTGGGTATAATGACCTGGTGTTAATAATGACATGGTGGTTATAATGACCTGGTGGTTATAATGACATGGTGGTAATAATGACCTGGTGGGTGTGGTTATAATGACCTGGTGTTAATAATGACTTGGTGGTTATAATGACCTGGTGGTTATAATGACCTGGTGGTTATAATGACCTGGTGGTAATAATGACCTGGTTTTTATAATGACCTGGTGGTTATAATGACCTGGTGGTTATAATGACATGGTGGTTATAATGACCTGGTGGTTATAATGACCTGGTGGTAATAATGACCTGGTGGTTATAATGACCTGGTGGGTGTGGTTATAATGACCTGGTGGTTATAATGACCTGGTGGTAATAATGACCTGGTGGTTATAATGACCTGGTGGTTATAATTACCTGGTGATAATAATGACCTGGGGGTTATAATTACCTGGTGGTAATAATGACCTGGTGGTTATAATGACATGGTGGTTATAATGACCTGGTGGTAATAATGACCTGGTGGTTATAATGACCTGGTGGTAATAATGACCTGGTGGTTATAATGACATGGTGGTTATAATGACCTGGTGGTTACAATGACATGGTGGTTATAATGACATGGTGGTAATAATGACCTGGTGGTAATAATGACCTGGTGGTAATAATGACCTGGTGGTAATAATGACCTGGTGGTAATAATGACCTGGTGGGTATAATGACCTGGTGTTAATAATGACATGGTGGTTATAATGACCTGGTGGTTATAATGACATGGTGGTAATAATGACCTGGTGGGTGTGGTTATAATGACCTGGTGGTAATAATAACTTGGTGGTTATAATGACCTGGTGGTTATATTGACCTGGTGGTAATAATGACCTGGTGGTTATATTGACCTGGTGGTAATAATGACCTGGTTTTTATAAAGACCTGGTGGTTATAATGACCTGGTGGTTATAATGACCTGGTGGTTATAATGACCTGGTGCGAATAATGACCTGGTGGTTATAATTACATGGTGGTTATAATGACCTGGTGGTTATAATGACATGGTGGTAATAATGACCTGGTGGGTGTGGTTATAATGACCTGGTGGTTATAATGACCTGGTGGATATAATGACCTGGTGGATGTAATAAAGACCTGGTGGTAATAATGACCTGGTGGTAATAATGACCTGGTGGTTATAATGACCTGGTGTTAATAATGACCTGGTGGTTATAATGACCTGGTGGTTATAATGACCTGGTGGTTATAATGACCTGGTGTTAATAATGACCTGGTGGTTATAATAACCTGGTGATTATAATGACCTGGTGGTAAAAATGAGCTGGTCGTTATAATGACCTGGTGGTTATAATGACATGGTGGTTATAATGACCTGGTGGTTATAATGACATGGTGGTAAAAATGACCGGGTGGTTATAATGACCTGGTGGTTATAATGACATGGTGGTAATAATGACCGGGTGGTTATAATGACCTGGTGGTAATAATGACCTGGTGGGTATAATGACCTGGTGGGTGTTGTTATAATGACCTGGTGGTTATAATGACCTGGTGGTTATAATGACCTGGTGGTAATAATGACCTGGTGGTTATAATGACCTGGTGGTTATAATGACCTGGTGGTTATAATGACCTGATGGGTGTTGTTATAATAACCTGGTGGTTATAATGACCTGGTGGTAATAATGACCTGGTGGGTGTGGTTATAATGACCTGGTGGTAATAATAACTTGGTGGTTATAATGACCTGGTGGTTATATTGACCTGGTGGTAATAATGACCTGGTGGTTATATTGACCTGGTGGTAATAATGACCTGGTTTTTATAAAGACCTGGTGGTTATAATGACCTGGTGGTTATAATGACCTGGTGGTTATAATGACCTGGTGCGAATAATGACCTGGTGGTTATAATTACATGGTGGTTATAATGACCTGGTGGTTATAATGACATGGTGGTAATAATGACCTGGTGGGTGTGGTTATAATGACCTGGTGGTTATAATGACCTGGTGGATATAATGACCTGGTGGATGTAATAAAGACCTGGTGGTAATAATGACCTGGTGGTAATAATGACCTGGTGGTTATAATGACCTGGTGTTAATAATGACCTGGTGGTTATAATGACCTGGTGGTTATAATGACCTGGTGGTTATAATGACCTGGTGTTAATAATGACCTGGTGGTTATAATAACCTGGTGATTATAATGACCTGGTGGTAAAAATGAGCTGGTCGTTATAATGACCTGGTGGTTATAATGACATGGTGGTTATAATGACCTGGTGGTTATAATGACATGGTGGTAAAAATGACCGGGTGGTTATAATGACCTGGTGGTTATAATGACATGGTGGTAATAATGACCGGGTGGTTATAATGACCTGGTGGTAATAATGACCTGGTGGGTATAATGACCTGGTGGGTGTTGTTATAATGACCTGGTGGTTATAATGACCTGGTGGTTATAATGACCTGGTGGTAATAATGACCTGGTGGTTATAATGACCTGGTGGTTATAATGACCTGGTGGTTATAATGACCTGGTGGGTGTTGTTATAATAACCTGGTGGTTATAATGACCTGGTGGTAATAATGACCTTTTGGTAATAACGACCTGGTAGTAACAATGACCTGGTGGTTATAATGACCTGGTGGTTATAATGACCTGGTGGTTATAATGACCTGGTGGGTGTTGTGATAATAACCTGGTGGTTATAATGACCTGGTGGTAATAATGACCTGTTGGTAATAACGACCTGGTAGTAACAATGACCTGGTGGTTATAATGACCTGGTGGTTATAATGACCTGGTGGTTATAATGACCTGGTGGTTATAATGACCTGGTGGTTATAATGACCTGGTGGTAATATTGACCAGGTGGTTATAATGACCTGGTGGTTATAATGATCTGGTGGTAATATTGACCTGGTGGTAATAATGACCTGGTGGTTATAATGACATGGTTGTTATAATGACCTGGTGGTTACAATGACATGGTGGTTATAATGACATGGTGGTAATAATGACCTGGTGGTAATAATGACCTGGTGGTAATAATGACCTGGTGGTAATAATGACCTGGTGGTAATAAAGACCTGGTGGTAATAATGACCTGGTGGGTATAATGACCTGGTGTTAATAATGACATGGTGGTTATAATGACCTGGTGGTTATAATGACATGGTGGTAATAATGACCTGGTGGGTGTGGTTATAATGACCTGGTGGTAATAATGACTTGGTGGTTATAATGACCTGGTGGTTATAATGACCTGGTGGTTATAATGACCTGGTGGTTATAATGACCTGGTGGTAATAATGACCTGGTTTTTATAATGACCTGGTGGTTATAATGACCTGGTGGTTATAATGACCTGGTGGTTATAATGACCTGGTGCGAATAATGACCTGGTGGTTATAATTACATGGTGGTTATAATGACCTGGTGGTTATAATGACATGGTGGTAATAATGACCTGGTGGGTGTGGTTATAATGACCTGGTGGTTATAATGACCTGGTGGATATAATGACCTGGTGGATGTAATAAAGACCTGGTGGTAATAATGACCTGGTGGTAATAATGACTTGGTGTTAATAATGACCTGGTGGTTATAATGACCTGGTGGTTATAATGACCTGGTGGTTATAATGACCTGGTGTTAATAATGACCTGGTGGTTATAATAACCTGGTGATTATAATGACCTGGTGGTAAAAATGAGCTGGTGGTTATAATGACCTGGTGGTTATAATGACATGGTGGTTATAATGACCTGGTGGTTATAATGACATGGTGGTAAAAATGACCGGGTGGTTATAATGACCTGGTGGTTATAATGACATGGTGGCAATAATGACCGGGTGGTTATAATGACCTGGTGGTAATAATGACCTGGTGGTTATAATGACCTGGTGGGTGTGGTTATAATGACCTGGTGGTTATAATGACCTGGTGTTAATAATGACCTGGTGGTTATAATGACCTGGTGGTTATAATGACCTGGTGTTAATAATGACCTGGTGGTTATAATAACCTGGTGATTATAATGACCTGGTGGTAAAAATGAGCTGGTGGTTATAATGACCTGGTGGTTATAATGACATGGTGGTTATAATGACCTGGTGGTTATAATGACATGGTGGTTATAATGACCTGGTGGTTATAATGACATGGTGGTAATAATGACCGGGTGGTTATAATGACCTGGTGGTAATAATGACCTGGTGGTTATAATGACCTGGTGGGTGTGGTTATAATGACCTGTTGGTTATAATGACCTGGTGGTAATAATGACCTGGTGGTTATAATGACCTGGTGGTTATAATTACCTGGTGATAATAATGACCTGGGGGTTATAATTACCTGGTGGTAATAATGACCTGGTGGTTATAATGACATGGTGGTTATAATGACCTGGTGGTAATAATGACCTGGTGGTTATAATGACCTGGTGGTAATAATGACCTGGTGGTTATAATGACATGGTGGTTATAATGACCTGGTGGTTATAATGACATGGTGGTAATAATGACCTGGTGGGTGTGGTTATAATGACCTGGTGGTTATAATGACCTGGTGGTTATAATGACCTGGTGGTAATAATGACCTGGTGGTTATAATGACCTGGTGGGTGTGGTTATAATGACCTGGTGGTAATAATGACTTGGTGGTTATAATGACCTGGTGGTTATAATGACCTGGTGGTTATAATGACCTGGTGGTTATAATGACCTGGTGGTAATATTGACCAGGTGGTTATAATGACCTGGTGGTTATAATGATCTGGTGGTAATATTGACCTGGTGGTAATAATGACCTGGTGGTTATAATGACATGGTTGTTATAATGACCTGGTGGTTACAATGACATGGTGGTTATAATGACATGGTGGTAATAATGACCTGGTGGTAATAATGACCTGGTGGTAATAATGACCTGGTGGTAATAATGACCTGGTGGTAATAAAGACCTGGTGGTAATAATGACCTGGTGGGTATAATGACCTGGTGTTAATAATGACATGGTGGTTATAATGACCTGGTGGTTATAATGACATGGTGGTAATAATGACCTGGTGGGTGTGGTTATAATGACCTGGTGGTAATAATGACTTGGTGGTTATAATGACCTGGTGGTTATAATGACCTGGTGGTTATAATGACCTGGTGGTTATAATGACCTGGTGGTAATAATGACCTGGTTTTTATAATGACCTGGTGGTTATAATGACCTGGTGGTTATAATGACCTGGTGGTTATAATGACCTGGTGCGAATAATGACCTGGTGGTTATAATTACATGGTGGTTATAATGACCTGGTGGTTATAATGACATGGTGGTAATAATGACCTGGTGGGTGTGGTTATAATGACCTGGTGGTTATAATGACCTGGTGGATATAATGACCTGGTGGATGTAATAAAGACCTGGTGGTAATAATGACCTGGTGGTAATAATGACTTGGTGTTAATAATGACCTGGTGGTTATAATGACCTGGTGGTTATAATGACCTGGTGGTTATAATGACCTGGTGTTAATAATGACCTGGTGGTTATAATAACCTGGTGATTATAATGACCTGGTGGTAAAAATGAGCTGGTGGTTATAATGACCTGGTGGTTATAATGACATGGTGGTTATAATGACCTGGTGGTTATAATGACATGGTGGTAAAAATGATCGGGTGGTTATAATGACCTGGTGGTTATAATGACATGGTGGCAATAATGACCGGGTGGTTATAATGACCTGGTGGTAATAATGACCTGGTGGTTATAATGACCTGGTGGGTGTGGTTATAATGACCTGGTGGTTATAATGACCTGGTGTTAATAATGACCTGGTGGTTATAATGACCTGGTGGTTATAATGACCTGGTGTTAATAATGACCTGGTGGTTATAATAACCTGGTGATTATAATGACCTGGTGGTAAAAATGAGCTGGTGGTTATAATGACCTGGTGGTTATAATGACATGGTGGTTATAATGACCTGGTGGTTATAATGACATGGTGGTTATAATGACCTGGTGGTTATAATGACATGGTGGTAATAATGACCGGGTGGTTATAATGACCTGGTGGTAATAATGACCTGGTGGTTATAATGACCTGGTGGGTGTGGTTATAATGACCTGTTGGTTATAATGACCTGGTGGTAATAATGACCTGGTGGTTATAATGACCTGGTGGTTATAATTACCTGGTGATAATAATGACCTGGGGGTTATAATTACCTGGTGGTAATAATGACCTGGTGGTTATAATGACATGGTGGTTATAATGACCTGGTGGTAATAATGACCTGGTGGTTATAATGACCTGGTGGTAATAATGACCTGGTGGTTATAATGACATGGTGGTTATAATGACCTGGTGGTTATAATGACATGGTGGTAATAATGACCTGGTGGGTGTGGTTATAATGACCTGGTGGTTATAATGACCTGGTGGTTATAATGACCTGGTGGTAATAATGACCTGGTGGTTATAATGACCTGGTGGGTGTGGTTATAATGACCTGGTGGTTATAATGACCTGGTGCGAATAATGACCTGGTGGTTATAATTACATGGTGGTTATAATGACCTGGTGGTTATAATGACATGGTGGTAATAATGACCTGGTGGGTGTGGTTATAATGACCTGGTGGTTATAATGACCTGGTGGTTATAATGACCTGGTGGATATAATGACCTGGTTGTAATAAAGACCTGGTGGTTATAATGACCTGGTGGTAATAATGACCTGGTGGTAATAATGACCTGGTGGTTATAATGACCTGGTGGTTATAATGACCTGGTGGTAATTATGACCTGGTGGTAATAATGACCTGGTGGTTATAATGACCTGGTGGTAATAATCACCTGGTGGTTATAATGACCTGGTGTTAATAATGACCTGGTGGTTATAATGACCTGGTGGTTATAATGACCTGGTGTTAATAATGACATGGTGGTTATAATAACCTGGTGATTATAATGACCTGGTGGTAAAAATGAGCTGGTGGTTATAATGACCTGGTGGTTATAATGACATGGTGGTTATAATGACCTGGTGGTTATAATGACATGGTGGTTATAATGACCTGGTGGTTATAATGACATGGTGGTAATAATGACCGGGTGGTTATAATGACCTGGTGGTAATAATGACCGGGTGGTTATAATGACCTGGTGGGTGTGGTTATAATGACCTGTTGGTTATTATGACCTGGTGGTAATAATGACCTGGTGGTTATAATGACCTGGTGGTTATAATTACCTGGTGATAATAATGACCTGGGGGTTATAATTACCTGGTGGTAATAATGACCTGGTGGTTATAATTACATGGTGGTTATAATGACCTGGTGGTAATAATGACCTGGTGGTTATAATGACCTGGTGGTAATAATGACCTGGTGGTTATAATGACATGGTGGTTATAATGACCTGGTGGTTATAATGACATGGTGGTAATAATGACCTGGTGGGTGTGGTTATAATGACCTGGTGGTTATAATGACCTGGTGGTAATAATGACCTGGTGGTTATAATGACCTGGTGGGTGTGGTTATAATGACCTGGTGGTAATAATGACCTGGTGGTTATAATGACCTGGTGGTTATAATGACCTGGTGGGTGTTGTTATAATAACCTGGTGGTTATAATGACCAGGTGGTAATAATGACCTTTTGGTAATAACGACCTGGTAGTAACAATGACCTGGTGGTTATAATGACCTGGTGGTTATAATGACCTGGTGGTTATAATGACCTGGTGGTTATAATGACCTGGTGGGTGTTGTGATAATAACCTGGTGGTTATAATGACCTGGTGGTAATAATGACCTGTTGTTAATAACGACCTGGTAGTAACAATGACCTGGTGGTTATAATGACCTGGTGGTTATAATGACCTGGTGGTTATAATGACCTGGTGGTTACAATGACATGGTGGTTATAATGACATGGTGGTAATAATGACCTGGTGGTAATAATGACCTGGTGGTAATAATGACCTGGTGGTAATAATGACCTGGTGGTAATAAAGACCTGGTGGTAATAATGACCTGGTGGGTATAATGACCTGGTGGTTATAATGACCTGGTGTTAATAATGACCTGGTGGTAATAATGACATGGTGGTTATAATGACCTGGTGGTTATAATGACATGGTGGTAATAATGACCTGGTGGGTGTGGTTATAATGACCTGGTGTTAATAATGACTTGGTGGTTATAATGACCTGGTGGTTATAATGACCTGGTGGTAATAATGACCTGGTGGTAATAATGACATGGTGGTTATAATGACCTGGTGGTTATAATGACATGGTGGTAATAATGACCTGATGGGTGTGGTTATAATGTCCTGGTGTTAATAATGACTTGGTGGTTATAATGACCTGGTGGTTATAATGACCTGGTGGTTATAATGACCTGGTGGTAATAATGACCTGGTTTTTATAATGACCTGGTGGTTATAATGACCTGGTGGTTATAATGACCTTGTGCGAATAATGACCTGGTGGTTATAATTACATGGTGGTTATAATGACCTGGTGGTTATAATGACCTGGTGGTAATAATGACCTGGTGGTTATAATGACCTGGTGGGTGTGGTTATAATGACCTGGTGGTTATAATGACCTGGTGGTAATAATGACCTGGTGGTTATAATGACCTGGTGGTTATAATTACCTGGTGATAATAATGACCTGGGGGTTATAATAACCTGGTGGTAATAATGACCTGGTGGTTATAATGACATGGTGGTTATAATGACCTGGTGGTAATAATGACCTGGTGGTTATAATGACCTGGTGGTAATAATGACCTGGTGGTTATAATGACATGGTGGTTATGATGACCTGGTGGTTATAATGACATGGTGGTAATAATGACCTGGTGGGTGTGGTTATAATGACCTGGTGGGTGTGGTTATAATGACCTGGTGGTTATAATGACCTGGTGGTAATAATGACCTGGTGGTTATAATGACCTGGTGGTTATAATGACCTGGTGGTTATAATGACCTGGTGTTAATAATGACCTGGTGGTTATAATAACCTGGTGATTATAATGACCTGGTGGTAAAAATGAGCTGGTGGTTATAATGACCTGGTGGTTATAATGACATGGTGGTTATAATGACCTGGTGGTTATAATGACATGGTGGTAAAAATGACCGGGTGGTTATAATGACCTGGTGGTTATAATGACATGGTGGTAATAATGACCGGGTGGTTATAATGACCTGGTGGTAATAATGACCTGGTGGTTATAATGACCTGGTGGGTGTGGTTATAATGACCTGGTGGTTATAATGACCTGGTGGTAATAATGACCTGGTGGTTATAATGACCTGGTGGTTATAATTAACTGGTGATAATAATAACCTGGGGGTTATAATTACCTGGTGGTAATAATGACCTGGTGGTTATAATGACCTGGTGGTTATAATGACCTGGTGGTAATAATGACCTGGTGGTTATAATGACCTGGTGGTTATAATGACCTGGTGGTTATAATGACCTGGTGGGTGTTGTTATAATAACCTGGTGGTTATAATGACCTGGTGGTATTAATGACCTTTTGGTAATAACGACCTGGTAGTAACAATGACCTGGTGGTTATAATGACCTGGTGGTTATAATGACCTGGTGGGTGTTGTGATAATAACCTGGTGGTTATAATGACCTGGTGGTAATAATGACCTGTTGGTAATAACGACCTGGTAGTAACAATGACCTGGTGGTTATAATGACCTGGTGGTTATAATGACCTGGTGGTTATAATGACCTGGTGGTAATAATGACCTGGTTTTTATAATGACCTGGTGGTTATAATGACCTGGTGGTTATAATGACCTGGTGGTTATAATGACCTGGTGCGAATAATGACCTGGTGGTTATAATTACATGGTGGTTATAATGACCTGCTGGTTATAATGACATGGTGGTAATAATGACCTGGTGGGTGTGGTTATAATGACCTGGTGGTTATAATGACCTGGTGGATATAATGACCTGGTGGATGTAATAAAGACCTGGTGGTAATAATGACCTGGTGGTAATAATGACCTGGTGGTTATAATGACCTGGTGTTAATAATGACCTGGTGGTTATAATGACCTGGTGGTAATAATGACCTGGTGGTTATAATGACATGGTGGTAAAAATGACCGGGTGGTTATAATGACATGGTGGTAATAATGACCGGGTGGTTATAATGACCTGGTGGTAATAATGACCTGGTGGTTATAATGACCTGGTGGGTGTGGTTATAATGACCTGGTGGTTATAATGACCTGGTGGTAATAATGACCTGGTGGTTATAATGACCTGGTGGTTATAATTACCTGGTGATAATAATAACCTGGGGGTTATAATTACCTGGTGGTAATAATGACCTGGTGGTTATAATGACCTGGTGGTTATAATGACCTGGTGGTAATAATGACCTGGTGGTTATAATGACCTGGTGGTTATAATGACCTGGTGGTTATAATGACCTGGTGGGTGTTGTTATAATAACCTGGTGGTTATAATGACCTGGTGGTATTAATGACCTTTTGGTAATAACGACCTGGTAGTAACAATGACCTGGTGGTTATAATGACCTGGTGGTTATAATGACCTGGTGGGTGTTGTGATAATAACCTGGTGGTTATAATGACCTGGTGGTAATAATGACCTGTTGGTAATAACGACCTGGTAGTAACAATGACCTGGTGGTTATAATGACCTGGTGGTTATAATGACCTGGTGGTTATAATGACCTGGTGGTTATAATGACCTGGTGGTAATAATGACCTGGTTTTTATAATGACCTGGTGGTTATAATGACCTGGTGGTTATAATGACCTGGTGGTTATAATGACCTGGTGCGAATAATGACCTGGTGGTTATAATTACATGGTGGTTATAATGACCTGCTGGTTATAATGACATGGTGGTAATAATGACCTGGTGGGTGTGGTTATAATGACCTGGTGGTTATAATGACCTGGTGGATATAATGACCTGGTGGATGTAATAAAGACCTGGTGGTAATAATGACCTGGTGGTAATAATGACCTGGTGGTTATAATGACCTGGTGTTAATAATGACCTGGTGGTTATAATGACCTGGTGGTAATAATGACCTGGTGGTTATAATGACCTGGTGGGTGTGGTTATAATGACCTGGTGGTTATAATGACCTGGTGGTAATAATGACCTGGTGGTTATAATGACCTGGTGGTTATAATGACCTGGTGTTAATAATGACCTGGTGGTTATAATAACCTGGTGATTATAATGACCTGGTGGTAAAAATGAGCTGGTGGTTATAATGACCTGGTGGTTATAATGACATGGTGGTTATAATGACCTGGTGGTTATAATGACATGGTGGTAAAAATGACCGGGTGGTTATAATGACATGGTGGTAATAATGACCGGGTGGTTATAATGACCTGGTGGTAATAATGACCTGGTGGTTATAATGACCTGGTGGGTGTGGTTATAATGACCTGGTGGTTATAATGACCTGGTGGTAATAATGACCTGGTGGTTATAATGACCTGGTGGTTATAATTACCTGGTGATAATAATAACCTGGGGGTTATAATTACCTGATGGTAATAATGACCTGGTGGTTATAATGACCTGGTGGTAATAATGACCTGGTGGTTATAATGACCTGGTGGTTATAATGACCTGGTGGTTATAATGACCTGGTGTTAATAATGACCTGGTGGTTATAATAACCTGGTGATTATAATGACCTGGTGGTAAAAATGAGCTGGTGGTTATAATGACCTGGTGGTTATAATGACATGGTGGTTATAATGACCTGGTGGTTATAATGACATGGTGGTAAAAATGACCGGGTGGTTATAATGACCTGGTGGTTATAATGACATGGTGGTAATAATGACCGGGTGGTTATAATGACCTGGTGGTTATAATGACCTGGTGGTTATAATGACCTGGTGGGTGTGGTTATAATGACCTGGTGGTTATAATGACCTGGTGGTAATAATGACCTGGTGGTTATAATGACCTGGTGGTTATAATTACCCGGTGATAATAATAACCTGGGGGTTATAATTACCTGGTGGTAATAATGACCTGGTGGTTATAATGACCTGGTGGTTATAATGACCTGGTGGTAATAATGACCTGGTGGTTATAATGACCTGGTGTTTATAATGACCTGGTGGTTATAATGACCTGGTGGGTGTTGTTATAATAACCTGGTGGTTATAATGACCTGGTGGTATTAATGACCTTTTGGTAATAACGACCTGGTAGTAACAATGACCTGGTGGTTATAATGACCTGGTGGTTATAATGACCTGGTGGGTGTTGTGATAATAACCTGGTGGTTATAATGACCTGGTGGTAATAATGACCTGTTGGTAATAACGACCTGGTAGTAACAATGACCTGGTGGTTATAATGACCTGGTGGTTATAATGACCTGGTGGTTATAATGACCTGGTGGTAATAATGACCTGGTTTTTATAATGACCTGGTGGTTATAATGACCTGGTGGTTATAATGACCTGGTGGTTATAATGACCTGGTGCGAATAATGACCTGGTGGTTATAATTACATGGTGGTTATAATGACCTGCTGGTTATAATGACATGGTGGTAATAATGACCTGGTGGGTGTGGTTATAATGACCTGGTGGTTATAATGACCTGGTGGATATAATGACCTGGTGGATGTAATAAAGACCTGGTGGTAATAATGACCTGGTGGTAATAATGACCTGGTGGTTATAATGACCTGGTGTTAATAATGACCTGGTGGTTATAATGACCTGGTGGTAATAATGACCTGGTGGTTATAATGACATGGTGGTAAAAATGACCGGGTGGTTATAATGACATGGTGGTAATAATGACCGGGTGGTTATAATGACCTGGTGGTAATAATGACCTGGTGGTTATAATGACCTGGTGGGTGTGGTTATAATGACCTGGTGGTTATAATGACCTGGTGGTAATAATGACCTGGTGGTTATAATGACCTGGTGGTTATAATTACCTGGTGATAATAATAACCTGGGGGTTATAATTACCTGGTGGTAATAATGACCTGGTGGTTATAATGACCTGGTGGTTATAATGACCTGGTGGTAATAATGACCTGGTGGTTATAATGACCTGGTGGTTATAATGACCTGGTGGTTATAATGACCTGGTGGGTGTTGTTATAATAACCTGGTGGTTATAATGACCTGGTGGTATTAATGACCTTTTGGTAATAACGACCTGGTAGTAACAATGACCTGGTGGTTATAATGACCTGGTGGTTATAATGACCTGGTGGGTGTTGTGATAATAACCTGGTGGTTATAATGACCTGGTGGTAATAATGACCTGTTGGTAATAACGACCTGGTAGTAACAATGACCTGGTGGTTATAATGACCTGGTGGTTATAATGACCTGGTGGTTATAATGACCTGGTGGTTATAATGACCTGGTGGTAATAATGACCTGGTTTTTATAATGACCTGGTGGTTATAATGACCTGGTGGTTATAATGACCTGGTGCGAATAATGACCTGGTGGTTATAATTACATGGTGGTTATAATGACCTGCTGGTTATAATGACATGGTGGTAATAATGACCTGGTGGGTGTGGTTATAATGACCTGGTGGTTATAATGACCTGGTGGATATAATGACCTGGTGGATGTAATAAAGACCTGGTGGTAATAATGACCTGGTGGTAATAATGACCTGGTGGTTATAATGACCTGGTGTTAATAATGACCTGGTGGTTATAATTTCCTGGTGGTAATAATGACCTGGTGGTTATAATGACCTGGTGGGTGTGGTTATAATGACCTGGTGGTTATAATGACCTGGTGGTAATAATGACCTGGTGGTTATAATGACCTGGTGGTTATAATGACCTGGTGTTAATAATGACCTGGTGGTTATAATAACCTGGTGATTATAATGACCTGGTGGTAAAAATGAGCTGGTGGTTATAATGACCTGGTGGTTATAATGACATGGTGGTTATAATGACCTGGTGGTTATAATGACATGGTGGTAAAAATGACCGGGTGGTTATAATGACATGGTGGTAATAATGACCGGGTGGTTATAATGACCTGGTGGTAATAATGACCTGGTGGTTATAATGACCTGGTGGGTGTGGTTATAATGACCTGGTGGTTATAATGACCTGGTGGTAATAATGACCTGGTGGTTATAATGACCTGGTGGTTATAATTACCTGGTGATAATAATAACCTGGGGGTTATAATTACCTGATGGTAATAATGACCTGGTGGTTATAATGACCTGGTGGTAATAATGACCTGGTGGTTATAATGACCTGGTGGTTATAATGACCTGGTGGTTATAATGACCTGGTGGGTGTTGTTATAATAACCTGGTGGTTATAATGACCTGGTGGTAATAATGACCTTTTGGTAATAACGACCTGGTAGTACCAATGACCTGGTGGTTATAATGACCTGGTGGTTATAATGACCTGGTGGTTATAATGACCTGGTGGTTATAATGACCTGGTGGGTGTTGTGATAATAACCTGGTGGTTATAATGACCTGGTGGTAATAATGACATGTTGGTAATAACGACCTGGTAGTAACAATGACCTGGTGGTTATAATGACCTGGTGGTTATAATGACCTGGTGGTTATAATGACCTGGTGGTTATAATGACCTGGTGGTTATAATGACATGGTGGTAAAAATGACCGGGTGGTTATAATGACCTGGTGGTTATAATGACATGGTGGTAATAATGACCGGGTGGTTATAATGACCTGGTGGTAATAATGACCTGGTGGTTATAATGACCTGGTGGGTGTGGTTATAATGACCTGGTGGTTATAATGACCTGGTGGTAATAATGACCTGGTGGTTATAATGACCTGGTGGTTATAATTACCTGGTGATAATAATAACCTGGGGGTTATAATTACCTGGTGGTAATAATGACCTGGTGGTTATAATGACCTGGTGGTTATAATGACCTGGTGGTAATAATGACCTGGTGGTTATAATGACCTGGTGGGTGTTGTTATAATAACCTGGTGGTTATAATGACCTGGTGGTATTAATGACCTTTTGGTAATAACGACCTGGTAGTAACAATGACCTGGTGGTTATAATGACCTGGTGGTTATAATGACCTGGTGGTTATAATGACCTGGTGGGTGTTGTGATAATAACCTGGTGGTTATAATGACCTGGTGGTAATAATGACCTGTTGGTAATAACGACCTGGTAGTAACAATGACCTGGTGGTTATAATGACCTGGTGGTTATAATGACCTGGTGGTTATAATGACCTGGTGGTTATAATGACCTGGTGGTAATAATGACCTGGTTTTTATAATGACCTGGTGGTTATAATGACCTGGTGATTATATAATGACCTGGTGGTTATAATGACCTGGTGCGAATAATGACCTGGTGGTTATAATTACATGGTGGTTATAATGACCTGCTGGTTATAATGACATGGTGGTAATAATGACCTGGTGGGTGTGGTTATAATGACCTGGTGGTTATAATGACCTGGTGGATATAATGACCTGGTGGATGTAATAAAGACCTGGTGGTAATAATGACCTGGTGGTAATAATGACCTGGTGGTTATAATGACCTGGTGTTAATAATGACCTGGTGGTTATAATGACCTGGTGGTAATAATGACCTGGTGGTTATAATGACCTGGTGGGTGTGGTTATAATGACCTGGTGGTTATAATGACCTGGTGGTAATAATGACCTGGTGGTTATAATGACCTGGTGGTTATAATGACCTGGTGTTAATAATGACCTGGTGGTTATAATAACCTGGTGATTATAATGACCTGGTGGTAAAAATGAGCTGGTGGTTATAATGACCCGGTGGTTATAATGACATGGTGGTTATAATGACCTGGTGGTTATAATGACATGGTGGTAAAAATGACCGGGTGGTTATAATGACCTGGTGGTTATAATGACATGGTGGTAATAATGACCGGGTGGTTATAATGACCTGGTGGTAATAATGACCTGGTGGTTATAATGACCTGGTGGGTGTGGTTATAATGACCTGGTGGTTATAATGACCTGGTGGTAATAATGACCTGGTGGTTATAATGACCTGGTGGTTATAATTACCTGGTGATAATAATAACCTGGGGGTTATAATTACCTGATGGTAATAATGACCTGGTGGTTATAATGACCTGGTGGTAATAATGACCTGGTGGTTATAATGACCTGGTGGTTATAATGACCTGGTGGTTATAATGACCTGGTGGGTGTTGTTATAATAACCTGGTGGTTATAATGACCTGGTGGTAATAATGACCTTTTGGTAATAACGACCTGGTAGTAACAATGACCTGGTGGTTATAATGACCTGGTGGTTATAATGACCTGGTGGTTATAATGACCTGGTGGTTATAATGACCTGGTGGGTGTTGTGATAATAACCTGGTGGTTATAATGACCTGGTGGTAATAATGACCTGTTGGTAATAATGACCTGGTAGTAACAATGACCTGGTGGTTATAATGACCTGGTGGTTATAATGACCTGGTGGTTATAATGACCTGGTGGTTATAATGACCTGGTGGTAATAATGACCTGGTTTTTATAATGACCTGGTGGTTATAATGACCTGGTGATTATATAATGACCTGGTGGTTATAATGACCTGGTGCGAATAATGACCTGGTGGTTATAATTACATGGTGGTTATAATGACCTGCTGGTTATAATGACATGGTGGTAATAATGACCTGGTGGGTGTGGTTATAATGACCTGGTGGTTATAATGACCTGGTGGATATAATGACCTGGTGGATGTAATAAAGACCTGGTGGTAATAATGACCTGGTGGTAATAATGACCTGGTGGTTATAATGACCTGGTGTTAATAATGACCTGGTGGTTATAATGACCTGGTGGTAATAATGACCTGGTGGTTATAATGACCTGGTGGGTGTGGTTATAATGACCTGGTGGTTATAATGACCTGGTGGTAATAATGACCTGGTGGTTATAATGACCTGGTGGTTATAATGACCTGGTGTTAATAATGACCTGGTGGTTATAATAACCTGGTGATTATAATGACCTGGTGGTAAAAATGAGCTGGTGGTTATAATGACCCGGTGGTTATAATGACATGGTGGTTATAATGACCTGGTGGTTATAATGACATGGTGGTAAAAATGACCGGGTGGTTATAATGACCTGGTGGTTATAATGACATGGTGGTAATAATGACCGGGTGGTTATAATGACCTGGTGGTAATAATGACCTGGTGGTTATAATGACCTGGTGGGTGTGGTTATAATGACCTGGTGGTTATAATGACCTGGTGGTAATAATGACCTGGTGGTTATAATGACCTGGTGGTTATAATTACCTGGTGATAATAATAACCTGGGGGTTATAATTACCTGATGGTAATAATGACCTGGTGGTTATAATGACCTGGTGGTAATAATGACCTGGTGGTTATAATGACCTGGTGGTTATAATGACCTGGTGGTTATAATGACCTGGTGGGTGTTGTTATAATAACCTGGTGGTTATAATGACCTGGTGGTAATAATGACCTTTTGGTAATAACGACCTGGTAGTAACAATGACCTGGTGGTTATAATGACCTGGTGGTTATAATGACCTGGTGGTTATAATGACCTGGTGGTTATAATGACCTGGTGGGTGTTGTGATAATAACCTGGTGGTTATAATGACCTGGTGGTAATAATGACATGTTGGTAATAACGACCTGGTAGTAACAATGACCTGGTGGTTATAATGACCTGGTGGTTATAATGACCTGGTGGTTATAATGACCTGGTGGTTATAATGACCTGGTGGTTATAATGACATGGTGGTAAAAATGACCGGGTGGTTATAATGACCTGGTGGTTATAATGACATGGTGGTAATAATGACCGGGTGGTTATAATGACCTGGTGGTAATAATGACCTGGTGGTTATAATGACCTGGTGGGTGTGGTTATAATGACCTGGTGGTTATAATGACCTGGTGGTAATAATGACCTGGTGGTTATAATGACCTGGTGGTTATAATTACCTGGTGATAATAATAACCTGGGGGTTATAATTACCTGGTGGTAATAATGACCTGGTGGTTATAATGACCTGGTGGTTATAATGACCTGGTGGTAATAATGACCTGGTGGTTATAATGACCTGGTGGGTGTTGTTATAATAACCTGGTGGTTATAATGACCTGGTGGTATTAATGACCTTTTGGTAATAACGACCTGGTAGTAACAATGACCTGGTGGTTATAATGACCTGGTGGTTATAATGACCTGGTGGTTATAATGACCTGGTGGGTGTTGTGATAATAACCTGGTGGTTATAATGACCTGGTGGTAATAATGACCTGTTGGTAATAACGACCTGGTAGTAACAATGACCTGGTGGTTATAATGACCTGGTGGTTATAATGACCTGGTGGTTATAATGACCTGGTGGTTATAATGACCTGGTGGTTATAATGACCTGGTGGTAATAATGACCTGGTTTTTATAATGACCTGGTGGTTATAATGACCTGGTGATTATATAATGACCTGGTGGTTATAATGACCTGGTGCGAATAATGACCTGGTGGTTATAATTACATGGTGGTTATAATGACCTGCTGGTTATAATGACATGGTGGTAATAATGACCTGGTGGGTATGGTTATAATGACCGGGTGGTTATAATGACCTGGTGGATATAATGACCTGGTGGATGTAATAAAGACCTGGTGGTAATAATGACCTGGTGGTAATAATGACCTGGTGGTTATAATGACCTGGTGTTAATAATGACCTGGTGGTTATAATGACCTGGTGGTAATAATGACCTGGTGGTTATAATGACCTGGTGGGTGTGGTTATAATGACCTGGTGGTTATAATGACCTGGTGGTAATAATGACCTGGTGGTTATAATGACCTGGTGGTTATAATGACCTGGTGTTAATAATGACCTGGTGGTTATAATAACCTGGTGATTATAATGACCTGGTGGTAAAAATGAGCTGGTGGTTATAATGACCCGGTGGTTATAATGACATGGTGGTTATAATGACCTGGTGGTTATAATGACATGGTGGTAAAAATGACCGGGTGGTTATAATGACCTGGTGGTTATAATGACATGGTGGTAATAATGACCGGGTGGTTATAATGACCTGGTGGTAATAATGACCTGGTGGTTATAATGACCTGGTGGGTGTGGTTATAATGACCTGGTGGTTATAATGACCTGGTGGTAATAATGACCTGGTGGTTATAATTACCTGGTGATAATAATAACCTGGGGGTTATAATTACCTGATGGTAATAATGACCTGGTGGTTATAATGACCTGGTGGTAATAATGACCTGGTGGTTATAATGACCTGGTGGTTATAATGACCTGGTGGTTATAATGACCTGGTGGGTGTTGTTATAATAACCTGGTGGTTATAATGACCTGGTGGTAATAATGACCTTTTGGTAATAACGACCTGGTAGTAACAATGACCTGGTGGTTATAATGACCTGGTGGTTATAATGACCTGGTGGTTATAATGACCTGGTGGTTATAATGACCTGGTGGGTGTTGTGATAATAACCTGGTGGTTATAATGACCTGGTGGTAATAATGACATGTTGGTAATAACGACCTGGTAGTAACAATGACCTGGTGGTTATAATGACCTGGTGGTTATAATGACCTGGTGGTTATAATGACCTGGTGGTTATAATGACCTGGTGGTTATAATGACATGGTGGTAAAAATGACCGGGTGGTTATAATGACCTGGTGGTTATAATGACATGGTGGTAATAATGACCGGGTGGTTATAATGACCTGGTGGTAATAATGACCTGGTGGTTATAATGACCTGGTGGGTGTGGTTATAATGACCTGGTGGTTATAATGACCTGGTGGTAATAATGACCTGGTGGTTATAATGACCTGGTGGTTATAATTACCTGGTGATAATAATAACCTGGGGGTTATAATTACCTGGTGGTAATAATGACCTGGTGGTTATAATGACCTGGTGGTTATAATGACCTGGTGGTAATAATGACCTGGTGGTTATAATGACCTGGTGGGTGTTGTTATAATAACCTGGTGGTTATAATGACCTGGTGGTATTAATGACCTTTTGGTAATAACGACCTGGTAGTAACAATGACCTGGTGGTTATAATGACCTGGTGGTTATAATGACCTGGTGGTTATAATGACCTGGTGGGTGTTGTGATAATAACCTGGTGGTTATAATGACCTGGTGGTAATAATGACCTGTTGGTAATAACGACCTGGTAGTAACAATGACCTGGTGGTTATAATGACCTGGTGGTTATAATGACCTGGTGGTTATAATGACCTGGTGGTTATAATGACCTGGTGGTTATAATGACCTGGTGGTAATAATGACCTGGTTTTTATAATGACCTGGTGGTTATAATGACCTGGTGATTATATAATGACCTGGTGGTTATAATGACCTGGTGCGAATAATGACCTGGTGGTTATAATTACATGGTGGTTATAATGACCTGCTGGTTATAATGACATGGTGGTAATAATGACCTGGTGGGTGTGGTTATAATGACCTGGTGGTTATAATGACCTGGTGGATATAATGACCTGGTGGATGTAATAAAGACCTGGTGGTAATAATGACCTGGTGGTAATAATGACCTGGTGGTTATAATGACCTGGTGTTAATAATGACCTGGTGGTTATAATGACCTGGTGGTTATAATGACCTGGTGGTTATAATGACCTGGTGTTAATAATGACCTGGTGGTTATAATAACCTGGTGATTATAATGACCTGGTGGTAAAAATGAGCTGGTGGTTATAATGACCTGGTGGTTATAATGACATGGTGGTTATAATGACCTGGTGGTTATAATGACATGGTGGTAAAAATGACCGGGTGGTTATAATGACCTGGTGGTTATAATGACATGGTGGTAATAATGACCGGGTGGTTATAATGACCTGGTGGTAATAATGACCTGGTGGTTATAATGACCTGGTGGGTGTGGTTATAATGACCTGGTGGTTATAATGACCTGGTGGTAATAATGACCTGGTGGTTATAATGACCTGGTGGTTATAATTACCTGGTGATAATAATAACCTGGGGGTTATAATTACCTGATGGTAATAATGACCTGGTGGTTATAATGACCTGGTGGTTATAATGACCTGGTGGTTATAATGACCTGGTGGGTATAATGACCTGGTGGTAATAATGACCTTTTGGTAATAACGACCTGGTAGTAACAATGACCTGGTGGTTATAATGACCTGGTGGTTATAATGACCTGGTGGTTATAATGACCTGGTGGTTATAATGACCTGGTGGGTGTTGTGATAATAACCTGGTGGTTATAATGACCTGGTGGTAATAATGACCTGTTGGTAATAACGACCTGGTAGTAACAATGACCTGGTGGTTATAATGACCTGGTGGTTATAATGACCTGGTGGTTATAATGACTTGGTGGTTATAATGACCTGGTGGTTATAATGACCTGGTGGTTATAATGACCTGGTGGTAACATTGACCAGGTGGTTATAATGACCTGGTGGTTATAATGACCTGGTGGTAATATTGACCTGGTGGTAATAATGACCTGGTGGTTATAATGACATGGTGGTTATAATGACCTGGTGGTTACAATGACATGGTGGTTATAATGACATGGTGGTAATAATGACCTGGTGGTAATAATGACCTGGTGGTAATAATGACCTGGTGGTAATAATGACCTGGTGGTAATAAAGACCTGGTGGTAATAATGACCTGGTGGGTATAATGACCTGGTGTTAATAATGACATGGTGGTTATAATGACCTGGTGGTTATAATGACATGGTGGTAATAATGACCTGGTGGGTGTGGTTATAATGACCTGGTGGTAATAATGACTTGGTGGTTATAATGACCTGGTGGTTATAATGACCTGGTGGTTATAATGACCTGGTGGGTGTTGTGATAATAACCTGGTGGTTATAATGACCTGGTGGTAATAATGACCTGTTGGTAATAACGACCTGGTAGTAACAATGACCTGGTGGTTATAATGACCTGGTGGTTATAATGACCTGGTGGTTATAATGACTTGGTGGTTATAATGACCTGGTGGTTATAATGACCTGGTGGTTATAATGACCTGGTGGTAACATTGACCAGGTGGTTATAATGACCTGGTGGTTATAATGACCTGGTGGTAATATTGACCTGGTGGTAATAATGACCTGGTGGTTATAATGACATGGTGGTTATAATGACCTGGTGGTTACAATGACATGGTGGTTATAATGACATGGTGGTAATAATGACCTGGTGGTAATAATGACCTGGTGGTAATAATGACCTGGTGGTAATAAAGACCTGGTGGTTATAATGACATGGTGGTAATAATGACCTGGTGGGTGTGGTTATAATGACCTGGTGGTAATAATGACTTGGTGGTTATAATGACCTGGTGGTTATAATGACCTGGTGGTTATAATGACCTGGTGGTAATAATGACCTGGTTTTTATAATGACCTGGTGGTTATAATGACCTGGTGGTTATAATGACCTGGTGGTTATAATGACCTGGTGCGAATAATGACCTGGTGGTTATAATGACATGGTGGTTATAATGACCTGGTGGTTACAATGACATGGTGGTTATAATGACATGGTGGTAATAATGACCTGGTGGTAACAATGACCTGGTGGTTATAATGACCTGGTGGTTATAATGACCTGGTGGTTATAATGACTTGGTGGTTATAATGACCTGGTGGTTATAATGACCTGGTGGTTATAATGACCTGGTGGTAACATTGACCAGGTGGTTATAATGACCTGGTGGTTATAATGACCTGGTGGTAATATTGACCTGGTGGTAATAATGACCTGGTGGTTATAATGACATGGTGGTTATAATGACCTGGTGGTTACAATGACATGGTGGTTATAATGACATGGTGGTAATAATGACCTGGTGGTAATAATGACCTGGTGGTAATAATGACCTGGTGGTAATAATGACCTGGTGGTAATAAAGACCTGGTGGTAATAATGACCTGGTGGGTATAATGACCTGGTGGTTATAATGACCTGGTGGTAATATTGACCTGGTGGTAATAATGACCTGGTGGTTATAATGACATGGTGGTTATAATGACCTGGTGGTTACAATGACATGGTGGTTATAATGACATGGTGGTAATAATGACCTGGTGGTAATAATGACCTGGTGGTAATAATGACCTGGTGGTAATAATGACCTGGTGGTAATAAAGACCTGGTGGTAATAATGACCTGGTGGGTATAATGACCTGGTGTTAATAATGACATGGTGGTTATAATGACCTGGTGGTTATAATGACATGGTGGTAATAATGACCTGGTGGGTGTGGTTATAATGACCTGGTGGTAATAATGACTTGGTGGTTATAATGACCTGGTGGTTATAATGACCTGGTGGTTATAATGACCTGGTGGGTGTTGTGATAATAACCTGGTGGTTATAATGACCTGGTGGTAATAATGACCTGTTGGTAATAACGACCTGGTAGTAACAATGACCTGGTGGTTATAATGACCTGGTGGTTATAATGACCTGGTGGTTATAATGACTTGGTGGTTATAATGACCTGGTGGTTATAATGACCTGGTGGTTATAATGACCTGGTGGTAACATTGACCAGGTGGTTATAATGACCTGGTGGATATAATGACCTGGTGGTAATATTGACCTGGTGGTAATAATGACCTGGTGGTTATAATGACATGGTGGTTATAATGACCTGGTGGTTACAATGACATGGTGGTTATAATGACATGGTGGTAATAATGACCTGGTGGTAATAATGACCTGGTGGTAATAATGACCTGGTGGTAATAATGACCTGGTGGTAATAAAGACCTGGTGGTAATAATGACCTGGTGGGTATAATGACCTGGTGTTAATAATGACATGGTGGTTATAATGACCTGGTGGTTATAATGACATGGTGGTAATAATGACCTGGTGGGTGTGGTTATAATGACCTGGTGGTGACTTGGTGGTTATAATGACCTGGTGGTTATAATGACCTGGTGGTTATAATGACCTGGTGGTAATAATGACCTGGTTTTTATAATGACCTGGTGGTTATAATGACCTGGTGGTTATAATGACCTGGTGGTTATAATGACCTGGTGCGAATAATGACCTGGTGGTTATAATGACATGGTGGTTATAATGACCTGGTGGTTACAATGACATGGTGGTTATAATGACATGGTGGTAATAATGACCTGGTGGTAATAATGACCTGGTGGTAATAATGACCTGGTGGTAATAATGACCTGGTGGTAATAAAGACCTGGTGGTAATAATGACCTGGTGGTTATAATGACCTGGTGTTAATAATGACATGGTGGTTATAATGACCTGGTGGTTATAATGACATGGTGGTAATAATGACCTGGTGGGTGTGGTTATAATGACCTGGTGGTAATAATGACTTGGTGGTTATAATGACCTGGTGGTAATAATGACCTGGTTTTTATAATGACCTGGTGGTTATAATGACCTGGTGGTTATAATGACCTGGTGGTTATAATGACCTGGTGCGAATAATGACCTGGTGGTTATAATTACATGGTGGTTATAATGACCTGGTGGTTATAATGACATGGTGGTAATAATGACCTGGTGGGTGTGGTTATAATGACCTGGTGGTTATAATGACCTGGTGGATATAATGACCTGGTGGATGTAATAAAGACCTGGTGGTAATAATGACCTGGTGGTAATAATGACCTGGTGGTTATAATGACCTGGTGTTAATAATGACCTGGTGGTTATAATGACCTGGTGGTTATAATGACCTGGTGGTTATAATGACCTGGTGTTAATAATGACCTGGTGGTTATAATAACCTGGTGATTATAATGACCTGGTGGTAAAAATGAGCTGGTGGTTATAATGACCTGGTGGTTATAATGACATGGTGGTTATAATGACCTGGTGGTTATAATGACATGGTGGTAAAAATGACCGGGTGGTTATAATGACCTGGTGGTTATAATGACATGGTGGTAATAATGACCGGGTGGTTATAATGACCTGGTGGTAATAATGACCTGGTGGTAATAATGACCTGGTGGTTATAATTACCTGGTGATAATAATAACCTGGGGGTTATAATTACCTGATGGTAATAATGACCTGGTGGTTATAATGACCTGGTGGTTATAATGACCTGGTGGTTATAATGACCTGGTGGGTATAATGACCTGGTGGTAATAATGACCTTTTGGTAATAACGACCTGGTAGTAACAATGACCTGGTGGTTATAATGACCTGGTGGTTATAATGACCTGGTGGTTATAATGACCTGGTGGTTATAATGACCTGGTGGGTGTTGTGATAATAACCTGGTGGTTATAATGACCTGGTGGTAATAATGACCTGTTGGTAATAACGACCTGGTAGTAACAATGACCTGGTGGTTATAATGACCTGGTGGTTATAATGACCTGGTGGTTATAATGACCTGGTGGTTATAATGACCTGGTGGTTATAATGACCTGGTGGTAACATTGACCAGGTGGTTATAATGACCTGGTGGTTATAATGACCTGGTGGTAATATTGACCTGGTGGTAATAATGACCTGGTGGTTATAATGACATGGTGGTTATAATGACCTGGTGGTTACAATGACATGGTGGTTATAATGACATGGTGGTAATAATGACCTGGTGGTAATAATGACCTGGTGGTAATAATGACCTGGTGGTAATAAAGACCTGGTGGTAATAATGACCTGGTGGGTATAATGACCTGGTGTTAATAATGACATGGTGGTTATAATGACCTGGTGGTTATAATGACATGGTGGTAATAATGACCTGGTGGGTGTGGTTATAATGACCTGGTGGTAATAATGACTTGGTGGTTATAATGACCTGGTGGTTATAATGACCTGGTGGTTATAATGACCTGGTGGTAATAATGACCTGGTTTTTATAATGACCTGGTGGTTATAATGACCTGGTGGTTATAATGACCTGGTGGTTATAATGACCTGGTGCGAATAATGACCTGGTGGTTATAATGACATGGTGGTTATAATGACCTGGTGGTTACAATGACATGGTGGTTATAATGACATGGTGGTAATAATGACCTGGTGGTAATAATGACCTGGTGGTAATAATGACCTGGTGGTAATAAAGACCTGGTGGTAATAATGACCTGGTGGTTATAATGACCTGGTGTTAATAATGACATGGTGGTTATAATGACCTGGTGGTTATAATGACATGGTGGTAATAATGACCTGGTGGGTGTGGTTATAATGACCTGGTGGTAATAATGACTTGGTGGTTATAATGACCTGGTGGTTATAATGACCTGGTGGTTATAATGACCTGGTGGTAATAATGACCTGGTTTTTATAATGACCTGGTGGTTATAATGACCTGGTGGTTATAATGACCTGGTGGTTATAATGACCTGGTGCGAATAATGACCTGGTGGTTATAATTACATGGTGGTTATAATGACCTGGTGGTTATAATGACATGGTGGTAATAATGACCTGGTGGGTGTGGTTATAATGACCTGGTGGTTATAATGACCTGGTTGTAATAATGACCTGGTGGTAATAATGACCTGGTGGGTGTGATTATAATGACCTGGTGGTTATAATGACCTGGTGTTAATAATGACCTGGTGATTATAATGACCTGGTGGTTATAATGACCTGGTGGTTATAATGACCTGGTGTTAATAATGACCTGGTGGTTATAATAACCTGGTGATTATAATGACCTGGTGGTAAAAATGAGCTGGTGGTTATAATGACCTGGTGGTTATAATGACATGGTGGTTATAATGACCTGGTGGTTATAATGACATGGTGGTTATAATGACATGGTGGTAATAATGACCGGGTGGTTATAATGACCTGGTGGTAATAATGACCTGGTGGTTATAATGACCTGGTGGGTGTGGTTATAATGACCTGGTGGTTATAATGACCTGGTGGTAATAATGACCTGGTGGTTATAATGACCTGGTGGTTATAATTACCTGGTGATAATAATGACCTGGGGGTTATAATTACCTGGTGGTAATAATGACCTGGTGGTTATAATGACCTGGTGGTAATAATGACCTGGTGGGTGTGGTTATAATGACCTGGTGGGTGTGGTTATAATGACCTGGTGGTTATAATGACCTGGTGGTAATAATGACCTGGTGGTTATAATGACCTGGTGGGTGTGGTTATAATGACCTGGTGGTTATAATGACCTGGTGGTAATAATGACCTGGTGGTTATAATGACCTGGTGGTTATAATGACCTGGTGGGTGTTGTTATAATAACCTGGTGGTTATAATGACCTGGTGGTAATAATGACCTTTTGGTAATAACGACCTGGTAGTAACAATGACCTGGTGGTTATAATGACCTGGTGGTTATAATGACCTGGTGGTAATAATGACCTGTTGGTAATAACGACCTGGTAGTAACAATGACCTGGTGGTTATAATGACCTGGTGGTTATAATGACCTGGTGGTTATAATGACCTGGTGGTTATAATGACCTGGTGGTTATAATGACCTGGTGGTAATATTGACCTGGTGGTAATAATGACCTGGTGGTTATAATGACCTGGTGGTTATAATGACCTGGTGGTAATATTGACCTGGTGGTAATAATGACCTGGTGGTTATAATGACATGGTGGTTATAATGACCTGGTGGTTACAATGACATGGTGGTTATAATGACATTGTGGTAATAATGACCTGGTGGTAATAATGACCTGGTGGTAATAATGACCTGGTGGTAATAATGACCTGGTGGTAATAAAGACCTGGTGGTAATAATGACCTGGTGGGTATAATGACCTGGTGTTAATAATGACATGGTGGTTATAATGACCTGGTGGGTGTGGTTATAATGACCTGGTGGGTGTGGTTATAATGACCTGGTGGTTATAATGACCTGGTGGTAATAATGACCTGGTGGTTATAATGACCTGGTGGGTGTGGTTATAATGACCTGGTGGTTATAATGACCTGGTGGTAATAATGACCTGGTGGTTATAATGACCTGGTGGTTATAATGACCTGGTGGGTGTTGTTATAATAACCTGGTGGTTATAATGACCTGGTGGTAATAATGACCTTTTGGTAATAACGACCTGGTAGTAACAATGACCTGGTGGTTATAATGACCTGGTGGTTATAATGACCTGGTGGTTATAATGACCTGGTGGTTATAATGACCTGGTGGGTGTTGTGATAATAACCTGGTGGTTATAATGACCTGGTGGTAATAATGACCTGTTGGTAATAACGACCTGGTAGTAACAATGACCTGGTGGTTATAATGACCTGGTGGTTATAATGACCTGGTGGTTATAATGACCTGGTGGTTATAATGACCTGGTGGTAATATTGACCTGGTGGTAATAATGACCTGGTGGTTATAATGACCTGGTGGTTATAATGACCTGGTGGTAATATTGACCTGGTGGTAATAATGACCTGGTGGTTATAATGACATGGTGGTTATAATGACCTGGTGGTTACAATGACATGGTGGTTATAATGACATTGTGGTAATAATGACCTGGTGGTAATAATGACCTGGTGGTAATAATGACCTGGTGGTAATAATGACCTGGTGGTAATAAAGACCTGGTGGTAATAATGACCTGGTGGGTATAATGACCTGGTGTTAATAATGACATGGTGGTTATAATGACATGGTGGGTGTGGTTATAATGACCTGGTGGTAATAATGACTTGGTGGTTATAATGACCTGGTGGTTATAATGACCTGGTGGTTATAATGACCTGGTGGTAATAATGACCTGGTTTTTATAATGACCTGGTGGTTATAATGACCTGGTGGTTATAATGACCTGGTGGTTATAATGACCTGGTGGTAATAATGACCTGGTGGTTATAATGACCTGGTGGTTATAATGACCTGGTGGTTATAATGACCTGGTGCGAATAATGACCTGGTGGTTATAATGACCTGGTGGTTATAATGACCTGGTGGTAATAATGACCTGGTGGATATAATGACCTGGTGGGTGTGGTTATAATGACCTGGTGGTTATAATGACCTGGTGGTAATAATGACCTGGTGGTTATAATGACCTGGTGGTTATAATTACCTGGTGATAATAATGACCTGGGGGTTATAATTACCTGGTGGTAATAATGACCTGGTGGTTATAATGACATGGTGGTTATAATGACCTGGTGGTAATAATGACCTGGTGGTTATAATGACCTGGTGGTAATAATGACCTGGTGGTTATAATGACATGGTGGTTATGATGACCTGGTGGTTATAATGACATGGTGGTAATAATGACCTGGTGGGTGTGGTTATAATGACCTGGTGGGTGTGGTTATAATGACCTGGTGGTTATAATGACCTGGTGGTAATAATGACCTGGTGGTTATAATGACCTGGTGGGTGTGGTTATAATGACCTGGTGGTTATAATGACCTGGTGGTAATAATGACCTGGTGGTTATAATGACCTGGTGGTTATAATGACCTGGTGGTTATAATGACCTGGTGGGTGTTGTTATAATAACCTGGTGGTTATAATGACCTGGTGGTAATAATGACCTTTTGGTAATAACGACCTGGTAGTAACAATGACCTGGTGGTTATAATGACCTGGTGGTTATAATGACCTGGTGGGTGTTGTGATAATAACCTGGTGGTTATAATGACCTGGTGGTAATAATGACCTGTTGGTAATAACGGCCTGGTAGTAACAAAGACCTGGTGGTTATAATGACCTGGTGGTTATAATGACCTGGTGGTTATAATGACCTGGTGGTTATAATGACCTGGTGGTAATATTGACCTGGTGGTAATAATGACCTGGTGGTTATAATGACCTGGTGGTTATAATGACCTGGTGGTAATATTGACCTGGTGGTAATAATGACCTGGTGGTTATAATGACATGGTGGTTATAATGACCTGGTGGTTACAATGACATGGTGGTTATAATGACATGGTGGTAATAATGACCTGGTGGTAATAATGACCTGGTGGGAATAATGACCTGGTGGTAATAATGACCTGGTGGTAATAAAGACCTGGTGGTAATAATGACCTGGTGGGTATAATGACCTGGTGTTAATAATGACATGGTGGTTATAATGACCTGGTGGTTATATAGACATGGTGGTAATAATGACCTGGTGGGTGTGGTTATAATGACCTGGTGGTAATAATGACTTGGTGGTTATAATTACCTGGTGGTTATAATGACCTGGTGGTTCTAATGACCTGGTGGTTATATTGACCTGGTGGTAATAATGACCTGGTTTTTATAATGACCTGGTGGTTATAATGACCTGATGGTTATAATGACCTGGTGGTTATAATGACCTGGTGGTTATAATGACCTGGTGCGAATAATGACCTGGTGGTTATAATTACATGGTGGTTATAATGACCTGGTGGTTATAATGACATGGTGGTAATAATGACCTGGTGGGTGTGGTTATAATGACCTGGTGGTTATAATGACCTGGTGGATATAATGACCTGGTGGATGTAATAATGACCTGGTGGTAATAATGACCTGGTGGTAATAATGACCTGGTGGTTATAATGACCTGGTGTTAATAATGACCTGGTGGTTATAATGACCTGGTGGTTATAATGACCTGGTGGTTATAATGACCTGGTGTTAATAATGACCTGGTGGTTATAATAACCTGGTGATTATAATGACCTGGTGGTAAAAATGAGCTGGTGGTTATAATGACCTGGTGGTTATAATGACATGGTGGTTATAATGACCTGGTGGTTATAATGACATGGTGGTAAAAATGACCGGGTGGTTATAATGACCTGGTGGTTATAATGACATGGTGGTAATAATGACCGGGTGGTTATAATGACCTGGTGGTAATAATGACCTGGTGGTTATAATGACCTGGTGGGTGTGGTTATAATGACCTGGTGGTTATAATGACCTGGTGGTAATAATGACCTGGTGGTTATAATGACCTGGTGGTTATAATTACCTGGTGATAATAATGATCTGGTGGTAATAATAACCTGGTGGTAATAATGACCTGGTGGTTATAATGACCTGGTGGTTATAATGACCTGGTGGTTATAATGACCTGGTGGGTGTTGTTATAATAACCTGGTGGTTATAATGACCTGGTGGTAATAATGACCTTTTGGTAATAACGACCTGGTAGTAACAATGACCTGGTGGTTATAATGACCTGGTGGTTATAATGACCTGGTGGTAATATTGACCTGGTGGTAATAATGACCTGGTGGTTATAATGACATGGTGGTTATAATGACCTGGTGGTTACAATGACATGGTGGTTATAATGACATGGTGGTAATAATGACCTGGTGGTAATAATGACCTGGTGGTAATAATGACCTGGTGGTAATAATGACCTGGTGGTAATAAAGACCTGGTGGTAATAATGACCTGGTGGGTATAATGACCTGGTGTTAATAATGACATGGTGGTTATAATGACCTGGTGGTTATATAGACATGGTGGTAATAATGACCTGGTGGGTGTGGTTATAATGACCTGGTGGTAATAATGACTTGGTGGTTATAATTACCTGGTGGTTATAATGACCTGGTGGTTATAATGACCTGGTGGTTATATTGACCTGGTGGTAATAATGACCTGGTTTTTATAATGACCTGGTGGTTATAATGACCTGATGGTTATAATGACCTGGTGGTTATAATGACCTGGTGGTTATAATGACCTGGTGCGAATAATGACCTGGTGGTTATAATTACATGGTGGTTATAATGACCTGGTGGTTATAATGACATGGTGGTAATAATGACCTGGTGGGTGTGGTTATAATGACCTGGTGGTTATAATGACCTGGTGGATATAATGACCTGGTGGATGTAATAATGACCTGGTGGTAATAATGACCTGGTGGTAATAATGACCTGGTGGTTATAATGACCTGGTGTTAATAATGACCTGGTGGTTATAATGACCTGGTGGTTATAATGACCTGGTGGTTATAATGACCTGGTGTTAATAATGACCTGGTGGTTATAATAACCTGGTGATTATAATGACCTGGTGGTAAAAATGAGCTGGTGGTTATAATGACCTGGTGGTTATAATGACATGGTGGTTATAATGACCTGGTGGTTATAATGACATGGTGGTAAAAATGACCGGGTGGTTATAATGACCTGGTGGTTATAATGACATGGTGGTAATAATGACCGGGTGGTTATAATGACCTGGTGGTAATAATGACCTGGTGGTTATAATGACCTGGTGGGTGTGGTTATAATGACCTGGTGGTTATAATGACCTGGTGGTAATAATGACCTGGTGGTTATAATGACCTGGTGGTTATAATTACCTGGTGATAATAATGATCTGGTGGTAATAATAACCTGGTGGTAATAATGACCTGGTGGTTATAATGACCTGGTGGTTATAATGACCTGGTGGTTATAATGACCTGGTGGGTGTTGTTATAATAACCTGGTGGTTATAATGACCTGGTGGTAATAATGACCTTTTGGTAATAACGACCTGGTAGTAACAATGACCTGGTGGTTATAATGACCTGGTGGTTATAATGACCTGGTGGTTATAATGACCTGGTGGTTATAATGACCTGGTGGGTGTTGTGATAATAACCTGGTGGTTATAATGACCTGGTGGTAATAATGACCTGTTGGTAATAACGACCTGGTAGTAACAATGACCTGGTGGTTATAATGACCTGGTGGTAATATTGACCTGGTGGTAATAATGACCTGGTGGTTATAATGACCTGGTGGTTATAATGACCTGGTGGTAATATTGACCTGGTGGTAATAATGACCTGGTGGTTATAATGACATGGTGGTTATAATGACCTGGTGGTTACAATGACATGGTGGTTATAATGACATGGTGGTAATAATGACCTGGTGGTAATAATGACCTGGTGGTAATAAAGACCTGGTGGTAATAATGACCTGGTGGGTATAATGACCTGGTGGTAATAATGACCTGGTGGTTATAATGACCTGGTGGTTATAATGACCTGGTGGTCATAATGACCTGGTGGTTATAATGACCTGGTGGTAATAATGACCTGGTGGTTATAATGACCTGGTGGTTATAATGACCTGGTGGTTATAATGACCTGGTGGTTATAATGACCTGGTGGTAATAATGACCTGGTTTTTATAATGACCTGGTGGTTATAATGCCCTGGTGGTTATAATGACCTGGTGGTTATAATGACCTGGTGCGAATAATGACCTGGTGGTTATAATTACATGGTGGTTATAATGACCTGGTGGTTATAATGACATGGTGGTAATAATGACCTGGTGGGTGTGGTTATAATGACCTGGTGGTTATAATGACCTGGTGGATATAATGACCTGGTGGGTGTGGTTATAATGACCTGGTGGTTATAATGACATGGTGGAAATAAAGACCTGGTGGTAATAATGACCTGGTGGTATTAATGACCTGGTGGTAATAATGACCTGGTGGTAACAATGACCTGGTGGTTATAATGACCTGGTGGTTATAAGGACCTGGTGGTAATAATGAACTGGTGGTTATAATGACCTGGTGGTTATAATGACCTGGGGGTTATAATGACCTTGTGGTAATAATGACCTGGTGGTTATAATAACCTGGTGATTATAATGACCTGGTGGTAAAAATGAGCTGGTGGTTATAATGACCTGGTGGTTATAATGACCTGGTGGTTATAATGACCTGGTGGTTATAATGACCTGGTGGTAATAATGACATGGTGGTAATAATGACCTGGTGGGTGTGGTTATAATGACCTGGTGGTTATAATGACATGGTGGTAATAATGACCTGGTGGTAATAAAGACCTGGTGGTAATAATTACCTGGTGATAATAATGACCTGGGGGTAATAATGACCTGGTGGTAATAATGACCTGGTGGGTATAATGACCTGGTGTTAATAATGACATGGTGGTTATAATGACCTGGTGGTTATAATGACCTGGTGGTAATAATGACCTGGTGGGTGTGGTTATAATGACTTGGTGGTAATAATGACTTGGTGGTTATAATGACCTGGTGGTTATAATGACCTGGTGGTTATAATGACCTGGTGGTTATAATGACCTGGTGGTAATAATGACCTGGTTTTTATAATGACCTGGTGGTTATAATGCCCTGGTGGTTATAATGACCTGGTGGTTATAATGACCTGGTGCGAATAATGACCTGGTGGTTATAATTACATGGTGGTTATAATGACCTGGTGGTTATAATGACATGGTGGTAATAATGACCTGGTGGGTGTGGTTACAATGACCTGGTGGTTATAATGACCTGGTGGATATAATGACCTGGTGGGTGTGGTTATAATGACCTGGTGGTTATAATGACATGGTGGTTATAATGACCTGGTGGTAATAATGACCTGGTGGTAATAATGACCTGGTGGTAACAATGACCTGGTGGTTATAATGACCTGGTGGTTATAAGGACCTGGTGGTAATAATGAACTGGTGGTTATAATGACCTGGTGGTTATAATGACCTGGGGGTTATAATGACCTTGTGGTAATAATGACCTGGTGGTTATAATAACCTGGTGATTATAATGACCTGGTGGTAAAAATGAGCTGGTGGTTATAATGACCTGGTGGTTATAATGACATGGTGGTTATAATGACCTGGTGTTAATAATGACCTGGTGGTTATAATGACCTGGTGGTTATAATGACCTGGTGGTTATAATGACCTGGTGGTTATAATGACCTGGTGGTAATAATGACATGGTGGTAATAATGACCTGGTGGGTGTGGTTATAATGACCTGGTGGTTATAATGACATGGTGGTTATAATGACCTGGTGGTAATAAAGACCTGGTGGTTATAATTACCTGGTGATAATAATGACCTGGTGGTAATAATGACATGGTGGTTATAATGACCTGGTGGAAATAAAGACCTGGTGGTTATAATTACCTGGTGATAATAATGACCTGGTGGTAATAATGACCTGGTGGTAATAATGACCTGGTGGTAATAATGACCTGGTGGTAATAATGACCTGGTGGTTATAATGACCTGGTGGTAATAATGACCTGGTGGTTATAATGACATGGTGGTTATAATGACCTGGTGGTTATAATGACATGGTGGTAATAATGACCTGGTGGGTGTGGTTATAATGACCTGGTTGTTATAATGACATGGTGGTTATAATGACCTGGTGGTAATAAAGACATGGTTTTAATAATGACCTGGTGGTTATAATGACCTGGTGGTTATAATGACATGGTGGTTATAATGACCTGGTGGTTATAATGACATGGTGGTAATAATGACCTGGTGGGTGTGGTTATAATGACCTGGTTGTTATAATGACATGGTGGTTATAATGACCTGGTGGTAATAAAGACATGGTTTTAATAATGACCTGGTGGTTATAATGACCTGGTGGTAATAATGACCTGGTGGTTATAATGACCTGGTGGGTGTGGTTATAATGACCTGGTGGTTATAATGACCTGGTGGTAAATGAACTGGTGGTTATAATGACCTGGTGGTTATAATGACCTGGGGGTTATAATGACCTGATGGTAATAATGACCTGGTGGTTATAATAACCTGGTGCTTATAATGACCTGGTGGTAAAAATGAGCTGGTGGTTATAATGACCTGGTGGTTATAATGACATGGTGGTTATAATGACCTGGTGGTTATAATGACATGGTGGTAATAATGACCGGGTGGTTATAATGACCTGGTGGTAATAATGACCTGGTGGTTATAATGACCTGGTGGGTGTGGTTATAATGACCTGGTGGTTATAATGACCTGGTGGTAATAATGACCTGGTGGTTATAATGACCTGGTGGTTATAATTACCTGGTGATAATAATGACCTGGGGGTTATAATTACCTGGTGGTAATAATGACCTGGTGGTTATAATGACATGGTGGTTATAATGACCTGGTGGTAATAATGACCTGGTGGTTATAATGACCTGGTGGTAATAATGACCTGGTGGTTATAATGACATGGTGGTTATAATGACCTGGTGGTTATAATGACATGGTGGTAATAATGACCTGGTGGGTGTGGTTATAATGACCTGGTGGTTATAATGACATGGTGGTTATAATCACCTGGTGGTAATAAAGACATGGTTTTAATAATGACCTGGTGGTTATAATGACCTGGTGGTTATAATGACATGGTGGTAATAATGACCGGGTGGTTATAATGACCTGGTGGTAATAATGACCTGGTGGTTATAATGACCTGGTGGGTGTGGTTATAATGACCTGGTGGTTATAATGACCTGGTGGTAATAATGAACTGGTGGTTATAATGACCTGGTGGTTATAATGACCTGGTGGTAATAATGAACTGGTGGTTATAATGACCTGGTGGTTATAATGACCTGGTGGTTATAATGACCTGGTGGTAATAATGATCTGGTGGTTATAATGACCTGGTGTTAATATTGACCTGGTGGTAATAATGACCTGGTGGTTATAATGACCTGGTGGTTATAATGACCTGGTGGTAATAATGACCTGGTGGTTATAATGACCTGGTGGGTATAATGACCTGGTGGTTAAAATGACCTGGTGGTAATAATGACCTGGTGGTTATAATGACCTGGTGGTTATAATGACCTGGTGGTAATAATGACCTGGTGGTTATAATGACCTGATGGTTATAATGACCTGGTGGTAATAATGACCTAGTGGTTATAATGACCTGGTGGTTATAATGACCTGGTGGTAATAATGACCTGGTGGTTATAATGACCTGGTGGGTGTGGTTATAATGACCTGGTGGTTATAATGACCTGGTGGTAATAATGACCTGGTGGTTATAATGACCTGGTGGGTGTGGTTATAATGACCTGGTGGTTATAATGACCTGGTGGTAATAATGACCTGTTGGTAATAACGACCTGGTAGTAACAATGACCTGGTGGTTATAACGACCTGGTGGTTATAATGACCTGGTGGTAATAATGACCTGGTGGTTATAATGACCTGGTGGTTATAATGACCTGGTGGGTGTTGTTATAATAACCTGGTGGTAATAATGACCTGTTGGTAATAACGACCTGGTAGTAACAATGACCTGGTGGTTATAATGACCTGGTGGTAATAATGACCTGGTGGTTATAATGACCTGGTGGTAATAATGACCTGGTGGTTATAATGACCTGGTGGTTATAATGACCTGGTGGGTGTTGTTATAATAACCTGGTGGTAATAATGACCTGTTGGTAATAACGACCTGGTAGTAACAATGACCTGGTGGTTATAATGACCTGGTGGTAATAATGACCTGGTGGTTATAATGACCTGGTGGTTATAATGACCTGGTGGTTATAATGACCTGGTGGTAATATTGACCTGGTGGTAATAATGACCTGGTGGTTATAATGACCTGGTGGTTATAATGACCTGGTGGTTATAATGACCTGGTGGAAATAAAGACCTGGTGGTAATATTGACCTGGTGGTAATAATGACCTGGTGGTTATAATGACCTGGTAGTAATAATGACCTGGTGGTTATAATGACCTGGTGGTAATAATGACCGGGTGGTTATAATGACATGGTGGTAATAATGACCTGGTGGTTATAATGACCTGGTGGGTGTGGTTATAATGACCTGGAGGTTATAATGAACTGGTGGTTATAATGACCTGGAGGTTATAATGACCTGGTGGTTATAATGACCTGGTGGTTATAATGACCTGGTGGTAATAATGACTTGGTGGTTATAATGACATGGTGGTTATAATGACCTGGTGGTTATAATGACTTGGTGGTTATAATGACCTGGTGGTAATAAAGACCTGGTGGTAATATTGACCTGGTGGTAATAATGACCTGGTGGTTATAATGACCTGGTAGTAATAATGACCTGGTGGTTATAATGACCTGGTGGTAATAATGACCTGGTGGTTATAATGACCTGGTGGTTATAATGACCTGGTGGAAATAAAGACCTGCTGGTAATATTGACCTGGTGGTAATAATGACCGGGTGGTTATAATGACCTGGTGGTAATAATGACATGGTGGTTATAATGACCTGGTGGGTGTGGTTATAATGACCTGGTGGTTATAATGAACTGGTGGTTATAATGACCTGGAGGTTAAAATGACCTGGTGGTTATAATGACCTGGTGGTTATAATGACCTGGTGGTAATAATGACTTGGTGGTTATAATGACATGGTGGTTATAATGACCTGGTGTTAATAATGACCTGGTGGTTATAATGACCTGGTGGTAATAATGACCTGGTGGTTATAATGACCTGGTGGGTATAATGACCTGGTGGTTAAAATGACCTGGTGGTAATAATGACCTGGTGGTTATAATGACCTGGTGGTTATAATGACCTGGTGGTAATAATGACCTGGTGAGTATAATGACCTGGTGGTTATAATGACCTGGTGGTAATAATGACCTAGTGGTTATAATGACCTGGTGGTTATAATGACCTGGTGGTAATAATGACCTGGTGGTTATAATGACCTGGTGGGTGTGGTTATAATGACCTGGTGGTTATGATGACCTGGTGGTAATAATGACCTGGTGGTTATAATGACCTGGTGGGTGTGGTTATAATGACCTGGTGGTTATAATGACCTGGTGGTAATAATGACCTGGTGGTTATAATGACCTGGTGGTTATAATGACCTGGTGGTAATATTGCCCTGATGGTAATAATGACCTGGTGGTTATAATGACCTGGTGGTTATAATGACCTGGTGGTAATATTGACCTGGTGGTAATAATGACCTGGTGGTTATAATGACATGGTGGTTATAATGACCTGGTGGTTACAATGACATGGTGGTTATAATGACATGGTGGTAATAATGACCTGGTGGTAATAATGACCTGGTGGTAATAATGACCTGGTGGTAATAATGACCTGGTGGTAATAAAGACCTGGTGGTAATAATGACCTGGTGGGTATAATGACCTGGTGTTAATAATGACATGGTGGTTATAATGACCTGGTGGTTATAATGACATGGTGGTAATAATGACCTGGTGGGTGTGGTTATAATGACCTGGTGGTAATAATGACTTGGTGGTTATAATGACCTGGTGGTTATAATGACCTGGTGGTTATAATGACCTGGTGGTTATAATGACCTGGTTTTTATAATGACCTGGTGGTTATAATGACCTGGTGGTTATAATGACCTGGTGCGAATAATGAACTGGTGGTTATAATTACATGGTGGTTATAATGACCTGGTGGTTATAATGCCATGGTGGTAATAATGACCTGGTGGGTGTGGTTATAATGACCTGGTGGTTATAATGACCTGGTTGTAATAAAGACCTGGTGGTAATAATGACCTGGTGGTAATAATGACCTGGTGGTTATAATGACCTGGTGTTAATAATGACCTGGTGGTTATAATGACCTGGTGGTAATAATGACATGGTGGTAATAATGACCGGGTGGGTGTGGTTATAATGACCTGGTGGTTATAATGACATGGTGGTTATAATGACCTGGTGGAAATAATGACCTGGTGGTAATAATGACCTGGTGTTAATAATGACCAGGTGGTAATAATGGTGGTTATGGTGGTAATAATGACCTGGTGGCTATTACCACCAGGTCATTATCACCACCAGGTCATTATTACCACCAGGTCATTATAACCACCAGTTTATTATAACCACACCCACCAGGTCATTATTACCACCATGTCATTATTACCACCAGGTCATTATAACCACCAGGTCATTATAACCACCAGGTCATTATAACCACCAGGTCATTATTACCACCAGGTCATTATTACCACCAGGTCATTATAACCACACCCACCAGGTCATTATTACCACCATGTCATTATTACCACAAGGTCATAATAACCACCAGGTCATTATAACCACCAGGTCATTATAACCACCAGGTCATTATAACCAACAGGTCATTATAACCACCAGGTCATTATTAACACCAGGTCATTATAACCACCAGGTCATTATTACCACCAGGTCATTATTAACACCAGGTCATTATAACCACCAGGTCATTATAACCACCAGGTCATTATTAACACCAGGTCATTATAACCACCAGGTCATTATAACAACCAGGTCATTATAACCACCAGGTCATTATTAACACCAGGTCATTATAACCACCAGGTCATTATTACCACCAGGTCAATATTACCACCAGGTCATTATAACCACCAGGTCATTATAACCACCAAGTCATTATTACCACCAGGTCATTATAACCACACCCACCAGGTCATTATAACCACCAGGTCATTGTTACTACCAGGTTGTTATTACCAACAGGTCATTATTACCACCAGGTCATTATAACCACCAGGTCATTATTAACATCAGGTCTTTATTACCACCAGGTCATTATTACCACCAGGTCATTATTAACACCAGGTCATTATTACCACCAGGTCATTATTACCACCAGGTCATTATTTCCACCAGGTCATTATAACCACCATGTCATTATAACCACCAGGTCATTATAACCACACCCACCCGGTCATTATTACCACCATGTCATTATTACCACCAGGTCATTATAACCACCAGGTCATTATAACCACCAGGTCATTATTAACACCAGGTCATTATAACCACCAGGTCATTATTACCACCAGGTCATTATTACCACCAGGTCTTTATTACAACCAGGTCATTATAACCACCAGGTCATTATAACCACACCCACCAGGTCATTATTACCACCATGGCATTATAACCACCAGGTCATTATAACCACCATGTAATTATAACCACCAGTTCATTATTCGCACCAGGTCATTATAACCACCAGGTCATTATAACCACCAGGTCATTATAAAAACCAGGTCATTATAACCACCAGGTCATTATAACCACCAGGTCATTATAACCACCAGGTCATTATTACCACCAGGTCATTATAACCACCAAGTCATTATTACCACCAGGTCATTATAACCACACCCACCAGGTCATTATTACCACCATGTCATTATAACCACCAGGTCATTATAACCACCATGTCATTATTAACACCAGGTCATTATACCCACCAGGTCATTATTACCACCAGGTCTTTATTACCACCAGGTCATTATTACCACCAGGTCATTATTACCACCAGGTCATTATTACCACCAGGTCATTATTACCACCATGTCATTATAACCACCATGTCATTGTAACCACCAGGTCATTATAACCACCATGTCATTATAACCACCAGGTCATTATTACCACCAGGTCAATATTACCACCAGGTCATTATAACCACCAGGTCATTATAACCACCAGGTCATTATTACCATCAGGGCAATATTACCACCAGGTCATTATAACCACCAGGTCATTATAACCACCAGGTCATTATTACCACCAGGTCATTATAACCACCAGGTCATTATAACCACACCCACCAGGTCATTATAACCACCAGGTCATTATTACCACCAGGTCATCATAACCACCAGGTCATTATAACCACACCCACCAGGTCATTATAACCACCAGGTCATTATTACCACCAGGTCATTATAACCACCAGGTCATTATAACCACTAGGTCATTATTACCACCAGGTCATTATAACCACCAGGTCATTATAACCACCAGGTCATTATTACCACCAGGTCATTATAACCACCAGGTCATTATAACCACCAGGTCATTATTACCACCAGGTCATTTTAACCACCAGGTCATTATACCCACCAGGTCATTATAACCACCAGGTCATTATTACCACCAGGTCATTATAACCACCAGGTCATTATTAACACCAGGTCATTATAACCACCATGTCATTATAACCACCAAGTCATTATTACCACCAGGTCATTATAACCACCAGGTCATTATAACCACCAGGTCATTTTAACCTCCAGGTCATTATAACCACCAGTTCATTATAACCACCAGGTCATTATAACCACACCCACCAGGTCATTATAACCACCATGTCATTATTACCACCAGGTCATTATAACCACCCGGTCATTATTACCACCAGGTCAATATTACCAGCAGGTCTTTATTTCCACCAGGTCATTATAACCACCAGGTCATTATAACCACCAGGTCATTATTACCACCAGGTCATTATAACCACCAGGTCATTATTACTACCAGGTCATTATAACCACCAGGTCATTATTACCACCAGGTCAATATTACCACCAGGTCTTTATTACCACCAGGTCATTATAACCACCAAGTCATTATAACCACCAGGTCATTATAACCACCATGTCATTATAACCACCAAGTCATTATTACCACCAGGTCATTATAACCACCAGGTCATTATAACCACCAGGTCATTATAACCTCCAGGTCATTATAACCACCAGTTCATTATAACCTCCAGGTCATTATAACCACACCCACCAGGTCATTATAACCACCAGGTCATTATTACCACCATGTCATTATAACCACCCGGTCATTATTACCACCAGGTCATTATAACCACCAGGTCATTATTACTACCAGGTCATTATAACCACCAGGTCATTATTACCACCAGGTCAATATTACCACCAGGTCATTATTACCACCAGGTCATTATAACCACCAGGTCATTATAACCACCAGGTCATTATTACCACCAGGTCAATATTACCACCAGGTCATTATAACCACCAGGTCATTATAACCACCAGGTCATTATTACCACCAGGTCATTATAACCACCAGGTCATTGTTACTACCAGGTCGTTATTACCAACAGGTCATTATTACCACCAGGTTATTATAACAACACCCACCAGGTCATTATAACCACCAGGTCATTATAACCACCAGGTCATTATAACCACCAGGTCATTATTACCACCAGGTCATTATAACCACCAGGTCGTTATAACCACCAGGTCATTGTTACTACCAGGTCGTTATTACCAACAGGTCATTATTACCACCAGGTCATTATAACCACCAGGTCATTATAACCACACCCACCAGGTCATTATAACCACCAGGTCATTATAACCACCAGGTCATTATAACCACCAGGTCATTATTACCACCAGGTCAATATTACCACCAGGTCATTATAACCACCCGGTCATTATAACCACCAGGTCATTATAACCACCAGGTCATTATTACCACCAGGTCATTATAACCACCAGGTCATTGTTACTACCAGGTCGTTATTACCAACAGGTCATTATTACCACCAGGTTATTATAACAACACCCACCAGGTCATTATAACCACCAGGTCATTATAACCACCAGGTCATTATTACCACCAGGTCATTATAACCACCAGGTCGTTATAAACACCAGGTCATTATAACCACCAGGTCATTATTACCACCAGGTCATTATAACCACCAGGTCATTATAACCACCAGGTCATTATTACCACCAGGTCATTATAACCACCAGGTCATTATAACCACCAGCTCATTTTTACCACCAGGTCATTATAAGCACCAGGTTATTATAACCACCAGGTCATTATTACCACCAGGTCATTATAACCCCCAGGTCATTATAACCACCAGGTCATTATAACCACCAGTTCATTTACCACCAGGTCATTATAACCACCAGGTCATTATAACCACACCCACCAGGTCATTATAACCACCAGGTCATTATTACCACCAGGTCATTATAACCACCCGGTCATTATTACCACCATGTCATTATAACCACCAGGTCATTATAACCACCAGGTCATTATTAAAACCATGTCTTTATTACCACCAGGTCATTATAACCACCATGTCATTATAACAACCAGGTCATTATAACCACACCCACCAGGTCATTATTACCACCATGTCATTATAACCACCAGGTCATTATAACCACCATGTCATTATAACCACCAGGTCATTATTACCACCAGGTCATTATAACCACCAGGTCATTATTACCACCAGGTCATTATAACCACCAGGTCATTATAACCACCAGGTCATTATTACCACCATGTCATTATAACCACCAGGTCATTATAACCACCATGTCATTATAACCACCAGGTCATTATTACCACCAGGTCATTATAACCACCAGGTCATTATTACCACCAGGTCATTATTACCACCATGTCATTATAACCACCAGGTCATTATAACCACACCCACGAGGTCATTATTACCACCATGTCATTATTACCACCAGGTCATTATAACCACCAGGTCATTATAACCACCAGGTCATTATAACCACCAGGTCATTATTAACACCAGGTCATTATAACCACCATGTCATTATAACCACCAGGTCATTATAACCACCAGCTCATTTTTACCACCAGGTCATTATAATCACCAGGTTATTATAACCACCAGGTCATTATTACCACAAGGTCATTATAACCCCCAGGTCATTATAACCACCAGGTCATTATAACCACCAGTTCATTATTACCACCAGGTCCTTATAACCACCAGGTCATTATAACCACCAGGTCATTGTTACCACCAGGTCATTATAACCACCAGGTCATTATTACCACCAGGTCTTTATTTCCACCAGGTCATTATAACCACCATGTCATTATAACCACCAGGTCATTATAACCACACCCACCAGGTCATTATATCCACCAGGTCATTATAACCACCAGGTCATTGTAACCACACCCACCAGGTCATTATTACCACCATGTCATTATAACCACCAGGTCATTATAACCACCATGTAATTATAACCACCAGGTCATTATTCGCACCAGGTCATTATAACCACCAGGTCATTATAACCACCAGGGCATTATAACCACCAGGTCATTATAAAAACCAGGTCATTATTACCACCAGGTCATTATAACCACCAGGTCATTATAACCACCATGTCATTATAACCACCAGGTCATTATAACCACACCCACCCGGTCATTATTACCACCATGTCATTATTACCACCAGGTCATTATAACCACCAGGTCATTATAACCACCAGGTCATTATTAACACCAGGTCATTATAACCACCAGGTCATTATTACCACCAGGTCATTATTACCACCAGGTCTTTATTACAACCAGGTCATTATAACCACCAGGTCATTATAACCACACCCACCAGGTCATTATTACCACCATGGCATTATAACCACCAGGTCATTATAACCACCATGTAATTATAACCACCAGTTCATTATTCGCACCAGGTCATTATAACCACCAGGTCATTATAACCACCAGGTCATTATAAAAACCAGGTCATTATAACCACCAGGTCATTATAACCACCAGGTCATTATAACCACCAGGTCATTATAACCACCAGGTCATTATAACCACCAAGTCATTATTACCACCAGGTCATTATAACCACACCCACAAGGTCATTATTACCACCATGTCATTATAACCACCAGGTCATTATAACCACCATGTCATTATTAACACCAGGTCATTATTAACACCAGGTCATTATACCCACCAGGTCATTATTACCACCAGGTCTTTATTACCACCAGGTCATTATTACCACCAGGTCATTATTACCACCAGGTCATTATTACCACCAGGTCATTATTACCACCATGTCATTATAACCACCATGTCATTGTAACCACCAGGTCATTATAACCACCATGTCATTATAACCACCAGGTCATTATTACCACCAGGTCAATATTACCACCAGGTCATTATAACCACCAGGTCATTATAACCACCAGGTCATTATTACCATCAGGGCAATATTACCACCAGGTCATTATAACCACCAGGTCATTATAACCACCAGGTCATTATTACCACCAGGTCATTATAACCACCAGGTCATTATAACCACACCCACCAGGTCATTATAACCACCAGGTCATTATTACCACCAGGTCATCATAACCACCAGGTCATTATAACCACACCCACCAGGTCATTATAACCACTAGGTCATTATTACCACCAGGTCATTATAACCACCAGGTCATTATAACCACCAGGTCATTATTACCACCAGGTCATTATAACCACCAGGTCATTATAACCACCAGGTCATTATTACCACCAGGTCATTTTAACCACCAGGTCATTATACCCACCAGGTCATTATAACCACCAGGTCATTATTACCACCAGGTCATTATAACCACCAGGTCATTATTAACACCAGGTCATTATAACCACCATGTCATTATAACCACCAAGTCATTATTACCACCAGGTCATTATAACCACCAGGTCATTATAACCACCAGGTCATTTTAACCTCCAGGTCATTATAACCACCAGTTCATTATAACCACCAGGTCATTATAACCACACCCACCAGGTCATTATAACCACCATGTCATTATTACCACCAGGTCATTATAACCACCCGGTCATTATTACCACCAGGTCAATATTACCAGCAGGTCTTTATTTCCACCAGGTCATTATAACCACCAGGTCATTATAACCACCAGGTCATTATTACCACCAGGTCATTATAACCACCAGGTCATTATTACTACCAGGTCATTATAACCACCAGGTCATTATTACCACCAGGTCAATATTACCACCAGGTCTTTATTACCACCAGGTCATTATAACCACCAAGTCATTATAACCACCAGGTCATTATAACCACCATGTCATTATAACCACCAAGTCATTATTACCACCAGGTCATTATAACCACCAGGTCATTATAACCACCAGGTCATTATAACCTCCAGGTCATTATAACCACCAGTTCATTATAACCTCCAGGTCATTATAACCACACCCACCAGGTCATTATAACCACCAGGTCATTATTACCACCATGTCATTATAACCACCCGGTCATTATTACCACCAGGTCATTATAACCACCAGGTCATTATTACTACCAGGTCATTATAACCACCAGGTCATTATTACCACCAGGTCAATATTACCACCAGGTCATTATTACCACCAGGTCATTATAACCACCAGGTCATTATAACCACCAGGTCATTATTACCACCAGGTCAATATTACCACCAGGTCATTATAACCACCAGGTCATTATAACCACCAGGTCATTATTACCACCAGGTCATTATAACCACCAGGTCATTGTTACTACCAGGTCGTTATTACCAACAGGTCATTATTACCACCAGGTTATTATAACAACACCCACCAGGTCATTATAACCACCAGGTCATTATAACCACCAGGTCATTATAACCACCAGGTCATTATTACCACCAGGTCATTATAACCACCAGGTCGTTATAACCACCAGGTCATTGTTACTACCAGGTCGTTATTACCAACAGGTCATTATTACCACCAGGTCATTATAACCACCAGGTCATTATAACCACACCCACCAGGTCATTATAACCACCAGGTCATTATAACCACCAGGTCATTATAACCACCAGGTCATTATTACCACCAGGTCAATATTACCACCAGGTCATTATAACCACCAGGTCATTATAACCACCAGGTCATTATAACCACCAGGTCATTATTACCACCAGGTCATTATAACCACCAGGTCATTGTTACTACCAGGTCGTTATTACCAACAGGTCATTATTACCACCAGGTTATTATAACAACACCCACCAGGTCATTATAACCACCAGGTCATTATAACCACCAGGTCATTATAACCACCAGGTCATTATTACCACCAGGTCATTATAACCACCAGGTCGTTATAAACACCAGGTCATTATAACCACCAGGTCATTATTACCACCAGGTCATTATAACCACCAGCTCATTATAACCACCAGGTCATTATTACCACCAGGTCATTATAACCACCAGGTCATTATAACCACCAGCTCATTTTTACCACCAGGTCATTATAAGCACCAGGTTATTATAACCACCAGGTCATTATTACCACCAGGTCATTATAACCCCCAGGTCATTATAACCACCAGGTCATTATAACCACCAGTTCATTTACCACCAGGTCATTATAACCACCAGGTCATTATAACCACACCCACCAGGTCATTATAACCACCAGGTCATTATTACCACCAGGTCATTATAACCACCCGGTCATTATTACCACCATGTCATTATAACCACCAGGTCATTATAACCACCAGGTCATTATTAAAACCATGTCTTTATTACCACCAGGTCATTATAACCACCATGTCATTATAACAACCAGGTCATTATAACCACACCCACCAGGTCATTATTACCACCAGGTCATTATAACCACCAGGTCATTATAACCACCATGTCATTATAACCACCAGGTCATTATTACCACCAGGTCATTATAACCACCAGGTCATTATTACCACCAGGTCATTATTACCACCAGGTCATTATAACCACCAGGTCATTATTACCACCATGTCATTATAACCACCAGGTCATTATAACCACCATGTCATTATAACCACCAGGTCATTATTACCACCAGGTCATTATAACCACCAGGTCATTATTACCACCAGGTCATTATTACCACCATGTCATTATAACCACCAGGTCATTATAACCACACCCACGAGGTCATTATTACCACCATGTCATTATTACCACCAGGTCATTATAACCACCAGGTCATTATAACCACCAGGTCATTATAACCACCAGGTCATTATTAACACCAGGTCATTATAACCACCATGTCATTATAACCACCAGGTCATTATAACCACCAGCTCATTTTTACCACCAGGTCATTATAATCACCAGGTTATTATAACCACCAGGTCATTATTACCACAAGGTCATTATAACCCCCAGGTCATTATAACCACCAGGTCATTATAACCACCAGTTCATTATTACCACCAGGTCCTTATAACCACCAGGTCATTATAACCACCAGGTCATTGTTACCACCAGGTCATTATAACCACCAGGTCATTATTACCACCAGGTCTTTATTTCCACCAGGTCATTATAACCACCATGTCATTATAACCACCAGGTCATTATAACCACACCCACCAGGTCATTATATCCACCAGGTCATTATAACCACCAGGTCATTGTAACCACACCCACCAGGTCATTATTACCACCATGTCATTATAACCACCAGGTCATTATAACCACCATGTAATTATAACCACCAGGTCATTATTCGCACCAGGTCATTATAACCACCAGGTCATTATAACCACCAGGGCATTATAACCACCAGGTCATTATAAAAACCAGGTCATTATTACCACCAGGTCATTATAACCACCAGGTCATTATAACCACCAGGTCATTATAACCACCAGGTCATTATAACCACCAAGTCATTATTACCACCAGGTCATTATAACCACACCCACCAGGTCATTATTACCACCAGGTCATTATAACCACCAGGTCATTATAACCACCATGTCATTATTAACACCAGGTCATTATACCCACCAGGTCATTATTACCACCAGGTCTTTATTACCACCAGGTCATTATTACCACCAGGTCATTATTACCACCAGGTCATTATAACCACCATGTCATTATAACCACCAGGTCATTATAACCACACCCACCAGGTCATTATTACCACCATGTCATTATTACCACCAGGTCATTATAACCACCAGGTCATTATTACCACCAGGTCATTATTATCACCAGGTAATTATAACCACCAGGTCTTTATTTCCACCAGGTCATTATAACCACCATGTCATTATAACCACCAGGTCATTATAACCACACCCACCAGGTCATTATTACCACCATGTCATTATTACCACCAGGTCATTATAACCACCAGGTCATTATAACCACCAGGTCATTATAACCACCAGGTCATTATAACCACCAGCTCATTTTTACCACCAGGTCATTATAATCACCAGGTTATTATAACCACCAGGTCATTATTACCACAAGGTCATTATAACCCCCAGGTCATTATAACCACCAGGTCATTATAACCACCAGTTCATTATTACCACCAGGTCCTTCTAACCACCAGGTCATTATAACCACCAGGTCATTATTACCACCAGGTCTTTATTTCCACCAGGTCATTATAACCACCATGTCATTATAACCACCAGGTCATTATAACCACACCCACCAGGTCATTATATCCACCAGGTCATTATAACCACCAGGTCATTATAACCACACCCACCAGGTCATTATTACCACCATGTCATTATAACCACCAGGTCATTATAACCACCATGTAATTATAACCACCAGGTCATTATTCGCACCAGGTCATTATAACCACCAGGTCATTATAACCACCAGGGCATTATAACCACCAGGTCATTATAAAAACCAGGTCATTATTACCACCAGGTCATTATAACCACCAGGTCATTATAACCACCAGGTCATTATAACCACCAAGTCATTATTACCACCAGGTCATTATAACCACACCCACCAGGTCATTATTACCACCAGGTCATTATAACCACCAGGTCATTATAACCACCATGTCATTATTAACACCAGGTCATTATACCCACCAGGTCATTATTACCACCAGGTCTTTATTACCACCAGGTCATTATTACCACCAGGTCATTATTACCACCAGGTCATTATTACCACCATGTCATTATAACCACCATGTCATTGTAACCACCAGGTCATTATAACCACCATCTCATTATAACCACCAGGTCATTATTACCACCAGGTCAATATTACCACCAGGTCATTATAACCACCAGGTCATTATAACCACCAGGTCATTATTACCACCAGGTCAATATTACCACCAGGTCATTATAACCACCAGGTCATTGTTACTACCAGGTCGTTATTACCAACAGGTCATTATTACCACCAGGTCATTATAACCACCAGGTTATTATCACAACACCCACCAGGTCATTATAACCACCAGGTCATTATAACCACCAGGTCATTATAACCACCAGGTCATTATAACCACCAGGTCATTGTTACTACCAGGTCGTTATTACCAAAAGGTCATTATTACCACCAGGTCATTATAACCACCAGGTTATTATAACAACACCCACCAGGTCATTATAACCACCAGGTCATTATAACCACCAGGTCATTATAACCACCAGGTCATTATTACCACCAGGTTATTATTACCACCAGATCATTATTATCACCAGGTAATTATAACCACCAGGTCATTATAACCACCAGGTCATTATTACCACCAGGTCATTATAACCACCAGGTCATTATAACCACACCCACCAGGTCATTATAACCACCAGGTCATTATTACCACCAGGTCATTATAACCACCCGGTCATTATTACCACCATGTCATTATAACCACCAGGTCATTATAACCACCCGGTCATTTTTACCACCATGTCATTATAACCACCAGGTCATTATAACCACCATGTCATTATAACCACCAGGTCATTATAACCACCAGCTCATTTTTACCACCAGGTCATTATAATCACCAGGTTATTATAACCACCAGGTCATTATTAACACCAGGTCATTATAACCACCAGGTCATTATAACCACCAGGTCATTATTAAAACCAGGTCATTATAACCACCAGGTCATTATTACCACCAGGTCATTATTACCACCAGGTCATTATTACATCCACCAGGTCATTATATCCACCAGGTCATTATAACCACCAGGTCATTATAACCACACCCACCAGGTCATTATTACCACCATGTCATTATAATAACCATGTCATGTTAATAATGACCTGGTGGTTATAATGACCTGTTGGTTATAATGACCTGGTGGTTATAATGACCTGGTGGTTATAATGACCTGGTGGTTATAATGACCTGGTGGTTATAATGACCTGGTGGTAATAATGACATGGTGGTAATAATGACCTGGTGGGTGTGGTTATAATGACCTGGTGGTAATAATGACCTGGTGGTAATAATGACCTGGTGGTTATAATGACCTGGTGGTTATAATGACCTGGTGGTTATAATGACCTGGTGGTAATAATGACATGGTGGTAATAATGACCTGGTGGGTGTGGTTATAATAAACTGGTGGTTATAATGACCTGGTGGTAATAATGACCTGGTGGTGATAATGACCTGGTGGTAATAATGACCTGGTGGTTATAATGACCTGGGGGTCATAATGACCTGGTGGTTATAATGACCTGGTGGGTGTTGTTATAATAAACTGGTGGTTATAATGACCTGGTGGTTATAATGACCTGGTGGTAATAATGACATGGTGGTAATAATGACCTGGTGGGTGTGGTTATAATAAACTGGTGGTTATAATGACCTGGTGGTAATAATGACCTGGTGGTAATAATGACCTGGTTGTTATAATGACCTGGTGGTTATAATGACCTGGTGGTTATAATGACCTGGTGGTAATAATGACCTGGTGGTAATAATGAGCTGGTGGGTGTTGTTATAATAAACTGGTGGTTATAATGACCTGGTGGTAATAATGACCTGGTGGTTATAATGACCTGGTGGTAATAATGACCTGGTGGTAATAATGACATGGTGGTAATAATGACCTGGTGGGTGTGGTTATAATAAACTGGTGGTTATAATGACCTGGTGGTAATAATGACCTGGTGGTTATAATGACCTGGTGGTAATAATGACCTGGTGGTTATAATGACCTGGGGGTCATAATGACCTGGTGGTTATAATGACCTGGTGGGTGTTGTTATAATAAACTGGTGGTTATAATGACCTGGTGGTAATAATGACCTGGTGGTTATAATGACCTGGTGGTAATAACTTCTTGAGAATACAGGGGGTGCTATTTTCCCATTAGCATAATTTGCTCTACAGATTAAACTGCCTCTTATTCAATTATTGCTCTTACTATATGCATATAAATAATACCATTGGAAAGAAAACAATCTCTAGTTTCTAAAACCGTTTCAATTTTGTCTCTGAGTGATACAGAAGTCATTTGACAGCACTTTCCATGACCAAGAAGAAAAAAGCAAGATGTGTATGCCAGCTTCAACGCTCTGCCTATATATGGTCGTGCCCCCTATGACCCGAAACACACCTCATTGGCCTTCCTCTGGGTGTCAAGAGGACGTCAGAGGAAAAATATCTTGTTTATCTGGGACTGACGTGAAATGAGAGCTAATTCTTTGGCGTGACCGACAACTTCCGGTTGTCTAAATCGTGCGACTTGTAGCTGCGATTGTCTTCTGTTGTGCGGCCATTATGGATGAAAACTATCTCCGTCTCGAAGTTTGTTTGATACATGTGACCAGATCATCGTAATGTATGTTTTTTCAATATAGTTTAATCAGATTATTTGAATTTTTTCGGGAGTTTTGTGGTGTTCCGTTGTCTGATTTTATTTACGTTTGAGAGATCCGTGCCACTCGACCAGTACCTGTGCTAAATGGAGTGGGAAAGGAACAATTCTGAACGGAACCAACGACTCATCTTGACAAAGGACACTTTGATCAACATTCTGATGAAAGATCAGCCATAGTAAGACCCAATTTACGATGTTATATCATATCTGTTGTGCATGTGAACTGGCCGTGGGCGCCTAGCCGAATCTGCCTGGTATAGCTATGCTAATTTAGCGCTACATTTTGTTTTCGTTATAAAACATTTAATAAATCTGAAATATTGTTTGGATTCACCAGATGTTGGGCTTTCAATATCTGTACGCTGTGTATTTTTCTGAAATGTTTTAAGATGAGTAATTCGTTATATGACGTTGGTCTCTGTAATTGTTCTGGCTGGGTCAGCACTATTTCAGATTGCAGCTGCAATGTAGAACTGTGATTTATACCTGAAAAATGCACATTTTTCCAAAAAAAAACTATGCTATACCATAAATATGTTATCAGACTGTCATCTTATGAAGTTGTTTCTTGGTTAGTGGCTATATATATTTTTATTTAGTCGAATTAGTGATAGCTACTGACGCAGGAAAAAGCTGTTGGGAGTAAAAAAATCGTGTCCTTTGCTAACGTGGTTAGCTAATAGATTTACATATTGTGTCTTCCCTGTAAAACATTTTAAAAATCTGAAATGGTGGCTTTATTCACAAGACCTGTATCTTTCATCTGGTGTCTTGGACTTGTGATTTAATGATATTTAGATGCTACAAGTTACTTGTGACGCTATGCTAGCTATGCTACTCAGTGGGGGGGGGGGGGGGGGGGGTGCTACCGGATCAGGGTTGGTGACTCGTGAGAAGATAATGACCTGGTGGTAATAATGAGCTGGTGGGTGTTGTTATAATAAACTGGTGGTTATAATGACCTGGTGGTAATAATGACCTGGTGGTTATAATGACCTGGTGGTTATAATGACCTGGTGGTAATAATGACCTGGTGGTAATAATGACCTGGTGGTTATAATGACCTGGGGGTCATAATGACCTGGTGGTTATAATGACCTGGTGGGTGTTGTTATAATAACCTGGTGGTTATAATGACCTGGTGGTAATAATGACCTGGTAGTAACAATGACCTGGTGGTTATAATGACCTGGTGGTTATAATGACCTGGTGGTTATAATGACCTGGTGGTAATAATGAACTGGTGGTTATAATGACCTGGTGGTTATAATGATCTGGTGGTTATAATGATCTGGTGGTTATAATGACCTGGTGGGTGTTGTTATAATAACCTGGTGGTTATAATGACCTGGTGGTAATAATGACCTGGTGGTTATAATGACCTGGTGGTAATAATGACCTGGTGGGTGTGGTTATAATGACCTGGTGGTTATAATGACCTGGTGGTAATAATGACCTGGTGGTTATAATGACCTGGTAGTAATAATGACCTGGTGGTTATAATGACCTGGTGGTAATAATGATCTGTTGGTAATAACGACCTGGTAGTATCAATGACCTGGTGGTTATAATGACCTGGTGGTTATAATGACCTGGTGGTAATAATGACCTGGTGGTTATAATGACCTGGTGGTTATAATGACCTGGTGGTTATAATGACCTGGTGGTAATATTGACCTGGTGGTAATAATGACCTGGTGGTTATAATGACCTGGTGGTTATAATGACCTGGTGGTAATAATGACCTGGTGGTTATAATGACCAGGTGGTAATAATGACCTGGTGGTTATAATGACCTGCTGGTTATAATGACCTGGTGGTAATAATGACCTGGTGGTTATAATGACCTGGTGGTTATAATGACCTGGTGGAAATAAAGACCTGGTGGTAATATTGACCTGGTGGTAATAATGACCTGGTGGTTATAATGACCTGGTAGTAATAATGACCTGGTGGTTATAATGACCTGGTGGTAATAATGACATGGTGGTAATAATGACCTGGTGGTTATAATGACCTGGTGGGTGTTGTGATAATAAACTGGTGGTTATAATGACCTGGTGGTAATAATGACCTGGTGGTTATAATGACCTGGTGGTAATAATGACCTGGTGGTAATAATGACATGGTGGTAATAATGACCTGGTGGGTGTGGTTATAATAAACTGGTGGTTATAATGACCTGGTGGTAATAATGACCTGGTGGTTATAATGACCTGGTGGTAATAATGACCTGGTGGTTATAATGACCTGGGGGTCATAATGACCTGGTGGTTATAATGACCTGGTGGGTGTTGTTATAATAAACTGGTGGTTATAATGACCTGGTGGTAATAATGACCTGGTGGTTATAATGACCTGGTGGTAATAACTTCTTGAGAATACAGGGGGTGCTATTTTCCCATTAGCATAATTTGCTCTACAGATTAAACTGCCTCTTATTCAATTATTGCTCTTACTATATGCATATAAATAATACCATTGGAAAGAAAACAATCTCTAGTTTCTAAAACCGTTTCAATTTTGTCTCTGAGTGATACAGAAGTCATTTGACAGCACTTTCCATGACCAAGAAGAAAAAAGCAAGATGTGTATGCCAGCTTCAACGCTCTGCCTATATATGGTCGTGCCCCCTATGACCCGAAACACACCTCATTGGCCTTCCTCTGGGTGTCAAGAGGACGTCAGAGGAAAAATATCTTGTTTATCTGGGACTGACGTGAAATGAGAGCTAATTCTTTGGCGTGACCGACAACTTCCGGTTGTCTAAATCGTGCGACTTGTAGCTGCGATTGTCTTCTGTTGTGCGGCCATTATGGATGAAAACTATCTCCGTCTCGAAGTTTGTTTGATACATGTGACCAGATCATCGTAATGTATGTTTTTTCAATATAGTTTAATCAGATTATTTGAATTTTTTCGGGAGTTTTGTGGTGTTCCGTTGTCTGATTTTATTTACGTTTGAGAGATCCGTACCACTCGACCAGTACCTGTGCTAAATGGAGTGGGAAAGGAACAATTCTGAACGGAACCAACGACTCATCTTGACAAAGGACACTTTGATCAACATTCTGATGAAAGATCAGCCATAGTAAGACCCAATTTACGATGTTATATCATATCTGTTGTGCATGTGAACTGGCCGTGGGCGCCTAGCCGAATCTGCCTGGTATAGCTATGCTAATTTAGCGCTACATTTTGTTTTCGTTATAAAACATTTAATAAATCTGAAATATTGTTTGGATTCACCAGATGTTGGGCTTTCAATATCTGTACGCTGTGTATTTTTCTGAAATGTTTTAAGATGAGTAATTCGTTATATGACGTTGGTCTCTGTAATTGTTCTGGCTGGGTCAGCACTATTTCAGATTGCAGCTGCAACGTAGAACTGTGATTTATACCTGAAAAATGCACATTTTTCCAAAAAAAAACTATGCTATACCATAAATATGTTATCAGACTGTCATCTTATGAAGTTGTTTCTTGGTTAGTGGCTATATATATTTTTATTTAGTCGAATTAGTGATAGCTACTGACGCAGGAAAAAGCTGTTGGGAGTAAAAAAATCGTGTCCTTTGCTAACGTGGTTAGCTAATAGATTTACATATTGTGTCTTCCCTGTAAAACATTTTAAAAATCTGAAATGGTGGCTTTATTCACAAGACCTGTATCTTTCATCTGGTGTCTTGGACTTGTGATTTAATGATATTTAGATGCTACAAGTTACTTGTGACGCTATGCTAGCTATGCTACTCAGTGGGGGGGGGGGGGGGGGGGGTTGGGGGGTGCTACCGGATCAGGGTTGGTGACTCGTGAGAAGATAATGACCTGGTGGTAATAATGAGCTGGTGGGTGTTGTTATAATAAACTGGTGGTTATAATGACCTGGTGGTAATAATGACCTGGTGGTTATAATGACCTGGTGGTTATAAGGACCTGGTGGTAATAATGACCTGGTGGTAATAATGACCTGGTGGTTATAATGACCTGGGGGTCATAATGACCTGGTGGTTATAATGACCTGGTGGGTGTTGTTATAATAACCTGGTGGTTATAATGACCTGGTGGTAATAATGACCTGGTAGTAACAATGACCTGGTGGTTATAATGACCTGGTGGTTATAATGACCTGGTGGTTATAATGACCTGGTGGTAATAATGACTTGGTGGTTATAATGACATGGTGGTTATAATGACCTGGTGGTTATAATGACTTGGTGGTTATAATGACCTGGTGGTAATAAAGACCTGGTGGTAATATTGACCTGGTGGTAATAATGACCTGGTGGTTATAATGACCTGGTAGTAATAATGACCTGGTGGTTATAATGACCTGGTGGTAATAATGACCTGGTGGTTATAATGACCTGGTGGTTATAATGACCTGGTGGAAATAAAGACCTGCTGGTAATATTGACCTGGTGGTAATAATGACCGGGTGTTTATAATGACCTGGTGGTAATAATGACATGGTGGTTATAATGACCTGGTGGTTATAATGACCTGGTGGAAATAAAGACCTGCTGGTAATATTGACCTGGTGGTAATAATGACCGGGTGGTTATAATGACCTGGTGGTTATAATGACATGGTGGTAATAATGACCGGGTGGTTATAATGACCTGGTGGTAATAATGACCTGGTGGTTATAATGACCTGGTGGTAATAATGACCGGGTGGTTATAATGACATGGTGGTAATAATGACCTGGTGGTTATAATGACCTGGTGGGTGTGGTTATAATGACCTGGTGGTTATAATGACCTGGAGGTTATAATGACCTGGTGGTTATAATGACCTGGTGGTTATAATGACCTGGTGGTAATAATGACTTGGTGGTTATAATGACATGGTGGTTATAATGACCTGGTGGTTATAATGACTTGGTGGTTATAATGACCTGGTGGTAATAAAGACCTGGTGGTAATATTGACCTGGTGGTAATAATGACCTGGTGGTTATAATGACCTGGTGGTTATAATGACCTGGTGGTAATAATGACCTGGTGGTTATAATGACCTGGTGGTTATAATGACCTGGTGGAAATAAAGACCTGCTGGTAATATTGACCTGGTGGTAATAATGACCGGGTGTTTATAATGACCTGGTGGTAATAATGACATGGTGGTTATAATGACCTGGTGGTTATAATGACCTGGTGGAAATAAAGACCTGCTGGTAATATTGACCTGGTGGTAATAATGACCGGGTGGTTATAATGACCTGGTGGTTATAATGACATGGTGGTAATAATGACCGGGTGGTTATAATGACCTGGTGGTAATAATGACCTGGTGGTTATAATGACCTGGTGGTAATAATGACCGGGTAATTATAATGACATGGTGGTAATAATGACCTGGTGGTTATAATGACCTGGTGGGTGTGGTTATAATGACCTGGAGGTTATAATGAACTGGTGGTTATAATGACCTGGAGGTTATAATGACCTGGTGGTTATAATGACCTGGTGGTTATAATGACCTGGAGGTTATAATGACCTGGTGGTTATAATGACCTGGTGGTTATAATGACCTGGTGGTAATAATGACTTGGTGGTTATAATGACATGGTGGTTATAATGACCTGGTGGTTATAATGACCTGGTGGAAATAAAGACCTGCTGGTAATATTGACCTGGTGGTAATAATGACCGGGTGGTTATAATGACCTGGTGGTAATAATGACATGGTGGTTATAATGACCTGGTGGGTGTGGTTATAATGACCTGGTGGTTATAATGAACTGGTGGTTATAATGACCTGGAGGTTAAAATGACCTGGTGGTTATAATGACCTGGTGGTTATAATGACCTGGTGGTAATAATGACTTGGTGGTTATAATGACATGGTGGTTATAATGACCTGGTGGTAATAATGACCTGGTGGTTATAATGACCTGGTGGTTATAATGACCTGGTGGAAATAAAGACCTGGTGGTAATATTGACCTGGTGGTAATAATGACCTGGTGGTTATAATGACCTGGTAGTAATAATGACCTGGTGGTTATAATGACCTGGTGGTAATAATGACATGGTGGTAATAATGACCTGGTGGTTATAATGACCTGGTGGGTGTGGTTATAATGACCTGGAGGTTATAATGAACTGGTGGTTATAATGACCTGGTGGTTATAATGACCTGGTGGTTATAATGACCTGGTGGTAATAATGACTTGGTTGTTATAATGACCTGGTGGTTATAATGACTTGGTGGTTATAATGAACTGGTGGTTATAATGACCTGGAGGTTAAAATGACCTGGTGGTTATAATGACCTGGTGGTTATAATGACCTGGTGGTAATAATGACTTGGTGGTTATAATGACATGGTGGTTATAATGACCTGGTGTTAATAATGACCTGGTGGTTATAATGACCTGGTGGTAATAATGACCTGGTGGTTATAATGACCTGGTGGTTATAATGACCTGGTGGTAATAATGACCTAGTGGTTATAATGACCTGGTGGTTATAATGACCTGGTGGTAATAATGACCTGGTGGTTATAATGACCTGGTGGGTGTGGTTATAATGACCTGGTGGTTATGATGACCTGGTGGTAATAATGACCTGGTGGTTATAATGACCTGGTGGGTGTGGTTATAATGACCTGGTGGTTATAATGACCTGGTGGTAATAATGACCTGGTGGTTATAATGACCTGGTGGTTATAATGACCTGGTGGTAATATTGCCCTGATGGTAATAATGACCTGGTGGTTATAATGACCTGGTGGTTATAATGACCTGGTGGTAATATTGACCTGGTGGTAATAATGACCTGGTGGTTATAATGACATGGTGGTTATAATGACCTGGTGGTTACAATGACATGGTGGTTATAATGACATGGTGGTAATAATGACCTGGTGGTAATAATGACCTGGTGGTAATAATGACCTGGTGGTAATAATGACCTGGTGGTAATAAAGACCTGGTGGTAATAATGACCTGGTGGGTATAATGACCTGGTGTTAATAATGACATGGTGGTTATAATGACCTGGTGGTTATAATGCCATGGTGGTAATAATGACCTGGTGGGTGTGGTTATAATGACCTGGTGGTTATAATGACCTGGTTGTAATAAAGACCTGGTGGTAATAATGACCTGGTGGTAATAATGACCTGGTGGTTATAATGACCTGGTGTTAATAATGACCTGGTGGTTATAATGACCTGGTGGTTATAATGACCTGGTGGTAATAATGACATGGTGGTAATAATGACCGGATGGGTGTGGTTATAATGACCTGGTGGTTATAATGACATGGTGGAAATAATGACCTGGTGGTAATAATGACCTGGTGGTTATAATGACCTGGTGTTAATAATGACCTGGTGGTAATAATGACCTGGTGGTAATAATGACCTGGTGGTAATAAAGACCTGATGTTAATAATGACCTGGTGGTTATAATGACCTGGTGGTAATAATGACCTGTTGGTAATAACGACCTGGTAGTAACAATGACCTGGTGGTTATAATGACCTGGTGGGTGTGGTTATAATGACCTGGTGGTAATAATGACTTGGTGGTTATAATGACCTGGTGGTTATAATGACCTGGTGGTAATATTGACCTGGTGGTAATAATGACCTGGTGGTTATAATGACCTGGTGTTAATAATGACCTGGTGGTTATAATGACCTGGTGGTTATAATGACCTGGTGTTAATAATGACCTGGTGGTTATAATGACCTGGTGGTTATAATGACCTGGTGTTAATAATGACCTGGTGGTTATAATGACCTGGTGGTTATAATGACATGGTGGTTATAATGACCTGGTGTTAATAATGACCTGGTGGTAATAATGACCTGGTGGTTATAATGACCTGGTGTTAATAATGACCTGGTGGTTATAATGACCTGGTGGTTATAATGACCTGGTGGTTATAATGACCTGGTGGTAATAATGACATGGTGGTAATAATGACCTGGTGGGTGTGGTTATAATAAACTGGTGGTTATAATGACCTGGTGGTAATAATGACCTGGTGTTAATAATGACCTGGTGGTAATAATGACCTGGTGGTTATAATGACATGGTGGTTATAATGACCTGGGGGTCATAATGACCTGGTGGTCATAATGACCTGGTGGTTATAATGACCTGGTGGAAATAATGAGCTGGTGGAAATAATGAGCTGGTGGAAATAATGACCTGGTGGTTATAATGACATGGTGGTTATAATGACCTGGTGGTTATAATGACCTGGTGGTAATAATGACCTGGTGGTTATAATGACCTGGTGGTTATAATTACCTGGTGATAATAATGACCTGGGGGTTATAATTACCTGGTGGTAATAATGACCTGGTGGTTATAATGACATGGTGGTTATAATGTCCTGGTGGTAATAATGACCTGGTGGTAATAATGACCTGGTGGTAATAATGACCTGGTGGTTATAATGACATGGTGGTTATAATGACATGGTGGTAATAATGACCTGGTGGGTGTGGTTATAATGACCTGGTGGTTATAATGACATGGTGGTTATAATGACCTGGTGGTAATAAAGACATGGTTTTAATAATGACCTGGTGGTTATAATGACCTGGTGGTTATAATGACATGGTGGTAATAATGACCGGGTGGTTATAATGACCTGGTGGTAATAATGACCTGGTGGTTCTAATGACCTGGTGGGTGTGGTTATAATGACCTGGTGGTTATAATGACCTGGTGGTAATAATGAACTGGTTGTTATAATGACCTGGTGGTTATAATGACCTGGTGGTTATAATGACCTGGTGGTAATAATGAACTGGTGGTTATAATGACCTGGTGGTTATAATGACCTGGTGGTTATAATGACCTGGTGTTAATATTGACCTGGTGGTAATAATGACCTGGTGGTTATAATGACCTGGTGCGAATAATGACCTGGTGGTTATAATTACATGGTGGTTATAATGACCTGGTGGTTATAATGACATGGTGGTAATAATGACCTGGTGGGTGTGGTTATAATGACCTGGTGGTTATAATGACCTGGTGGATATAATGACCTGGTGGTAATAATGACCTGGTGGTAATAATGACCTGGTGGTTATAATGACCTGGTGTTAATAATGACCTGGTGGTTATAATGACCTGGTGGTTATAATGACCTGGTGGTTATAATGACCTGGTGTTAATAATGACCTGGTGGTTATAATGACCTGGTGGTTATAATGACCTGGTGGTTATAATGACCTGGTGGTTATAATGACTTGGTGGTTATAATGACCTGGTGGTAATAATGACATGGTGGTAATAATGACCTGGTGGGTGTGGTTATAATGACCTGGTGGTTATAATGACATGGTGGTTATAATGACCTGGTGGTTATAATGACCTGGTGGTTATAATGACCTGGTGGTTATAATGACCTGGTGGTTATAATGACCTGGTGGTTATAATGACCTGGTGGTTATAATGACCTGGTGGTTATAATGACCTGGTGGTAATAATGACCTGGTGGTTATAATGACATGGTGGTAATAATGACCTGGTGGGTGTGGTTATAATGACCTGGTGGTTATAATGACATGGTGGTTATAATGACCTGGTGGTAATAAAGACATGGTTTTAATAATGACCTGGTGGTTATAATGACCTGGTGGTTATAATGACATGGTGGTAATAATGACCGGGTGGTTATAATGACCTGGTGGTAATAATGAGCACCAGTGACTATATCAATTAAATAGTGGTCAGATGAAGCAGATGCTAAGCTACAGGTCTGTTTTGCTAGCACAGACTGGAATACGTCCCGGGATTCCTCCAGTGGCATTGAGGAGTACACCACATCTGTCATTGTATACTTCTGGCCCCTCTTTGGACACCTCCAGACGAGCTTCAATGCCATACAACTCTCCTTCCATGGCCTCCAACTGCTCTTAAATGCAAGTAAAACTAAATGCATGCTTTTGAACCGATCGCTGCCCGCACCTGCCCGCACGTCCAGCATCACTACTCTGGACGGTTCTGACTTAGAATATGTGAGTGTAACGGATGTGAAATGGCTAGCTAGTTAGCGGGTACGCGCTAATAGCATTTCAATCGGTTACGTCACTTGCTCTGAGACCTGAAGTAGGGTTTCCCCTTGCTCTGCAAGGGCCGCGGCCTTTGTGGAGCGATGGGTAACGATGCTTCGTGGGCGACCGTTGTTGATGTGTGCAGAGGGTCCCTGGTTCGCGCCCGTGTCGGGGCGAGGGGACGGTTTAAAGTTATACTGTTACATTGATGCTGTTGACCCGGATCACTGGTTGCTGCGGAAAAGGAGGAGGTTGAAAGGGGGGTGAGTGTAACGGATGTGAAATGGCTAGCTAGTTAGCGGGTACGCGCTAGTAGCATTTCAATCAGTTACGTCACTTGCTCTGAAACCAATATGTAGTGTTGCCCCTTGCTCTGCAAGGGCCGTGGCCTTTGTGGAGCGATGGGTAACGATGCTTCGTGGGCGACCGTTGTTGATGTGTGCAGAGGGTCCCTGGTTCGCGCCCGAGGTCGGGGCGAGGGGACGTACTAAAGTTATACTGTTACATGGACAACTACAAATACCTAGGTGTCTGGTTAGACTGTAAACTCTCCTTCCAGACTCACATTAAGCATCTCCAATCCAAAATTAAATCTAGAATCGGCATCATATTTCGCAACAAAGCCTCCTTCACTCATGCTGCTCAACATACCCTTGTAAAACTGACTATCCTATCGATCCTTGACTTCGGTGATGTCATGTACAAAATAGCCTCCAACATTCTACATCAGTTTTGTCACCAAAGCCCCATATACTACCCACCACTGCGACCTGTATGCTCTCGTTGGCTGGCCCTCACTTCATATTCGTCGCCAAACCCACTGGTTCCAGGTCATCTATAAGTCTTTGCTAGGTAAAGCCCCACCTTTTCTCAGCTCACTGGTCACCATAGCAGCACCCACCCCTAGCACGCGCTTCTACAGGTATATTTCACTGGTCATCCCCAAAGCCAACGCCTCCTTTCCTTCCAGTTCTCTGCTGCCAATGACTGGAACGAATTGCAAAGATAACTGAAGCTGGAGACTCATTTCTCCCTCACTAACGTTAAGCAGCTTACCGATCATTGCACCTGAACATAGCCCATCTCTAAATAGCCCAACCAACTAACTACCTCATTCCCATATTATTTATTTTTGCTATTTGCACCCCAGTATCTCTACTTGCACATCATCTGCACATCTATCACTCCAGTGTTAATGCTGAATTGTAATTATTTCACGCCTACCTCCCTATTCTTACTACATTTGCACTCACTGTATATATATATATTTATTTTTATTTTGTGTTATTGACTGTGTTTGTTTATCCCATGTGCAACTCTGTGTTGTTGTTTTTGTAGCACTGCTTTGCTTTATCTTGGCCAGGTCACAGTTGTAAATGAGAACTTGTTCTCAACTGGCCACCTGGTTAAATAAAAAAACTAAAATTGGCTTCATCAATAAGTGCATTGATGACGTCGTCCCCACGTACATACCCCAACCAGAAGCCATGGACTACAGGCAACATCCGCACCGAGCTAAAGGCTAGAGCTGCCACTTTCAAGGAGCGGGACACTAATCCGGACGCTTATAAGAAATCCTGCTATGCCCTCAGACGAACCATCAAACAGGCAAAGTGTCAATACAGGACTAAGATCGCATTGTACTACACCGGCTCTGACGCTTGTCAGATGTGGCAGGGCTTGCAAACCATTACAGACTACGAAGGGAAGCACAGCTGAGTATTGTGTGTAGATTGAGGATTTAAAATAAATGTAATCCATTTTAGAATAAGGCTGTAACGTAACAAAATGTGGAAAAAGTCAAGGGGGTCTGAATACTTTCCGAAGGCACTGTAATCTGCAATATTAAAGTTGATCTAAAAACAACAGTTATTACAGATGGCCATCTGACATAAAACAATTGTACAGAAGGACTTCAACAGTAGATCAGTTACTGAATAAATGTTTGCAGAAAGCTGTGTGTGTGTGCTCTGCATAGTGTACTGGCTGGCTCTTTCCAGACCGGGCTACATTTTTTGTGTTCCCAAATATCCCACGGCACCGATTTTGAACCAAGGCTAGTAGGTATTGTGGTCTAGAGACCCAGCTGGCCAAAATCCATGAATTCCATCCAGAGTGCACGTATTGAAGTACTGTAATGTGTGTTCACGTAATGTTAGTAGAAATGCCAACAAGGTTTTTCAGTCAATCACCAAACTGATAGGCATTTGTTGACAGACATTTTATTAGAAAACACTCCTGTACAGGCTGGGCGAGACAGACAGGGAAGGAGAAAAGACCACGATGAAGGTGAGAAGAAGAGGCGTTTCACTGCTGCTCTCTCTGGTCCCCCTCGCCGCCACCTGTGAGGACAGGCCATGAGTCAGATTGTGCGTCCCACATTGCCTACTTGGGCCCTGGTCAAAAGTGGTGCACTAAATAGGGAATAGGGTGTCATATGGGATGAAGCCACAGCCTCACCAATCCAAGTAGTCAATATTCCAATGTACCCCGAATTCGCCCAGGATCCAGACTGCCAGATCAAGAAGCTGGAAATACCGCAGTTTTTTTTAAGAACATTGCCATTTTCATCCTCATTCACACCATTATGTCACGTTGGACAACAGGATAGTCAGCCAATCAGCTCCTTTGTTGTTCAACGCCAGTCCACGCAGCTCTGTTTAAGCTAGCTAATATGAGGACTTGATCTGGCGGTCTGGATACTGGGCGAACATTGGAATATTGAATACTTGGATTAAGGTACATGCTCGAGCCATACCCGGCTCTGAGCTGCCCTATTTGAGAAACGGAGCGAAAAACATATGGTAGAGAGGGATCTCTGGCTGCATCCTTCCCACAATCCTCACCTCCTCTCCAGGCCAGTTCTACTCCAGTTTCTTGGGGTTGTTGACGGCTACGTAGTGATATAGGACCACCAGCAGGAACAGAGACACACCCAACATGTTGGCAAAGATGGCCAGCTGCACGTCAGTCACCATTCTGGAGGGGGGGGGGGGGAACATACATATCATTACCATTCTGGAGGGGGGGGGGGGGACATACATATCATTACCATTCTGGAGGGGGGGGGGGGGGGACATACATATCATTACCATTCTGGAGGGGGGGGGGGGGAAACATACATATCATTACCATTCTGGAGGGGGGGGGGGGAACATACATATCATCATCATGATGAGGGGGGGGGTCTTTATATGTCCTGGGTTTTTCTTTATTTTGACTACTTTCTACATTGTAGAATAATATCGATGCCGGTTGTGATGTTGTTTAGGACCTTGAGCGTGGCTGAAGTGCACCCATGACCAGCTCTGAAACCAGATTGCATAGTGGAGAAGGTACGGTGGGATTCGAAATGGTCGGTAATCTGTTAACTTGGCTTTCGAGGACCTTAGAAAGACAGGGTAGGATAGATATAGGTCTGTAGCAGTTTGGTTCTAGAGTGTCACCCCCTTTGAAGAGGGGGATGAGGTGGAAAGCATGGTCAGCCGTAGAGAAATGCTTATTGAAATGCTCGATTATCATGGATTTATCGGTGGTGACAGTGTTTCCTAGCCTCAGTGCAGTGGGCAGCTGGGAGGAGGTGCTCTTATTCTCCATGGACTTTACAGTGTCCCAGAACCTTTTGGAGTTTGTGCTACAGGATGCAAATTTGTTTGAAAAAGCTAGCCTTAGCTTTCCTAACTGCCTGTGTATATTTGTTCCTAACTTCCCTGAAAAGTTGCATATCGCGGGGGCTATTCGATGCTAATGCAGAACGCCACAGGATGTTTTTGTGCTGGTCAAGGGCAGACAGGTCTGGAGTGAACCAAGGACTATATCTATTCCTAGTTCTACATTTTTTGAGTGGGGCATGCTTACATCATGAATAAACACGTATACTATTACATCATGAATAAACACGTATACTATTACATCATGAATAAACACGTATACTATTACATCATGAATAAACACGTATACTATTACATCATGAATAAACACGTATACTATTACATCATGAATAAACACGTATACTATTACATCATGAATAAACACGTATACTATTACATCATGAATAAATACGTATACTATTACTCGTAAGGACTTTTATTTTGAACATATCCCCAATCCCGCGACCCGGAAGTAATTGTTTTATTTGTTGCTGAAGATAAGCTGATGTAGGGATGACCAGGGTTTGTTCTCCTGATAAGTGCGTGATTTGGACACTTTTCCTGTCCTGCTAAGCATTCAAAATGTAACGAATACTTTTGGGTGTCAGCGAAATGTCTGGAGTAAAACTCCAGTAGCTACTTTAATAGATTGATGCCGCGTTCAAAACAACTTAACTCGGCGAACTAATGTTAAATCCTGACGTCAGTTAGCTCCGGGTTTCCGACCTCAAGTTCTAGAAAGAGGCCCGAAATCCCGATTTGGATGAATGTTGGAATCTTGTCCCCCAGTCGGAGTAACAAGTTCCCAGTGGTTCTGAAGTCGGAGATTTACGAGTCCCCCATGCCCAGCTGTTTAGAATACGACACTAGTTACCTAACTATCCGCCATTCATTCGACTATTAGCTAGCGTAGCAAAACATGGATGGTTGGCCGACAAGTCATTAATAATGGCACATTATGAATAGTTGATAACATGATTAAGACTATCCTGACGTTAGCTAGTTATGCCTACAAAATGAGGATGGCCATTGTCATGCTATTTTCATCAGTGGCCAACGTTGCACAGCACAAGTCGCCGGCAAATCGGTGAGGAAGACAATACAGCCTTTGATTAAAAAAATAATAATAATTCGACTACATTTCAGCAAAAATACCCAATGCATTCCTTACGTTATTTCTCGCTGATGTGTAATTTAGTTCGTTGCAGACTCAGTTAGCCTTTCTGATGTGTGATGCTGTCGCAGGTTTCCAGTCCTGTCGCTTCCGACTAGAGGGCCACGTCACCGTAATGAGGGCGGCGCCGTAGAAATATAATTCATAGATCGGCTCTGTCTGTACATATTGTAACCTGGGGTGTATTTATTCCGCGGATTCTGTTGCACAAAGGAACGTTATGCAACTATTTGGAACGTTATGCAACTGTTTGTAGTTTCTATTGGACAAACTCAGGTAAGTCCCTCCCTGTTTCATTCCGTTTGCTTCCGTTTAAGAAAGGTTTTGCAACAGAATTGACTGAATGAATAGAAACCACGCCTGATTTCTATTAATATTATTATGAATATTTCATTAGAAAATATTAATCTAGATTAGAATATGATATTTGAAAGTGAATCAATGATTTAGATTTGATACAAGTTGTTGGTCTTCTTCGCAGGAGGGGGAGGTAATGGTGGGTCCGGGGCAGTGGTGTTGTAAAAATGGCTCGTCTGAGAGGTCGGCTGTGAATCACCCACTAGTACATATCGCTGATGGTTAAGGTTCTGACTACAGGCTATCCGGCTAGAACCAGGCAGGTGGGTCCATATCCAGAGTCTGATTGGCTCTTGGTCAGCACCACACATTAGAACACACATCAAGATGGCGCCGTACTGGATGGCCACTGTTTTGCTCCGACCCAACTTTGATATTTTGTGATTATTTTGTTGTTTATTTTTACTCTGTTTTCACGAAATGTTTCCGCTGTTATTTCTGACATAAATAGCTACATGGGCCAAGTTAACCTTGTATCTTTATTGACCTTTTATTTCAATATTTAAACTCTCTACACTCTGAATGGACTCTACACACTGACAGGACTCTACACACTGACAGGACTCTACACACTGACAGGACTCTACACACTGACAGGACTCTACACTCTGACAGGACTCTGACAGGACTCTATACACTGACAGGACTCTACACACTGACAGGACTCTACACACTGACAGGACTCTACACACTGACAGGACTCTACACTCTGACAGGACTCTGACAGGACTCTACACACTGACAGGACTCTACACTCTGACAGGACTCTACACTCTGACAGGACTCTGACAGGACTCTACACACTGACAGGACTCTACACACTGACAGACACTGTCACTTCAACACACACACAAACACATAAAATGCATATACATTAGTACTGACTCCACACACCCACACATCCACTCACATACAAACTGCTGCTACTCTGTTTATCTTATATCCTGTTGCCTAGTCACCTTCCCCCTATACATATCTACCTCCAACACTCCAGTATCCCTGTCCCCCTATACATATCTACCTCCATCACTCCAGTATCCCTGTCTCCTTCCCCCTATACATATCTACCTCCATCACTCCAGTATCTCTCTCTCCTTCCCCCTATACATATCTACCTCCATCACTCCAGTATCCCTGTCTCCTTCCCCCTATACATATCTACCTCCATCACTCCAGTATCCCTGTCACCTTCCCCCTATACATATCTACCTCCATCACTCCAGTATCCCTGTCTCCTTCCCCCTATACATATCTACCTCCATCACTCCAGTATCCCTGTCTCCTTCCCCCTATACATATCTACCTCCATCACTCCAGTATCCCTGTCACCTTCCCCCTATACATATCTACCTCCATCACTCCAGTATCCCTGTCACCTTCCCCCTATACATATCTACCTCCATCACTCCAGTATCCCTGTCTCCTTCCCCCTATACATATCTACCTCCATCACTCCAGTATCCCTGTCCCCTTCCCCCTATACATATCTACCTCCATCACTCCAGTATCCCTGTCCCCTTCCCCCTATACATATCTACCTCCATCACTCCAGTATCCCCGTCCCCTTACCCCTATACATATCTACCTCCATCACTCCAGTATCCCTGTACATTGTTAATATGGTACTGACCCTGTATATAGTCACCTTCCCCCTATACATATCTACCTCCATCACTCCAGTATCCCTGTCTCCTTCCCCCTATACATATCTACCTCCATCACTCCAGTATCCCTGTCCCCTTCCCCCTATACATATCTACCTCCATCACTCCAGTATCCCTGTCTCCTTCCCCCTATACATATCTACCTCCATCACTCCAGTATCCCTGTCCCCTTCCCCCTATACATATCTACCTCCATCACTCCAGTATCCCTGTCTCCTTCCCCCTATACATATCTACCTCCATCACTCCAGTATCCCTGTCCCCTTCCCCCTATACATATCTACCTCCATCACTCCAGTATCCCTGTCTCCTTCCCCCTATACATATCTACCTCCATCACTCCAGTATCCCTGTCACCTTCCCCCTATACATATCTACCTCCATCACTCCAGTATCCCTGTCTCCTTCCCCCTATACATATCTACCTCCATCACTCCAGTATCCCTGCACATTGTTAATATGGTACTGACCCTGTATATAGTCCCCTTCCCCCTATACATATCTACCTCCATCACTCCAGTATCCCTGTCACCTTCCCCCTATTCATATCTACCTCCATCACTCCAGTATCCCTGTCCCCTTCTCCCTATACATATCTACCTCCATCTCTCCAGTATCCCTGTCCCCTTCCCCCTATACATATCTACCTCCATCTCTCCAGTATCCCTGTCCCCTTCTCCCTATACATATCTACCTCCATCACTCCAGTATCCCTGTCTCCTTCCCCCTATACATATCTACCTCCATCACTCCAGTATCCCTGTCTCCTTCCCCCTATACATATCTACCTCCATCACTCCAGTATCCCTGTCTCCTTCCCCCTATACATATCTACCTCCATCACTCCAGTATCCCTGTCCCCTTCCCCCTATACATATCTACCTCCATCACTCCAGTATCCCTGTCTCCTTCCCCCTATACATATCTACCTCCATCACTCCAGTATCCCTGTCTCCTTCCCCCTATACATATCTACCTCCATCACTCCAGTATCCCTGTCCCCTTCCCCCTATACATATCTACCTCCATCACTCCAGTATCCCTGTCCCCTTCCCCCTATACATATCTACCTCCATCACTCCAGTATCCCCGTCCCCTTACCCCTATACATATCTACCTCCATCACTCCAGTATCCCTGTACATTGTTAATATGGTACTGACCCTGTATATAGTCACCTTCCCCCTATACATATCTACCTCCATCACTCCAGTATCCCTGTCTCCTTCCCCCTATACATATCTACCTCCATCACTCCAGTATCCCTGTCCCCTTCCCCCTATACATATCTACCTCCATCACTCCAGTATCCCTGTCTCCTTCCCCCTATACATATCTACCTCCATCACTCCAGTATCCCTGTCCCCTTCCCCCTATACATATCTACCTCCATCACTCCAGTATCCCTGTCTCCTTCCCCCTATACATATCTACCTCCATCACTCCAGTATCCCTGTCCCCTTCCCCCTATACATATCTACCTCCATCACTCCAGTATCCCTGTCTCCTTCCCCCTATACATATCTACCTCCATCACTCCAGTATCCCTGTCACCTTCCCCCTATACATATCTACCTCCATCACTCCAGTATCCCTGTCTCCTTCCCCCTATACATATCTACCTCCATCACTCCAGTATCCCTGCACATTGTTAATATGGTACTGACCCTGTATATAGTCCCCTTCCCCCTATACATATCTACCTCCATCACTCCAGTATCCCTGTCACCTTCCCCCTATTCATATCTACCTCCATCACTCCAGTATCCCTGTCCCCTTCTCCCTATACATATCTACCTCCATCTCTCCAGTATCCCTGTCCCCTTCCCCCTATACATATCTACCTCCATCTCTCCAGTATCCCTGTCCCCTTCTCCCTATACATATCTACCTCCATCACTCCAGTATCCCTGTCTCCTTCCCCCTATACATATCTACCTCCATCACTCCAGTATCCCTGTCCCCTTCCCCCTATACATATCTACCTCCATCACTCCAGTATCCCTGTCCCCTTCCCCCTATACATATCTACCTCCATCACTCCAGTATCCCTGTCTCCTTCCCCCTATACATATCTACCTCCATCACTCCAGTATCCCTGTCCCCTTCCCCCTATACATATCTACCTCCATCACTCCAGTATCCCTGTCTCCTTCCCCCTATACATATCTACCTCCATCACTCCAGTATCCCTGTCCCCTTCCCCCTATACATATCTACCTCCATCACTCCAGTATCCCTGTCCCCTTCTCCCTATACATATCTACCTCCATCACTCCAGTATCCCTGTCCCCTTCCCCCTATACATATCTACCTCCATCACTCCAGTATCCCTGTCCCCTTCCCCCTATACATATCTACCTCCATCACTCCAGTATCCCTGTCCCCTTCCCCCTATACATATCTACCTCCATCACTCCAGTATCCCTGTCTCCTTCCCCCTATACATATCTACCTCCATCTCTCCAGTATCCCTGTCCCCTTCCCCCTATACATATCTACCTCCATCACTCCAGTATCCCTGTCCCCTCATCCCTATACATATCTACCTCCATCACTCCAGTATCCCTGTCTCCTTCCCCCTATACATATCTACCTCCATCACTCCAGTATCCCTGTCCCCTTCCCCCTATACATATCTACCTCCATCACTCCAGTATCCCTGTCTCCTTCCCCCTATACATATCTACCTCCATCACTCCAGTATCCCTGTCCCCTTCCCCCTATACATATCTACCTCCATCACTCCAGTATCCCTGTCCCCTCATCCCTATACATATCTACCTCCATCACTCCAGTATCCCTGTCCCCTTCCCCCTATACATATCTACCTCCATCACTCCAGTATCCCTGTACATTGTTAATATGGTACTGACCCTGTATATAGTCACCTTAACCCTATACATATCTACCTCCATCACTCCAGTATCCCTGTACATTGTTAATATGGTACTGACCCTGTGTATATAGTCCCCTTACCCCTATACATACAGTGGGGAGAACAAGTATTTGATACACTGCCGATTTTGCAGGTTTTCCTACTTACAAAGCATGTAGAGGTCTGTAATTTAAATCATAGGTACACTTCAACTGTGAGAGACGGAATCTAAAACAAAAATCCATAAAATCACATTGTATGATTTTTAAGTAATTCATTTGCGATTTGATAACCATGTGATTTAAATAAGGTCTGTGTTTCGTTAAGGCTTACCCTGACGTGATGTTTTGACAACCATGTGATTTAAATAAGGTCTGTGTTTCGTTAAGGCTTACCCTGACGTGATGATTTGATAACCATGTGATTTAAATAAGGTCTGTGTTTCGTTAAGGCTTACCCTGACGTGATGTTTTGATAACTGAGCATATCTCTCTCGGACAAGGTAACTTTTGTCAATATTTTCGCCTGTAATTATCCCCCAAAAATTAAATGCTAATTAGCTGCTAATGTGGCTATCATACAGAACTACACATCCTGTTGCAAGCTTTGACGTAATCACTCAAGGCCCAGGATGGGAAAACCTCCACATTTCTCCATACAAACTCTTATCGACAAGTAATAAGTTACCTAACGTGTAGATAGTATTGGCTTTTTACACTGAACATAAATATAAACATATTGTAACGGCTGTCTTCCACCTCCTCAGACGAGGAGGAGTAGTAAGGATCGGAGGACCAATGGCAGCGTGGTACGTGTTCATGCTCTTTATTAAAACAATCGAACACTGAAACAAAACGTGAAATAACCAACCGAAACAGTTCCGTGTGGAACACACAGAAACAGAAAATAAACACCCACGAAACCCAGGTGGAAAAAGGCTACCTAAGTATGATTCTTAATCAGAGACAACTAACGACACCTGCCTTTGATTGAGAATCATACCAGGCCAAACGAAAAAAACAACATAGAAAAACGAACATAGATAACCCACCCAACTCACGCCCTGACCATACTAAAACAAAGAAATAACAAAAGAACTAAGGTCAGAACGTGACACATATTATGTAAAGTGCTGGTCCCATGTTTCATGAGCTGAAATAGATCCCAGAAATGTTCCAAACATTTTGTGCACAAATTTGTTTACATCGCTGTTAGGATTGTATCCTTTGTCAAGATAATCCATCCATCTGACAGGTGTGGCATATCAATAAGCTGATTAAACAGCATGATCATTACACAGGTGCACCTTGTGCTGGGGACAATAAAAGGCCACTATAAAATGTGCAGTTTTGTCACGTAACAAAATGCCACAGATGTCTCAAGTTTTGAGGGAGCGGAATGTTCACCTGATCTGTTGCCTGGGAATTGAATGTTCATTTCTTTACCATAAGCTGCCTCCAACGTCGTTTTAGAGAATTTGGCAGTACGTCCAACCGGCCTCACAACCGCAGACCATGTCAAACCACGCCAGACCAGAACCTCCACATCCGGGTTTCCTGTGGGATCGTCTGAGGGGTGGGGGGGAGTATTTCTGTCTGTAACAAAGCCCATTCGTGTGGAAAACCTCTTTCTGATTGGCTGTGCCTGGCTCTGCAGTGGGTCGGCCAGGCTCCCAAGTGGGGGGGTCTATGCCCTCCCAGGCCCACCCATGGCTACGCCCCTGCCCAGTCATGTGAAATCTATAGATTAGGACCTAATGAATTTATTTAATTTGACTGATTTCCTTATGTGAACTGTAACTCAGCAACATGTTTTAAATTGTTATGACTTGGGCTTATATTTTTTGTTCATCATAGTTTCTCGTGTAAATAATTGATAGTGTATTTCTCGTGTGTATTCTTCTTTAGCATTTTTAAAATGACTAGAAATTGTTTAAGTACCCTACTGTAGCTGACCTTAGGGCTCTCCGTCAATCAGAAGCAAGGGTCTGTGCTATGTACCAGATTGTAACCACTCCTCCAGTAAGCGAGGCATATGCCGCAAACAAGCTATTTTGGTTAGGACAAAGATCTGTGGTTAGCTAGATGCTTTTGAAAATGATCTAGATAACACACCGACTGTAGTTACGTGTACAACGTACATTACCCTCCTTACAAGTAAAAAGAAAACCAGCATAATGACTCTTGTGAACTTTTAACATTTTGACCTGTGTGAGTTAGCCAGCTAGTTAACGTTAGCTCACGGTTTGTGTATTCATACTTTTTCACGTGGTGACACATTAACTAAAGTTATCCCACCAGGGCAGGGATATAGCTAGCTAAATATCGCCTGATAGGCTTGTTAGTTAGACACCTTGGTTGGCTAGTTGGCAACACTAGCTAGCAAACATTGCACCGTATCTCACCCTGGTGTAGTCAGACTTGCTAGCACATGTGCCTAACGATTAGCACTAATATCTCTTAGTTAGCATGTCAGCACCCGTGGGGTCTGGGGGGGAAGTCTGACTACACGAACGATGAGCTAACTAGCTAGCTAAACGTTGCCTAAATATCCGTGCCCTGCTGGGCTAACATGAGCTATTATGTCACCATGTGGAAAAGTGTGACTACACGACCAGTGAGCTAACGTTAACTCGCTGGCTAGCTAGCTCACAAAAGACGTGTGGACTTAATGTTTTCCCAAAGAAAACATAAATGGTTTTGTTCCACGAGTGCATCTGTTGTACACGACCAATCAAATGTCCTATGAAGTCAGTTATACATGTCAGCAGGGATGACCATTAAGCTAGCCCGAGGCTAGTAGAAATCATGGTCTGCTGGCCAGTGCCTAAAATCCGTATGTTCCATCGCTGCATGATCCACCTATCACTGTTGGTCCTCCTCAGTGACCTCACGGCTGAGGGTTTTAACTTTCCTCTTGACAATTAGAATCAGAAGTACAGTAGTATAGCTCATCGCAATACTTCACCTCTTTGGACTCTTATGGCATTCACCTCTTATTGTATTTTAATATAGATGTTACCATTTTAGTAATGAACTTAGCTAGCTAGTAAAAAAAACATTTTTTTTTGTATTTTCAGATGGGCAGACCGGAAACCCAGTGACAACACTCAGGTCTGTAGATGCCATTTCCTGTTGGGAAGGATAAATGGTCCTGTATTTGCCAGAAGAGGTAGCTAGTCCACCATGGCAGAGGAGGAAGCTGGTGCACACCTGCATTATTGTAACACACCTGGTGCACACCTGCATTATTGTAACACACCTGGTATACACCTGCATTATTGTAACACACCTGGTATACACCTGCATTATTGTAACAGACCTGGTATACACCTGCATTATTGTAACACACCTGGTATACACCTGCATTATTGTAACACACCTGGTATACACCTGCATTATTGTAACACACCTGGTATACACCTGCATTATTGTAACACACCTGGTATACACCTGCATTATTGTAACACACCTGGTATAGACCTGCATTATTGTAACACACCTGGTATACACCTGCATTATTGTAACAAACCTGGTATACACCTGCATTATTGTAACACACCTGGTATACACCTGTATTATTGTAACACACCTGTTGCACACCTGTATTATTGTAACACACCTGGTGCACACCTGTATTACTGTAACACACCTGGTGCACACCTGTATTACTGTAACACACCTGGTATACACCTGTATTACTGTAACACATCTGGTATACACCTGCATTATTGTAACACACCTGGTATACACCTGCATTATTGTAACACACCTGGTATACACCTGCATTATTGTAACACACCTGGTATACACCTGCATTATTGTAACACACCTGGTATACACCTGCATTATTGTAACACACCTGGTATACACCTGCATTATTGTAACACACCTGGTATACACCTGTATTATTGTAACACACCTGGTGCACACCTGTATTACTGTAACACACCTGGTATACACCTGTATTACTGTAACACATCTGGTATACACCTGCATTACTGTAACACACCTGGTATACACCTGTATTACTGTAACACATCTGGTATACACCTGCATTACTGTAACACACCTGGTATACACCTGTATTACTGTAACACACCTGGTGCACACCGGTATTACTGTAACACACCTGGTGCACACCGGTATTACTGTAACACACCTGTATTACTCTAACACACCTGGTGCACACCTGTATTACTGTAACACACCTGGTATACACCTGTATTACTGTAACACACCTGGTGCACACCGGTATTACTGTAACACACCTGTATTACTCTAACACACCTGGTACACACCTGTATTACTGTAACACACCTGGTGCACACCTGTATTAGTGTAACACACCTGTATTACTCTAACACACCTGGTACACACCTGTATTACTGTAACACACCTGGTGCACACCTGTATTAGTGTAACACACCTGGTACACACCTGTATTACTGTAACACACCTGGTGCACACCTGTATTAGTGTAACACACCTGGTACACTCCTGTATTACTGTAACACACCTGGTGCACACCTGTATTAGTGTAACACACCTGGTACACACCTGTATTACTGTAACACACCTGGTGCACACCTGTATTAGTGTAACACACCTGGTGCACAAGTGAAGATTAGAAACACCTGCAGCTATCACAAACGGTGTTGTCGATCAGAGTCTTAAAAACAGAGAAGGACACTAACTTCACTAACTTTAAAATCTTCTGTAGCATGTTCCAGGATGAAGGGGCATTATGGGAGAAAGATTGTTTCCCCATCTCAGTTCCTGCTTTAGGAACAGACAAAGGCAGCAGCGACTGTGAACGAAGACTGTATTGAGTGACTGATCTGGTCAGTAAGGAAGAGAGATACAAAGGGAGTTGTCACATCAATGCTTTGTACACAAAAGTGTACCGGTGCTTTAGCCTCCTGGTGGAGAGAGATGTGCATTGCACCATAGCATACAGATCACAGTGGTGGGTGAGTGATCTAGTATTGGTAATGAATCTTCAAGCATCATGGTGCTATCCATGATAATATTGTTGCATGATTTCACCTGGATCAGAGAAGTCGATGTCTCGTCTGTGCACAGCATTCTCTGTACAGAGGCGAGATCACATTTCAGAGAAGTCGATGTCTCGTCTGTGCACAGCATTCTCTGTACAGGGGCGAGATCACATTTCAGAGAAGTCGATGTCTCGTCTGTGCACAGCATTCTCTGTACAGAGGCGAGATCACATTTCATAAGTGAAACACTGTTTCTGATGTCAGACAGGAAGACAGCAAGGTTTATATAAACCATTCCTGTTGGAAATCAAATGCTAGGCTAGAAGCAGGAGGAAATCATGTTAATACAGGCCTTATTGCTTCTAACATTGGGAGCGTGGCAGAGATGGAATGCTGCATGTGTGTTTGTCCGTTAGCCCAGGGCTTTGGAATACAAGTCGGAATCCTTAGCCCAGGGCTTTGGAATACAAGTCGGAATCCTTAGCCCAGGGCTTTGGAATACAAGTCGGAATCCTTAGCCCAGGGCTTTGGAATACAAGTCGGAATCCTTAGCCCAGGGCTTTGGAATACAAGTCGGAATCCTTAGCCCAGGGCTTTGGAATACAAGTCGGAATCCTTAGCCCAGGGCTTTGGAATACAAGTCGGAATCCTTAGCCCAGGGCTTTGGAATACAAGTCGGAATCCTTAGCCCAGGGCTTTGGAATACAAGTCGGAATCCTTAGCCCAGGATTAACAAACGCTTGTGTGAACACAGGACCAGTCTTAGCCTGGGGCTAAGAACAATGCAGTGTGGAAAGGACTTTAGTGCACTATATAGGGAATAGGGTGGCGTTTAAAATATATTTTATTATTGTTGTCACGCACATACTTAGCAGAAGTTATTGCGGGTGTAGCGAAATGTTTGTGTTCGTAGCTCCAACACTGCAGTAATATCTAACAATTTCACAACAATAAACACAATACACAAAACCTAAAAGTAAAAGACTGGAATTAGGCCGACTAGTGATGGCTATTTAACAATCTGATGCCCTTGCTTCAGTTGGGATGTTGGTCAGACCGCACAAGAGGCTGTGATTGGTCAGACCGTATGAGAGGCTTTGATTGGTCTGTAGTGACGTGACGACGATGACGCCATAGACATGTCAACTGAAGGGCCGGGACGTTTGTGTAAATATATGATTTAATCTTCGTTTAATTGTTTTAAAACTATATCTTAAATGTGAATCCAGAACCCCTCTGAACATCTGGGAGATCAGGTAGGATCTAGTCCTCCATCAGATCAGGTAGGATCTTGTCCTCCATCAGGTAGGACCTAGTCCTCCATCAGGTAGGACCTAGTCCTCCATCAGATCAGGTAGATTCTAGTCCTCCATCAGATCAGGTAGATTCTAGTCCTCCATCAGATCAGGTAGATTCTAGTCCTCCATCAGGTAACATCTAGTCCTCCATCAGATCAGGTAGAATCTAGTCCTCCATCAGATCAGGTAGGATCTAGTCCTACATACGGTCAGGTAGGATCTAGTCCTCCATCAGGTAGATTCTAGTCCTCCATCAGGTAGGATTTAGTCCTCCATCAGGTAGGATCTAGTCCTCCATCAGGTAGATTCTAGTCCTCCATCAGGTAGGATCTAGTCCTCCATCAGGTAGGATCTAGTCCTCCATCAGGTAGGATATAGTCCTCCATCAGGTAGGATATAGTCCTCCATCAGGTAGGATCTAGTCTTCCATCAGATCAGGTAGGATCTAGTCCTCAATCAGGTAGGATCTGGTCTTCCATCAGATCAGGTAGGATCTAGTCTTCCATCAGATCAGGTAGGATCTAGTCCTCCATCAGATCAGGTAGGATCTAGTCCTCCATCAGATCAGGTAGGATCTAGTCTTCCATCAGATCAGGTAGGATCTAGTCTTCCATCAGATCAGGTAGGATCTAGTCCTCCATCAGATCAGGTAGGATCTAGTCCTCCATCAGATCAGGTAGGATCTAGTCTTCCATCAGATCAGGTAGGATCTAGTCCTCCATCAGATCAGGTAGGATCTAGTCCTCCATCAGATCAGGTAGCATTTAGTCCTCCATCAGGTTACATCTAGTCTTTCATCAGATCAGGTAGGATCTAGTTTTCCATCAGATAAGGTAGGATCTAGTCCTCCATCAGATCAGGTAGGATCTAGTCCTCCATCAGGATCTAAGTCCTCCATCAGATCAGATAGGATCTAGTCATTCTGAAGTGCTAGACACTGTCCTGCTTTTCCTCCATCACTAAGAACATGCGCCTGTAATGAGTGAAAACCGTTAATATGTGACTCTAACTCTCGTACCACATCCGCAGTAGTTATGATGATTCATATGATCTCTAATTCTCTTTCTCTCTTTCTTTCTCTCTCTCGGAGGACCTGAGCCCTAGGACCATAACTCAGGACTACCTGGCACGATGACTCCTTGCTGTCCCCAGTCCACCTGGCCGTGCTGCTGCTCCAGTTTCAACTGTTCTGCCTGTGAATATGGAACCCTGACCTGTTCACCGGACGTGCTACCTGTCCCAGACCTGCTGTTTTCAACTCTCTAGAGACAGCAGGAGCGGTAGAGATACTCTTAATGATCGGCTATGAAAAGCCAACTGACATTTACTCCTGAGGTGCTGACCTGTTGCACCCTCGACAACTACTGTGATTATTATTATTTGACCATGCTGGTCATTTATGAACATTTGAACATCTTGGCCATGTTCTGTTATAATCTCCACCCGGCACAGCCAGAAGAGGACTGGACACCCCTCATAGCCTGGTTCCTCTCTAGGTTTCTTCCTAGAGAATACTGTAACTGTGGTGATGTAACTATGTATACTGAACCAGAATAATATAACTGTGGTGATGTAACTACGTATTCTGAACCAGAATAATATAACTGTGGTGATGTAACTACGTACTGAATCAGAATAATATAACTGTGGTGATGTAACTATGTATACTGAATCAGAATAATATAACTGTGGTGATGTAACTATGTATACTGAACCAAAATAATATAACTGTGGTGATGTAACTATGTACTGAACCAGAATAATATAACTGTGGTGATGTAACTACGTATTCTGAACCAGAATAATATAACTGTGGTGATGTAACTATGTACTGAACCCAGTAATATCAATGCACCATGTGAAGTGTTGGTCCCATGTTTCATGAGCTGAAATAAAAGAGCCCAGAAACTTTCCATGAGCACAAATAGCTAATTTCTCTGATGAAACTAGGTTTGTACAACCGAAGAATTTCTGCACAAACTGTCAGAAACCGTCTCAGGGAAGCTCATCTGTGTGCTCGTCATTCTCACCAGGGTCTTGACCTGACTGCAGTTTGCGTCGTAACCAACTCTAGCAGGCAAATGCTTCGATGGCCGCTGGCACGCTGGAGAAGTGTGCTCTTCATGAACGATTCCCTGTTTCAATGGCGTCGTGTGGGTGAGCGGTTCCCTGATGTCAGCGTTGTGAACAGAGTGCCCCATGGGGTTATTGTATGGGCAGGCATAAGCTATGGACAACAAACACAGTTGTATTTTTTAGATGACAGAGATACTGTGATGAGATCCTGAGGCCGATTGTCATGCTATTCATCTACGCCTTCACCTCATGTTTCAACATGATAATGCACAGCCCCATGTCACAAGGATCTGTACACAATTCTTGTTCTTTCATGGCCTGCATACTCACCAAACATGTCATCCATTGAGCAATGTTTGAGATGCTCTGGATCGACATGTACGACATCGTGTTCCAGTTCCCACCAATATCCAGCAACTTACCATTGAAGAGGAGTGGGACAACATTCCACAGGCCACCATCAACAACCTGATTAACTCTATGTAAAGGAGATGTGTCGCGCTGAATGAGGCAAATGGTGGTCAGATCTAATACTGACTAGTTTTCTGATCCACGCCGCTACCTTTTTTAACCATCTTACATATAAGACCTTATTTGTTCATCGAAAATTGTGAATAACTCACCACAGGTTAATGAGAAGGGTGTGCTTGAAAGGATGCACATAACTCTGCAATGTTGGGTTGTATTAGAGAGAGTCTCCGTCTTAAATAATTTTCCACACACAGTATGTGCCTGTATTTAGTTTTCATGCTAGTGAGGGCTGAGAATCCACTCTCACATAGGTACGTGGCTGCAAAGGGCATCAGTGTCTTAACAGCGCGATTTGCCAAGGCAGGATACTCTGAGCGCAGCCCAATCCAGAAATCTGGCAGTGGCTTCTGATTAAATTAAATTTTCACGGAACCGCTTGTTGCAATTTCGATGAGGCTCTCTTGTTCAGATATCGGTAAGTGGACTGGAGGCAGGGCATCAAAGGGATAACGAATCCAGTTGTTTGTGTCATCCGTTTCGGGAAAGTACCTGCTTAATTGTGCACCCAACTCACTCAGGTGCTTCGCTATATCACATTGATCATTGTCCGTAAGCTTGAGTTCATTTGCACACAAAAATCATACAATGATGGAAAGACCTGTATGTTGTCCTAATGCAGACAGAGAAAAGCTCCAACTTCTTAATCATAGCCTCAATTTTGTCCCACACATTGAATATAGTTGCGGAGAGTCCCTGTAATCCTAGATTCAGATCATTCAGGCGAGAAAGAACATCACCCAGATAGGCCAGTCCTGTGAGAAACTCGTCATCAAGCAAGCGGTCAGACAAGTGAAAATTATGGTCAGTAAAGAAAACTTTAAGCTTTTTTTTTAAACGTGTCAATACTTTGCACCCTTGATAACCAGCACACTTCTGTATGTTGTAAAAGTATTACATTGTCGCTGCCCATATCATTGCATAGCGCAGAAAATAAAAGAGAGTTCAGGAGCCTTGCTTTAACAAAGTTAACAATTTTCACTGTAGTGTCCAAAACGTCTTTCAAGCTGTCAGGCATTCCCTTTGGCAGCAAGAGCCTCTCGGTGGATGCTGCAGTGTACCCAAGTGGCGTTGGGAAAAACTGCTTGCATGCGCGTTATCACTCCACTATGTCTCCCTGTCATGGCTTTTGCGCCATCAGTACAGAGACCAACATGAGCAGCAGCTACGTTTGGCTACATACGGACCGTTAGTGTAATTCCCGCGAGAGAGTAACGGTTAATGTGATTGGATGTTAATTATTTGACTAGGCTACCTGTATTTTACATTGTGTTGTTATTTCTCTGAACACTAGATGGTTTAATTTTATTTTTGACAGTGAAACTAGGCTACTCAGGCGAGAAAAAAACCTCACCCAAATGTATAGCCCCGTTGGAAAACTGTTTGAAAATGTGAAGGAAAAAAAAGTTAAAAAAAAACATTGTTCCCATCGGTTTCTGGGAACAATCAGAACAGATTGAATGTGTTTGAGTTCTAGAAATTGTCTGGGAGGTACTCCGATCCAGACTCATTGCAGAGAAACTAATGTCAGTGGGTGTGGCTTAGCGTTTGGCCAGAGCAAGGAGTTTGGGTAGCCAGGCATTCAGGTCCCCCTGTCAAATTCCTTATCTAAAACTGATCTTAGATCAGCCCTTGACACTGATCACTGAGACGCTGTATTAAGACTGTCCCTGATGCTGATCCCCTGGCTTCTGATCTGTGTCATCACCAGTCCTATACTTCATCTGATCTGTATCATCACCAGTCCTCTACCTCATCTGATCTGTATCATCACCAGTCCTCTACTTCATCTGATCTGTGTCATCACCAGTCTTCTACCTCATCTGATCTGTATCATCACCAGTCCTCTACTTCATCTGATCTGTGTCATCACCAGTCCTCTACTTCATCTGATCTGTATCATCACCAGTCCTCTACCTCATCTGATCTGTATCATCACCAGTCCTCTACTTCATCTGATCTGTGTCATCACCAGTCCTCTACTTCATCTGATCTGTGTCATCACCAGTCCTTTACCTCATCTGATCTGTATCATCACCAGTCCTCTACTTCATCTGATCTGTATCATCACCAGTCCTCTACCTCATCTGATCTGTATCATCACCAGTCCTCTACCTCATCTGATCTGTATCATCACCAGTCCTCTACTTCATCTGATCTGTATCATCACCAGTCCTCTACCTCATCTGATCTGTATCATCACCAGTCCTCTACTTCATCTGATCCGTATCATCATCAGTCCGCTACTTCATCTGATCTGTATCATCACCAGTCCTCTACTTCATCTGATCTGTATCATCACCAGTCCTCTACCTCATCTGATCTGTATCATCACCAGTCCTCTACTTCATCTGATCTGTATCATCACCAGTCCTCTACTTCATCTGATCTGTGTCATCACCAGTCCTCTACTTCATCTAATCTGTATCATCACCAGTCCTCTACCTCATCTGATCTGTATCATCACCAGTCCTCTACCTCATCTGATCTGTATCATCACCAGTCCTCTACTTCATCTGATCTGTATCATCACCAGTCCTCTACTTCATCTGATCTGTATCATCACCAGTCCTCTACTTCATCTGATCTGTATCATCACCAGTCCTCTACTTCATCTGATCTGTATCATCACCAGTCCTCTACCTCATCTGATCTGTGTCATCACCAGTCCTCTACTTCATCTAATCTGTATCATCACCAGTCCTCTACCTCATCTATTCTGTATCATCACCAGTCCTCTACCTCATCTTATCTGTATCATCACCAGTCCTCTACTTCATCTGATCTGTATCATCACCAGTCCTCTACTTCATCTGATCTGTATCATCACCACTCCTCTACTTCATCTGATCTGTATCATCACCAGTCCTCTACCTCATCTGATCGGTATCATCACCAGTCCTCTACTTCATCTGATCTGTATCATCACCAGTCCTCTACTTCATCTGATCTGTGTCATCACCAGTCCTCTACTTCATCTAATCTGTATCATCACCAGTCCTTTACCTCATCTGATCTGTATCCTCACCAGTCCTCTACCTCATCTGATCTGTGTCATCACCAGTCCTCTACTTCATCTGATCTGTATCATCACCAGTCCTATACCTCATCTGATCTGTATCATCACCAGTCCTCTACCTCATCTGATCTGTATCATCACCAGTCCTCTACCTCATCTGATCTGTATCATCACCAGTCCTCTACCTCATCTGATCTGTGTCATCACCAGTCCTCTACCTCATCTGATCTGTATCATCACCAGTCCTCTACCTTCTCTGATCTGTATCATCATCAGTCCTCTACCTCATCTGATCTGTATCATCACCAGTCCTCTACTTCATCTGATCTGTATCATCACCAGTCCTCTACCTCATCTGATCTGTATCATCACCAGTCCTCTACTTCATCTGATCTGTGTCATCACCAGTCCTCTACCTCATCTGATCTGTATCATCACCAGTCCTCTACTTCATCTGATCTGTGTCATCACCAGTCCTCTACTTCATCTGATCTGTATCATCACCAGTCCTCTACCTCATCTGATCTGTATCATCACCAGTCCTCTACTTCATCTGATCTGTGTCATCACCAGTCCTCTACTTCATCTGATCTGTGTCATCACCAGTTCTTTACCTCATCTGATCTGTATCATCACCAGTCCTCTACTTCATCTGATCTGTATCATCACCAGTCCTCTACCTCATCTGATCTGTATCATCACCAGTCCTCTACCTCATCTGATCTGTATCATCACCAGTCCTCTACTTCCTCTGATCTGTATCATCACCAGTCCTCTACCTCATCTGATCTGTATCATCACCAGTCCTCTACTTCATCTGATCCGTATCATCATCAGTCCGCTACTTCATCTGATCTGTATCATCACCAGTCCTCTACTTCATCTGATCTGTATCATCACCAGTCCTCTACCTCATCTGATCTGTATCATCACCAGTCTTCTACTTCATCTGATCTGTATCATCACCAGTCCTCTACTTCATCTGATCTGTGTCATCACCAGTCCTCTACTTCATCTAATCTGTATCATCACCAGTCCTCTACCTCATCTGATCTGTATCATCACCAGTCCTCTACCTCATCTGATCTGTATCTGTCACAATACAGAGGCGGATGCAAGATGCAAGCAACGATGGTTTAATGAAACAGTTTACAACATCAACAGGACAGACAGAATATACTCAGACGTAATCCAACCCAGGGCCTAGGGCGCATCCTCTGATGATAGCGTGCTGAGAAATCCAAGGGAGTGTGTCCGGCTGGGTAGGAAGGAGCACAGCAGATAATCCACACAAGGGCGGCGAGAGAATGAGCACTGACACACGACACAACCTCAGGGAAGAAACAACGATCTGACAACAAGAAACACAGGTTACAGAACATATAAAGGGGAAGATAATTAATTCCAGCTGGCGCAGACAATCAGGCCAAGATTGGGAACCACGCCCACACAAACACGAGAGAGAGAGAGAGAGAGAGAGAGAGAGAGAGAGCGAAATAGAGAGAGAAAAGAGAGAGTGAGGCAGTGGATTCATGAACCGTGACAATACCCCCCCCCCTAGGAACGCCTCTTGGCGTTCCCAGGCAAATTTACCTGTCGATTGAAATCATCGATAAGGGAGTGATCCAGAATGTCCCTAGCGGGTACCCAACTTCTCTCCTCCGGACCGTAACCCTCCCAGTCTACCAGGTACTGGAATCCGCGTCCCCTCCTTCTCGAGTTCAAAATCCGATTGACAGAAAAGGTGGTCTCCCCATCAACAAGTCGTGGCGGCGGGGGAACCGGGACCGGCGGGTTAATGCGTGCCTGAAACACCGGTTTTATCTTGGACACATGGAAGGTAGGATGAATTCTCCTATACGCCGGAGGAAGCTTGAGCCGGACCGCCACCGGACTAATGATCCTGGTGACCTTGAACGGCCCGATAAATTTGGGGGCAAGCTTGTTAGAAACGGATCGGAGTGGAATGTTCCTCGTAGAAAGCCACACTCTTTGTCCAACGACGTATACCGGAGGCTTCGACCGGTGGCGATCGGCCTTAGCCTTGGTGCGCGCCCCCACCCGGAGGAGAGTCTCACGGGCTCTGCTCCATGCGTGATGGCACCTCTGGATGAAAGCGTGAGCGGAGGGAACAGTGACCTCGGACTCTGTACTGGGAAAGATAGGTGGCTGGTAACCTAAACTACACTCAAACGGAGAGAGACCCGTGGCTGCCACTGGCAACGAATTGTGAGCGTACTCAACCATAGAGAGTTGTTGACTCCAGGAAGAGGGGTTCTTAGAAACCAAACATCGCAACACTCTCTCCAAATCTTGGTTGGCCCTCTCCGTTTGACCGTTGCTCTGGGGATGAAACCCTGAAGAAAGACTGACACTCGCTCCCAGTAACCTACAAAACTCCTGCCAAAACTTGGACACAAATTGGGGCCCCCGGTCAGAAACTACGTCCATCGGCAGGCCATGTAAGCGAAAGACATGATCCACGACCGTTACCGCTGTTTCCTTGGCAGATGGTAATTTAGGCAAGGGAATAAAATGAGCCGCCTTCGAGAACCGGTCCACCACGGTCAAAACAACCGTCCTGCCCTGGGAGGGCGGGAGACCGGTAACAAAATCTAGCGCGATGTGGGACCAGGGTCTCGAAGGGACCGACAGCGGTTGGAGTAACCCATCTGGGGGTCGATTAGAACTCTTCCCAGTGGCACAAACCGAGCAAGCCAAGACAAAACTGTGAATGTCACGAGCCATCAGCGGCCACCAAAAGCGTTGCTTCACTAAAAAGCTAGTACGGCTGACTCCTGGATGACACGCTACGTTGGAGCAATGCCCCCACCGAATAACATCGGACCGACACCCCTCCGGTACAAACAACCGATTAGGCGGACAACCGGGCGGAGGCGTTACCCCTTCTAAGGCCGTTCTGACCCTCGATTCAACCTCCCATATAAGTGTGGAGACCACTAGGGTCCTGGGTAGGATGCACTCGGGAGTGGATGGGCGTTCGGAATGGTCAAAAATGCGAGAAAGGGAATCGGGTTTGACGTTCTTGGAACCCGGGCGATACGAGAGAGAGAAGTCAAAACGTCCGAAAAAGAGTGCCCACCGCGCCTGCCTGGAGTTGAGTCTCTTGGCTGTTCTGATATATTCCAAATTCTTGTGATCGGTCCAAACTATAAAAGGTACCCCCGAACCCTCTAACCAATGGCGCCACTCCTCCAGTGCTAACTTTACTGCCAACAACTCTCTGTTGCCAATGTCGTAGTTGCGTTCCGCAGGTGATAACCGATGGGAAAGGAACGCGCAAGGGTGCATCTTGTTGTCAGAAGCGGCACGTTGGGAAAGTACCGCACCTACCCCCACCTCTGAAGCGTCCACCTCCACCACGAACTGACGCGAGGGATCGGGAGCTATGAGGATGGGGGCCGAAACAAAGCGGCTCTTGAGTTTGACGAATGCAGCCTCGGCTGTATCGGTCCACCTGAACGTCACTCTGGGGGAGGTTAAGGCGGTAAGGGAAGCGACTATCTGGCTAAAGTTGCGAACAAAACGCCGGTAGAAATTGGCGAATCCCAGAAACCTCTGTAGGGCCTTACGGGAATCTGGGCTTGGCCACTCCACCACAGCCTTAATCTTGTCAGGATCCATGCGAATACCTTCAGTCGAGACGATGTAACCTAGGAATGGAACGGATTGTGCATGAAAAATGCATTTCTCCGCCTTGACAAAAAGTCCATTCTCCAACAACCTCTGGAGCACTCGTCTGACGTGCTGACCATGTTCCTGGAGAGAAGAAGAAAAAATCAGTATGTCATCCAGGTAAACATATATGAACTGATCAATCATATCTCTCAGCACGTCATTGACGAGTGCCTGGAAAACCGCTGGGGAGTTGGATAGCCCGAAAGGCATGACCAAATACTCGAAATGCCCTCTGGGGGTGTTAAACGCTGTTTTCCATTCGTCCCCCCTCCTTATGCGAACCAAATGATAAGCATTACGTAAATCCAACTTAGTGAACACAGATGCTCCCTGTAACCTTTCAAAGGCTGAGGACATCAACGGTAAGGGATAGGTATTCTTCACTGTGATGTTATTCAACCCACGGTAATCAATGCAAGGACGCAGAGATCCGTCCTTCTTCCCCACAAAGAAGAACCCCGCCCCCGCTGGCGAAGAGGAAGGACGAATGAATCCAGATGTCAGAGAATCAGAGATGTATCTCTCCATAGCCTCCCTCTCAGGAACAGAGAGAGAATATAACTTACCCTTAGGCGGAGACTCACCTGGCAATAATTCTATTGCACAGTCATAGGGACGATGCGGAGGAAGAGAAGCAGCACGGGACTTACTGAACACCTCCTTCAGGTCGAGGTATTCAACGGGCACGTTAGACAAATCCACTGCCTCCTCTAGAAACACAGAATCAGACACAGATGAACAAGCCGACACTAAACAGGACTCAAGACACTTGTTACTCCACATGGATATAGAGTTCTGACCCCAGTCAACTCTGGGGTTGTGTTGGGTGAGCCAAGGGTGGCCGAGAACTAATGGTGCCAGAGGTGAGTCCATGAGTAGAAATGATAATGTCTCAGTGTGATTGCCGGAAGTGATGAGTGTGATAGGTTCAGTGGTGTGAGAAATGTTGGGGAGTTCTTGACCATTGAGAGCGTTGACGGATATCTTGTGCGTGAGTGAGGTGATAGGAATCTGGAGCTTGTGAGCGAGCTTGAAGTCCATGAAATTACCCTCTGCTCCTGAGTCCAGTAAGGCTTGGGTGTCGTGCGTGTGGGTGGCCCATCTTAGTCTTACCGGGAGGAGGGTGGATGATGAGGTCTTCTCTATGGTGACACCACCCGATAGTAGCCTCATACTTACTACCGGGCTTGATCTTTTACCGGGCAGGAATGGATAAAGTGGTCCGCTCTACCACAGTAGAGACAGAGTCCTTGGGATCTCCGCCTCTCCCTCTCCTCCCGAGAGAGGCGAGCTCTTCCCCGCTGCATGAGTTCGTGAGCGAAGTCTGAACTGGCCGTGTTCCCGCCGCTGGCATGCCAGTCCTCCGTGTTGTTATACGGTCTGTTAGGGCATGCTCGGCGGCCAATACGACTCAGACGAGCGTCGACCCTCAAGGCTAATTCCACTAGTCCATTTAAACTCCTGGGAAGATCCAGAACATAAATCTCCTTCTGAACCCGGTCCTCCAGCCCATGCAGGAACATGTCCCACTGCGCCTCCTCGTTCCACTGACACCCTGCAGCCAGAGTGCGGAATTGAATGGAATATTCCGATACTGAACGGTCTCCTTGGCGAAGGTCAGCGAGTAGTCTGGCCGCCTCCCTACCCGCCACGGCCCGATCGAAGACTCTTCTCATCTCCTCGGAGAGTGTCTGGAAAGAGGTGCAGCATGGGTCCTGGTTCGCCCACACCGCCGTTCCCCAAAGAGCCGCTTTTCCGGATAGCAGGGTGAGTACGAATGCTACCTTAGACTGTTCCTGGTTGAAGGTCCGTGGCTGCAACGAGAAATGCATGGAACATCTCGTAAGAAAAGCTCTACAATAGTCCGGATCACCTGAATAACCCTCTGGTGTCGGTAGCCGTGGCTCTAGCTGAGAATCCAGCTCTGGCGGGGCGTGTGGAACTGCCGGTGTAGGTGGCGCAGCGAGACCCCTCAGATGTTGTAATTGTTGGGTCAGCTGGGATACCTGCGTCGCCAGTCCTCTACTTCATCTGATCTGTATCATCACCAGTCCTCTACTTCATCTGATCTGTATCATCACCAGTCCTCTACTTCATCTGATCTGTATCATCACCAGTCATCTACCTCATCTGATCTGTATCATCACCAGTCCTCTACCTCATCTGATCTGTGTCATCACCAGTCCTCTACTTCATCTGATCTGTATCATCACCAGTCCTCTACTTCATCTGATCTGTGTCATCACCAGTCCTCTACTTCATCTAATCTGTATCATCACCAGTCCTCTACCTCATCTGATCTGTATCCTCACCAGTCTTCTACCTCATCTGATCTGTGTCATCACCAGTCCTCTACTTCATCTGATCTGTATCATCACCAGTCCTCTACCTCATCTGATCTGTATCATCACCAGTCCTCTACCTCATCTGATCTGTATCATCACCAGTCCTCTACTTCATCTGATCTGTATCATCACCAGTCCTCTACCTCATCTGATCTGTATCATCACCAGTCCTCTACTTCATCTGATCTGTATCATCACCAGTCCTCTACTTCATCTGATCTGTATCATCACCAGTCCTCTACCTCATCTGATCTGTATCATCACCAGTCCTCTACTTCATCTGATCTGTATCATCACCAGTCCTCTACTTCATCTGATCTGTGTCATCACCACGCCTCTACTTCATCTAATCTGTATCATCACCAGTCCTCTACCTCATCTGATCTGTATCATCACCAGTCCTCTACCTCATCTGATCTGTATCATCACCAGTCCTCTACTTCATCTGATCTGTATCATCACCAGTCCTCTACTTCATCTGATCTGTATCATCACCAGTCCTCTACCTCATCTGATCTGTATCATCACCAGTCCTCTACTTCATCTGATCTGTATCATCACCAGTCCTCTACCTCATCTGATCTGTATCATCACCAGTCCTCTACTTCATCTGATCTGTATCATCACCAGTCCTCTACCTCATCTGATCTGTATCATCACCAGTCCTCTACTTTAGGATCGACTCTGATCTGCCAATAGGAGGACAGGTGGAACCAACGTGAACGATGCATCGATGTCCGTCTACCCTGAATGCACATCCTTGGATACTACCAACCAATGCAGGCGATTTCATGCAAAGTGACTTGCAGTTTTTTTATTTTAAATTAATTAAATCTGTATTGTGTATGTGATCCCTGCAGGAATTGCACGCACAACCTTTATGTTGCTAGGCCTTTTGCTAGGTCCACATCGTTGCTAGGCCTGTTGCTAGGTCCATATTGTCGCTAGGCTTGTTGCTAGGCCCACATCATTGCTAGGCCTGTTGCTAGGCCCACATTGTTGCTAGGTCTGTTGCTAGGCCCACATCATTGCTAGGCCTGTTGCTAGGCCCACATTGTTGCTAGGCCTGTTGCTAGGCCCACGTAAGCCGCACAAAACCAAGTGTAGAGAGCTAATGGTAAGTGTAAAGGGTTAGGGTTGAACCCGAACCTTAAAACCTTAAACCTGAACATTAAACCCTAACCTTAAAGCCTTAAACCCGAACATTAAACCCTAACCTTAAAGCCTTAAACCCGAACATTAAACCCTAACCTTAAAACCTTAAACCCGAACATTAAACCCTAACCTTAAAACATTAAACACGAACATTAAACCCTAACATTAAAGCCTTAAACCCGAAACATTAAACCCGAACATTAAACCCTAACCTTAAAGCCTTAAACCCGAACATTAAAACCTAACATTAAAGCCTTTAACACGAACATTAAAACCTTT